>NC_041386.1:678520015-678535037 GCF_002162155.2 Triticum dicoccoides | reverse complement strand
CCGCCTCGGGGCCAAAGTTTAGTCCCACCTCGCTAGTCGAGAGGGGCGCGCAGTGGTTTATAAGCCCCACTGCCGCACCCCTCTCGAGCTCCTCTCCACCGCAGGCTTTCGGGCCTACTTGCTATTGCTTTGCCTGATGGGCCTTCTGGGCCTACTGCGGGCCTGAATCCTGGCCCATAGTAGGGTTTCTAGTCGTATTCAGGCCGTGGCGGCCCAGTAGGAGGCATTTTTTTGTTTTTTTCTTTTCTTTACTTATTGTTTCTATATTTATTTTTTTTCAAGTTTTTTCTTTTGTTTTCTGCATTATTTATTTTCTTTTGTTTTTTGCTTTATTTCTTAATTGTTTTTGCTTTTAGTTTTAGGAAAATTATAAACTTTCTGTTAGTGCCATTAGTTTTCAAATTTTAAAACACTTTTTTTGTTTTTTTGTTTTCTTTCTTGCTTTATTTATTTTATTTTGTTTCTACTTACAACAAAATACTTATTGTTGTTTTTTTCTTTTGTTTTCTGCATTATTTATTTTCTTTTGTTTTTTGCTTTATTTTTTAATTGTTTTTGCTTTTAGTTTTAGGAAAATTATAAACTTTCTGTTAGTGTCATTAGTTTTCAAATTTGAAAACACTTTTTTTGTTTTCTTGTTTTCTTTCTTGCTTTATTTATTTTATTTTGTTTCTACTTACAACAAAATACTTATTGTTCCTATTTTTAATTATTACGAGGGCCGAACCATAAGACATTAAAGCATTTCAAATGAACTATGAAAAAGTTGAAAGTTGGCATGGTATCATAAATTGACCCACATAGCATGTGCTTGTACAACACGGACAATGGTATCATACTCGTCAGTTACAAAGTTGGCATGGTATCATCATAATAGTTGCGGGAGAAAGTCTTCACTTTTTCTTTGCTTGTGTCATTTGCTTATTGCGCCGTAACCATGGATAATCTTCACCGTTTATCAGGATGCTGGGGTCAGCCTTGACTTTGAAGGGAGGAATTTCATGAAACTTTTCATAATGTTCAGACATGTCTGTCTTGTCCTCCACTCCCACAATGTCCCTTTTTCCTGAAAGAACTATGTGGTGCTTTGGCTCATCGTATGATGTATTCGCTTCCTTATCTTTTCTCTTTCTCGGTCTGGTAGACATGTCCTTCACATAGATAACCTGTGCCACATCATTGGCTAGGACGAACGGTTCGTCAGTGTACCCAAGATTTTTCAGATCCACTGTTGTCATTCCGTACTATGGGTCTACCTGTACCCCGCCTCCTGACAGATTGACCCATTTGCACTTAAACAAAGGGACCTTAAAATCTACTCCGTAGTCAAGTTCCCATATGTCCACTATGTAACCATAATATGTGTCCTTTCCCCTCTCGGTTGTTGCATCGAAGCGGACACCGCTGTTTTGGTTGGTGCTCTTTTGATCTTGGTCAATCGTGTAAAATGTATTCCCATTTATCTCGTATCCTTTCCAAATCAATATAGTCAAAGATTGTCCCCTGGACAACAAGTACAGCTCATCACAAACAGTGTTGTCACCTCTGATATGTGCATCCAACCAACTGCTAAAAGTCCTGATGTGTTCACATGTAATCCAGTCGTCGCACTGCTCCGGGTGTCTGGAGCGCAGACTGTTCTTGTGTTCATCGACATACGGGGTCACCAAGGTAGAGTTCTGTAGAACTGTGTAGTGTGCTTGAGACCAAGAAATCCCTGCATATTATTGAGTCCCTTCCAAGCGTGCCTTTTCCAGTCAGTCTCCCCTCATACCGCGATTTAGGGAGACCTATCTTCTTAAGGCCAGGAATGAAGTCAACACAAAACCTGATGACATCCTCTGTTTGATGGCCCATGGAGATGCTTCCTTCTGGCCTAGCGCGGTTACGGACATATTTCTTTAGGACTCCCATGAACCTCTCAAAGGGGTACATATTGTGTAGAAATACGGGGCCCAGAATGACAATCTCGTCAACTAGATGAACTAGGACGTGCGTCATGATATTGAAGAAGGATGGTGGGAACACCAGCTCGAAACTGACAAGACATTGCACCACATCACTCCTTAGCCTTGGTATGATTTCTGGATCGATCACCTTCTGAGAGATTGCATTGAGGAATGCACATAGCTTCACAATGGCTAATCGGACGTTTTCCGGTAGAAGCCCCCTCAATGCAACCGGAAGCAGTTGCGTCATAAGCACGTGGTAGTCATGAGACTTTAGGTTCTGAAACTTTTTGTCTGGCATATTTATTATTCCTTTTATATTAGACGAGAAGCCAGTCGGGACCTTCATACTAAGCAGACATTCAAAGAAGATTTCCTTCTCTTCTTTGGTAAGAGCATAGCTGGCAGGACCTTCATACTGCTTTGGAGGCATGCCGTCTTTTTCGAGCAAACGTTGTAGGTCCTCCCGTGCCTTAGTTGTATCTTTTGTCTTCCCATACACGCCCAAGAAGCCTAGCAGATTCACGCAAAGGTTCTTCGTCACGTGCATCACGTTGATCGAAGAGCGGACCTCTAGGTCTTTCCAGTAGGGTAGGTCCCAAAATATAGATTTCTTCTTCCACATGGGTGCGTGTCCCCCAGCGTCACTCGGAATAGCTAGTGCGCCGGGACCCTTTCCAAAGAAATCATTGACCATAGCAAGTACGTGATCACCGGTACGCATGGCGGGCTTCTTCCGGTGATCTGCCTCGCCTTTGAAATGCTTGCCTTTCTTTTGACATTGATGGTTGGTCGGAAGAAATCGACGATGGCCCAGGTACAGATTCTTCCTGCAGCTTGCCAGGTATATACTATCGGTGTCAAGTAAACAATGCGTGCATGCGTGGTATCCCTTGTTTGTCTGTCCTGAAAGGTTACTGAGAGCGGGCCAATCGTTGATGGTCACGAACAACAACGCCTTTAGGTTAAATTCCTCCTGTTTGTGCTCATCCCACGTACGTACACCATTTCCATTCCACAGCTGTAAAAGTTCTTCAACTAATGGCCTTAGGTACACATCAATGTCGTTGCCGGGTTGCTTAGGGCCTTGGATGAGAACTGTCATCATAATGAACTTCTGCTTCCTGCACATCCAAGGAGGAAGGTTATACATACATAGAGTCACGGGCCAGGTGCTGTGATTGCTGCTCTGCTCCCCGAAACGATTAATGCCATCCGCGCTTAAAGCAAACCATACGTTCCTTGGCTCACTTGCAAACTCATCCCAGTACTTCCTCTCGATTTTTCTCCACTGCGACCCGTCAGCTGGTGCTCTCAACTTCCCGTCTTTCTTACGGTCCTCACTGTGCCATCGCATCAACTTGGCATGCTCTCCATTTCTGAACAGACATTTCAACCGTGGTATTATAGGAGCATACCACATCACCTTCGCAGGAACCCTCTTCCTGGGGGGCTCACCGTCAACATCACCAGGGTCATCTCGTCTGATCTTATACCGTAATGCACCGAATACCGGGCATGCGTTCAGATCCTTGTACGCACCGCGGAAGAGGATGCATTCATTATGGCACGCATGTATCTTCTGCACCTCCAATCCTAGAGGGCATACGACCTTCTTTGCTGCGTATGTACTGTTGGGCAATTCGTTATCCTTTGGAAGCTTCTTCTTCAATATTTTCAGTAGCTTCTCAAATCCTTTGTCAGGCACATCATTCTCTGCCTTCCACTGCAGCAATTCCAGTACGGTACCGAGCTTTGTGTTGCCATCTTCGCAATTGGGTACAACCCTTTTTTGTGGTCCTCTAACATGCGATCGAACTTCAGCTTCTCCTTTTGACTTTCGCATTGCGTCCTTGCATCGACAATGACCCGACGGAGATCATCATCATCGGGCACATCGTCTGGTTCCTCTTGATCTTCAGTAGCTTCACCCGTTGCAGCATCATCGTGCACATCGTCTGGTTCCTCTTGATGTTCAGTAGCATCACCGTATTCAGGGGGCACATAGTTGTCATCGTACTCTTCTTCTTCACCGTCTTCCATCATAACCCCTATTTCTCCGTGCCTCGTCCAAACATTATAGTGTGGCATGAAACCCTTGTAAAGCAGGTGGGTGTGGAGGATTTTCCGGTCAGAGTAAGACTTCGTATTCCCACATATAGGGCATGGACAACACATAAAACCATTTTGCTTGTTTGCCTCAGCCACTTTGAGAAAATCATGCACGCCCTTAATGTACTCGGAGGTGTGTCTTGAACCGTACATCCATTGCCGGTTCATCTGCGTGCATTATATATAATTAAGTGTGTCAAAAATCATTACAGAACATCATGAATAGATAATTAAGTGACCAAATTAATAGAAGTTCATCATCACATTAAAACCAAAGTACATACATAGTTCTCATCTAACAACATAAAGCTCCGCAGAGCATCTAAATTAATTAAACCATACACTGAAACTATGTAAAACATTTCGATGCGAAAACAAATGCGATCATAATCGCAACCAATGTAACAACTGATCCAACGGCATAATGATACCAAGCCTCGGTATGAATGGCATATTTTCTAATCTTTCTAATCTTCAAGCGCATTGCATCCATCTTGATCTTGTGATCATCGACCACATCCGCAACATGCAACTCCAATATCATCTTCTCCTCCTCAATTTTTCTAATTTTTTCCTTCAACAAATTGTTTTCTTATTCAACTAAATTTAACCTCTCGACAATAGGGTCGGTTGGAATTTCCGGTTCAACAACCTCCTAGATAAATAAAATCTATGTCACGTTGGTCGGCATAATTGTCATAAACAATAAATGAACCAATAGTTATGAAAAGATAATATATACCACATCTGAATCATAGACAGGACGAGGGCCGACGGGGGCGGATACCAAAACCATTGCACTATATAAGATGCAATAATAAAAGTAAGAAAATTATACAAGTATCTATATAAACATACAAGTAAGAGTTTTTTTTCCTTTCAGAAAGAAGATAAGAACAAGAGGCTCACCACGGTGGTGCCGGCGACGAGACCGGCGCGGGCGATCGACGGCGGTGAAGACGGGGACGGGACGTGACAGACCGCTAAACCTAGACAAATATTGAGAAAAATGGAGCTTGGAGGTGGAGCTTGGAGAGGAGAAAGCTTAAGTAGTGTGGCTCGGGCATTCCATCGAACACCTCGTGTGCATAGGAGGTGAGCTAGAGCACCACAAAGCTTTCTCCTTGCCGGCCACAAAAAAAAGAGCAGTGAGAGTGCTCTACTCGCGGGGTATATATAGGCAATTAATTGGTCCCGGTTGGTGGCATGAACCGGGACTAATGGGCAGCCTTTGGTCCCGGTTCAGGCCACCAACCGGGACAAATGGTGGTGGGCCAGGAGCAAGGCACATTGGTCCCGGTTCGTCCCACCAACCGGGACCAAAAGGTCCAGATGAATCGGGACCAATGGCCCACGTGGCCCGGCCGGCCCCCGGGGCTAACGAACCGGGTCCAATGCCCCCATTGGTCCCGGTTCTGGATTGAACCGGGACTAATGGGCTGACCCGGCCTGGACCATTGCCCCCTTTTCTACTAGTGTACATCTTCGCACGCAAGGAAGTGCGTCTGGGCAAAAAAAATGATTCGCCCCCCTGACTGATGGGAGCTACCAGCTACATATTCGCACACAAGAAAGTGCCTAACAGTCAGGAACCACCTGGTCGAAGCATACGTAGGGTTGTCATTCTGGTCGCGACCATGTACATACATACTGGTCGATGTAGAGGCGCGCACGTATCGTAGTAGAGGCGTGCATGTGTCGTAGTAGAGAGTGCATGTAGCATGTACACGTACGTACATCGACTAGGGTGCAAGAAAGAAAATACGGCCACGTACGTACATACGGGCGGGGTCTCGGACGCCTACTCGCGCATACGTATGGCTAGGGCTCGTGTACATGGCTGGGTCGGAACAGAGAAATAGCGTCGTCGTCGTGTTCATAGGGAGCCAACCGGCTAGGTCGGAACAGAATGCGTCATCGTGTTCATCGGGAGGGCTTGGACGAAACAACCAATGGAAACGAGGCATGGCGTACCGCAGAACAGAGGAAACTGCCTTGTGTTCGACCGACCACGTTCGAAACAAGATCCTGTTCATCGGGAGGGGCATGGCATACCGCAAAACGGAGGAAACAGACTTATGTTGGACCTCCTACGGTTGAAACGGGGTCGTGTTGATCGGGAGGGGTGTGGCATACCGCAAAACGGAGGAAACGGACTTGTGTTGGAGCGCTACAGTCCAAACGAGGGTCCTGTTCATTGGGAGGTTGTGGTGTACCGCAAAACGGGACTCCACGGGATAGTGTTCATCTCCACCGTCGACCTCCTCCCGCCTCCACGGGCTACTGTTCATCCAGCATCGACCTCCTCCAGCGTCCATCTGCGACTGTTCATCCACGGGCTCCTGTTCATCCAGCCTCCACCAGGCGCTACTCCACCAGCTATTGTTCAACCACCCCTCTCTCACGAGCTCCTGTTCATCCAGCCCTCCACCGTCTACTGTTCGTCCAGCCCTCCACCGTCTACTGTTCATCCAGCTCTCCATGGGGTCGTCCTGTTCATCCAGCCCTCCACGGGGTCCTGTTCATCCAGCCCTAACCGGCTCGATCGATCGGGGTCCTGTTCATCCAGAGGCAACACCACGAGGTCATGTTCATCCACCCCCACCGCGAACTGTTCATCCAAACCCCCCAGCAACACTCACTTTTCATCCAGAGGTAGCATCGATCGGCTTCAGTTAGCAGCAGTAGTGAAGGAATCGCTCGATCTCGTACAGTTGACAGCCATCGATCGATCGCTCGGGTTCAGTAACGCGTAGCCTGCAGTGCAATCACTCAGGTTCAGTAGCAGAACACCTCACTCGGGTTCAGTTAGAGCACAACACCTCACACCCACGCACGTGCGTGTACGAGAGAAATGCGCAAACCTCTGTGCATCGCTCGGGCCCGACCACCCACCGTAACCGGGAACTCCCCGGTATTTTCCTCGCCCTTGCTTGTACCAAGGTTTTTTCCGTCATGGACGGCCCAAAGAATGTCATGCAGCTGCGTCTCTGGCCTACCCAGGACGAAAAGCCCATTTTCTATCATGATTTTTTGTCATGGAATTAGGAGCCCACCACATCTATAATGATACCGGGTGTTGTCACAATTATCGTCATAGAAGTGTCGTAAGTATGACAGAAAAAAAATCGTTCGGCCCAAAATGTCATGGATGTGTCTTTTTTTAGTGTAAGCATGTGTTGACTAGCTAGTTGATGCATTAATTATTTTGGTATGTACATATATTAACTCTTCATTCTTCTTTTATATAGCCCTCCGGATTAAGCAATACTTCAGTAAAGAAACGAGGCCCGAAGAAAAAGTTGTGCCCAGATGAAAGGTTCACGATCACAGAAATCGCGCGCGATGGCCAACCGATTAAACCCCTCTGGACCAAGGAAGCATTTTCTGCTCAGTGCGGGGTTCTTGTTAGGGACATGACCCCGATCAACATTGAGCTATGGAATCAGCCTAAGAAGGAAGAGCTTCAAGTTTCTTTTGTCGAAGATAGACAGAAAGATGATCTTTGGAAAGCGCTGAAGGTAAATTTCACCCTACTGGAAGAGGAGGATCCGGAGAATCCAGTTATAGAGCCATTGATCAATCCATGTGCTCTCAAGAATATGGTAGATCTATTCCGGAGGTGGAAGAATGAGTTGAAAGCAACATATGTCTACCAAGACAAGACTCCAGAATTCACCGGCCGATTTGAGAAGATAAGAGATCACTGACCCGCATTTGTGGCCAACAAGACATCGGACGGGAGTAAGAAGATGTCAGCGATTAACAAGATAAATGCTGCAAAGAAGGAGCATCACCATCGCACGGGGTCAGGTGGCTACCTCAAAGCCCGACCATTGTGGGAGAAGGCCGAGCAGCATCTGATTGCTAAAGGGGTCGAACCAGAGATATTGCACTGTCCAGACCGTTGTAGGACTTGGTTCTTCGGCGCTGGTGGAACATTGGACCCTGAAACAGGGAAGTGTTGCTGGATGGACGAGTAACTTGAAACACCCGTCACGAAGCTTCGGAAAGAAATCAATGAAGTGCGGGAAGGGAAGTTTGTTCCTGACAGAGAGAACGACAAGCTCATAAGGGCCCTCGAGAATCCTGAGCACCCTGGACGAACACAAGGCACGCCAGGCTCCGTTGCATGGAAGGTTGTGTTTCCCAACGCACGCGGTTACAAAACCCAAGAGAGGAGGAGGAAAGTGGAGCAGAGCAAACTGCAAGAGCTTAAGGCAAGGGTACGAAAGCTAGAGGAACGACAAGATGTTGAGAACCACCAGCTGCGAGATCCTGCCCAAGAAGCTACCCCAGAAGCTACCCCGCCATCTCAGTGGAGAAGCAGCATGGCTTCCACCGAGATCGTTCAGCAGCCTGACTTGACGGGTCCTAGCTACCCAGTGGATTTTATCACAGATTCACACTAGTGCCACCTTATAATGCAATGGCTTCAGCTCAAAGTCAAGGCGGCTGTCGGCTCTGTGTTCCCTCCTTCACCCGGAGTAACTTTTCACTCCCGTCCGATTGGACAAGGCTATGCTGTTATGATGGTGGATGAAATAACAAAGGGATTTGAGGAGCTCTAGCTTGACCACCCTACAAGTGATGGGGAGACTCAGCTGGGTCTTGCTACGCATACTCCATGTCTATGGCAGAAGGAGCACATCAAACTTTTGAACTTCACGGCTCCTCCTAGTCAGCTGGGCACTCCGCCTCCTCTGCTTCCTACTCCTCCTCTAGTGAGTGATCAGGGCACTCCGCCTCCTGCTCCGGTGCGTGAGGGCGGCAGTACTCCGCCTCCTTCTCCGCCTGCTCCGGCACGTCCGAGCAGCCCACCTCCTCCTTCGTCGCCTCGTAAGCGACGGCGAAACATAGACGCTCGCCGCTCTGGCTGCTCCGGTGTGTCGTAGCAGTCCGCCCCCGGCTGCTCCGTCTCTTCAGCAATGAAAGAAGACAACCATAGCCGCTCCGGCTGCTCCGGCTTCTAGCAATACAGCTAGAGGCGGTAGGCAATACGGATTCGGTCCATCGTTTCTCAAGTCTCTAGAGAAGTTACCATACGAGAGGAGCAATGAGGAAAACTAGAAGATCTCTAAAGGCCAAGTGAATGACTTATTTGAATCGGTAAAAGCTAAGAAACATCAACCTCCGGAGGAGAAGATAGATCGGGTGAAATCGAAGCGCACTTTGGATGCCCTGTAGTGACCACCACCACCTCCGCCGCAATCCAACTATGACTGCATCATTGAAAGGACATATAAGGAAGCGGAGCGGTCGAGAAGTACTTGCACTGATCAAAGGCTAGCTGAATGAAGAAAAGGGGGAAATCCCCTACTCGGCGAACAAGCAAAGCAATCATGCCCCCCGCTCAATTGGTTTAGCGATATCGTCGCTAATCTTCCGGGGATGCTGCCCGGTACCAATCCTCGAGATTACATGACCAACGACGATGCAAATTTTTTTGAAACAATGGAGGTGGACACATTAAGATTCGAGCATGGGAAGCCTCTCGTCAGACCTGGTACTTCCCTAACAACGATGATGCGAACATTCCATGATTGGTACATGGACATCTGCAGGAAGTCTGGGAAAAATACTTTGTCACTAAGAGTTAAAGAGGAGCACGACCTCGTTGGAATTGATCTGTTGTTGGTTCCATATGAGGATTTCTTCCAGTTTTTAATCGAAAGGCCATCGATAAAACAATCATCACTTGCTACTATCTGTAAGTACTACTTCTCTGTAATTAATTAAGTCTCTATATATAGATCAGCTCTTTCATTGCATGTATATATAATTATCCTCACTATATTATGCAGATTGAAGATCGCCGAATTGAAGAAAAGACAAGTAGGTGATATTGGGTTCATTAACATAAATCCCATGGATGAATGGAGTGTTAAACATGATGCCAAACAAACAGAGGCCAACTTGCTCGCATCGTTACATCAAAATCAAAACAAAGCTACAATACTCTTTCCTTACCAATACAAGTGAGTGTTACTGTCTTGTGCATATTTGGTTTCCCTTATTACTCAAAGTTATAGTAATGTAATTGTTGAGTTATGCATGCTTGCGCAGCTTCCACTTTATTCTGCTAGAAATTAAGCTTGAGCAGGGACTAGTAACCGTCATAGACTCCAAACGAAAAAATCCAGAGGAGTATGCGACCATGACTAAAATACTCGAGAAGTAAGTTCAATCGATCATTATGGCACCATATCGGCAACTTTGTTCATTTCCTGATATCACGTAATTGTTTTCTTTGTCTGGCAAGGTTTGGAAAAAGTTCACCGCACAAGCTCCAGGACTGCCGACGGAGCTGCGATTTAACCACCCGAAAGTAAGTACTAGCTACTAGCTAGTTCCACGCATCTCCCATTGATTCTAGCTAGATTCATCAATACCATTTAGCATGCTTGCTTATCAGTTTGATTGACCTCTATTTCTTGTAAAGTGGTTGTGGCAGGAACCCGAGAATGATTTATATGGATACTACATTTGCGAGTTCATCCACCACACCACCTGTGAGCGGGGCTACTCTAAACAACAATATGAAGTGCGTAAGCAATAATATTCACAATTTTATTTTATTACCATCATTTGTGTTCAGTTTCATTCATATATATGTATTGACCCCCTTCTTGAAATTAGATGTGGCAGATGTGGGCTGAACTCCTACCACAAGATCGCATACGAGCAATTCAAGAGGAATTGGCGGGAATCTTTCTTGACCACGTCATCGACAAAGACGGAGAATACCATGTGGAAGTTGAGTTCAGATGTTAGGGAATTTTGTAAGAGATCTTATATTTAATGTGTGTGTGTCTACATATATATATATATATATATATATATATATATATATATATATATATATATATATATAGGGTCTATTCTGATAACACCCCTTAAGAGCTTATTCTGCACACCCGAACCTTATTCTGCTAACACCCCGCGCCCCGAACCGAACCAACAGGCTGATGCTCCTAAACCGCATTCACCGGGTGAGGAAAAAAAGACGCCACCCACTTATCCTCCTCGTCCCCACACGCATTCCCCAATCCCTCCCACCTTCTTCCTCCCCTACTCGTGCCCGTTTGACCAACTTCCTTCCCGCATCGGAGCCCCACCAAAGCAACCCCGCCATCGGCCATCACACCCCAGCCCACCTTGCACTGCCACCGCCCCTCCCGAGCCTCCCAACTCTCCCCTACGCCGGATCCATGGCGGCCACGGCCCTCCCGCGCTGCCCAACTCTCCCCTACGCCGGATACATGGCGGCCACGGCCCTCCCGCGCCGCCCATCCTTTCCAACACCGGATCCATGGAGGCCACAAACCCTCCCGCACAATGCCGGCGACGGATCCGGGCACTACCGCCAGGCCGCGCAAGGACGGCGATGAATCAGACCTCCACCGCCACCCCGCGAATGGCCGGCGACGGATCTAGGCACCATCTTCACCCGTTGTGCCGCCCCTCGCCGGTGATGGAGCAAGCGGTTCCACTTCTGTATAGGCTCCGGCGCCGCCCTTCCCCAACCGAATGAAGCTGCTGCTGCTGCCTCTCATCTTCTTCGGGCTTGCCTCCCATGGCCTTCCCACGTGCTCTGTCTCCTCGCTGGCGGCCGCGCCCATCACCTCTCCGTGGCCCCTCTTTGGTTCTCCTCCCGCTCACAATCCGGCTCAGGCAGCACGCTCCAGCCATGGTGAGGCTCCCGCGTGTGCCTGTGCAGTGCATGGTCCCTCGAGGTGCAGTGCAGCGGGTGTGCGTGCAACCCAACTCAAAGCAACAGTGCAATGATGGGGATGGAAGCGCAGGTGGCGGTGCACGGTGAGCTCGAGGTCGCTGACGGCCTCCCTCTTCCCATGCGCTTGTGATGCAGTCTGGAACCAAGGCCAGATCTTCACCGACCCCCCTTCATCATATTCCGGTGAGGTACCAGCCCATACATGATATGCAGTACTGACGGCGACGCCATGCAGTTCGCTGTGCGAATCCCGTCCAGGTTTGGTGCTGTTCAGAAGCATTTCTACTGCTTTCAAAAGAAAAAATTATGGGTTGTTTTCGATGCAGTGCAGTTCAGACACTCATTGAGGACTTGGAGCTCGCCTGCGAGTGGCTCGTGGTCTGCACAGCTCGGGCGTGCAGTCAACTATTGGGTCCTCCACCGCTGCAAGTCCTCCACCTGTTGCGCCTTCCTCCACAGTACAGTCCACACGGCCAGAGTATGCCACAACCCACAACTCCAGCGGGGGGTAAAAGAGTGTTTGCAGGATTGGCCACATGTACTTCCGGCGAGGGAGCAACGCATCCATGCAAGTTTTTTTCTTCCGTGTCTTTGTACAGCTCAGTGGTGTGGCAGTGTGCACCTCCAGTGGTTCATCTCATGTGTCTGTGTGTGTGCAGTCCGGCGTTGGTCATCTATGTTGCCATGATTTGGTCGTTGTCGACTATGTATGGCTGTACAGTGTGGTCAAGCGATGTGTGCGGTTTAGCCTCGCGAGTGTTGCAGTTTCGTTCACCATGGTCGTTTGGTTTGTGATGTTCGCCGGGTCTTGCTATTTTTTTATTCTGTTTGATTGATGGCTTGTTATGTAAAACTTGCAAAGTTTGTTTTGTAATTGTTGGAAAACTCGATATAGTTCTTCTGCCAAACTACGTGGTTCATTGTAAGAATTGAAAAGGAGACAGGATTGTGTGACAAAAAATGTTTGACTAATGATGTAGCTCATTATATATGGTTTGGTGGTACGCTCGATAAAAGGAAAATGATAAGGAAGCTCATTCTTGGTAGTGACACCATTCACTTATGTCTGCCTGATTTAATTCACTCGATTCATATTAGAAGCATCTGACAAGAAGCTCGTTTTCTTATTAGATGTAGTTCACTTGTACGGTCCCTGCGGTCTACTCGACCGGTCTACGCACGTAAAAAATACTGAGTTTGGAAAAAACTTACGCGGTTCACTTTCGGTAGTGTCGCGGCCCGTTTACGGTAGTCTCGTGGTTCACTTTTCATAGTATTGCGGTTCACCAACGCTTGACATGAAGTGCACTCCACCTTGTTTAGGAAAATTTACGTCCCACAAAAAAGAAATCATGCAGTGCACTTGTCTGTCCGATGATGTGCGGGTTTTAGTCTGAAGAAGTGGACTCCACCTCGTTTTAGAAAAATTACGTCCCACAAAAAAGAAATCATGTAGTGCACTTGTCGGTCTAATGAAGTGCGGTGTTGTGGCCCGTTTACGGTAGTCTCGGGGTTTCCTTTTCATACTATTGTGGTTCACCAACGCTCGAGATGAAGTGCACTCCACCTCGTTTGGGAAAATTTATGTCCCACAAAAAACAAATCATGCAGTGCACTTGTTCGTATGAAGACGTGTGGTTTTTAGTCTGAAGCAGTGCGGTTTTTTGTCTGATGCAGTATATACGACGATTTGGGGTCGCGAAAAATAGAGTGTCCGCATTTCATTAAAATCAAAATTACTCTTAAATCATAAGGAATCAAAGAGATTGTTCTAAATGAAAAAGTTCCGTCTCATTGATATCTTTCCAACGGCGTAAGATTTGAATCATTTCGACCAACAGTTTGTAAAAATTTTGCGAAAAATGGCCGATGTCTCTCGTCATCAGCCGCACGATTTTCAGAATTAACTAAAAACCGTAAGGAATATCAAAACTATTTTAACATATGAAAGTTGCGCCTCGTTCGTAGCTTTTCAACAGCGTATCACACGCCTCGTTTCGACAAACGGTTCAAAAACTGGAGTGAAAACAGTACCGAAAATTTTAAAAGACTTGAAAAACAGAATTCCGCAATTTAGTAAATTTGAAACTGCTCTTAAACCGTAACGAATTAGAGAAAGATTTATATATGTAAAAGATGTGCCTCGATGATATCTATCCAACGGCGTATCATTTGCTTCATTCCGACAAGCGGTTTATAAAAAACGTGAAAAAACACTCGCTGCCACTCGTCATCCGCGGCACCATTTCCAAAACTGCTCTTAAACCGTGTGGAATCTCGAAAAGTGTTCAACATGTCAAAGTTGCGCGTAATCCATAGCTTTTCAACTGTATATTACACGACTCATTCTTATAAACGGTTAAAAAATTAGAGTGAAAATAGTACCGAAAAAATAACGCGTGCAATTTTTTCCGACGAGAAGTTCACTCGTGTGAGTACTACAGCACACTTGGTTCAAAGAATGACGTGCACTTGCGTTCAGCGTGCAGTGGGGAAGTGGTGTGCAGAATAGTTACTCTGCTAATATTAGCAGAATAGACCATGTGTATATAATATATATATATATATATATATATATGTGTGTGTGTGTGTGTGTGTGTGTGTGTGTGTGTGTTCACCTAGTAGCGTCAGATAGATATACGAAAACTTGTTGTTCGACCAATCTATCGGAGAAGGAGAGGTCGATCACTTCTCTCTGTGTATATGTTCATGACGATCTTCTGTACTTAATGGTTTCCTTCATTTGATTACTAGCTAGCTAGCGTGTCGAGTCCTCTCTATACATAGCATCGACCAAGCACGGAGATAAGAGAGGGCACTTCTCTCTATTAGCTAGCTAACACAATATATGAAACCCCTAAATTAACCCTACAAAACCCACAAAACCCCCCAAACCCCCCTCCCATTTCAGAAAAAAAACCAGTCCCTGAACTACTGACGCGTGGAAGCCTTTTGGTCCTAGTTGGTGGCACCAACCGGGACAAAAGGTACTCCTGCTTGGGCAAGCGGCAGCGGCCATGTGGAGCCCCATCTGTCCTGGTTCCTGGGCAAACTAGGACTAAAGGTGTAGGGCTTTAGTACCGACCCTTCAGTCCCGGTTCGGCAACCGGGACAAATGGCCCTCACGAACCGGGACGAATGGGGCTTTCCTACTAGTGGATCACAAGCATACACCCTCCATCCACCCCTAAAAAAACCTCTGTCCAAGTGCTTTAATTAACCCACT
>NC_041386.1:678508429-678519308 GCF_002162155.2 Triticum dicoccoides | reverse complement strand
TGCATGGAGGTCAAAGAGCTCGCTTCTCGGAGAGCATGGGCGGCCTTGCTGCTCGCACGTGTCCCGTCGAGCCTGCGAGGTGGACAGGATGCACGCATCCCGTCGAGTCTGTGCGGCGGACTGCTCGTACGCGTCCCCTCGAGCCTACACAGTGGACTTCTCGCGCTCATCCCGTCTAATCAAACAGTTGCACACACGCCGCTGAGTATGGTTAAATTTTGACACGGTTCATATAATACAACCGTTTGCGATATTAATGTGTGACCTTTTTGTTTCAAAAAGGACTTCGTTGGCTACTAATGTGTGTGCCTCTTCTTAAACTGGACGATTTTTTTTACCACGGCATATATGTGCCATGTCAAGAAACCATGCCAAGTTTCATGTTTTTTGGTTGAGTTTTTGAATTACTAGGATTTAAAAATCGAGATTCTCAATGTTTCAGGACGACGACAAGTTTTTAATTCATTCCCATTCCTTAAGTAAGACCTAAACATGCATCCAATGACACATGTACAATTTCCCACCCATTTTGCTTCACTGAAGCATGTGCTTGTAGTTCAAATTTGAATTATGGACTACATTAAATGCATAGAAAATTTAATTAGTAATATATACAATGGCCAAACGAACCCTAAACAGTTTCAAATTTTGGCACGACACTCCTGTTATTCTATGTTACCTGTAGAAAACAAAGTTCAAGGCTTGAAGAGGCAACAATTATCATTTTTCCCAAATAAACCATGAGGGTTGCGAGAAGATTCGACTTATAAGAGGCTTGTAATATAGCTTCGCCCAAATTTGACAATTATGTGTACAATGCAGTGTCACCCTCCCAAGTTTCACGATTTCTTGGTGAATTTTGGATTTACAGAGATTTATAAACCGAGATTTACAATGTTTGTGGCAAGGCAGCACGGCGAGAATGTTGAATTCATTCCCATTCGTTCCATGGGACCTAAACATGCATCACAAGGACACATGTACGGTTTTTTCTAGCCATTTTGGTGCACTGCATCATGTATTTGTAGTTCAGATTTGAATTATGGACATTAAATACCTAGAAAACTCAATTAATGAATAAAAAAGGGTCAAACGAACCCTGAATAATTTCAAAGTTTAGCATGAATTTCCCGTTGTTCAGTGTTGCGTGTAGAAGAGCATACGAGGCTAGAAGAGGGAGCGATTATCATTTGGCCCACAAGGGGACACATTTCCCTATCAAAACCATGAGGGTTCTTGCGACACGCTCCGGTTTGTAAGAGGTTTGCAATAAAGCTTGGCCCAAATAGGCAATGTTTTTACCACGACATATATGTGCCATGACTTGACACCATGCCACCTTTGATGACTTTTGGGTGAATTTTGGATTTATGGGGAATTAAAACCAAGATTCTAAATGTCTGAGGATGAGCCAGGACACTGGTAAGGTTGTAATTCGTTCCCATTCCTGGCATGAAACCTAAACATGCACCCAAGGACACATGTATAATTTTTCTAGGCATTGCGGTGAACTGGAGCATGTATTTGTAGTTCAGATTTGAATTATTGACATTAAATGCCTAAGAAACTCAATTAGTGTATAAAAAGGCCAAACGAACCCTGAGTGAGTATAAATTTCAGCATGGATATCATGTCGTTCCATGTTAACCGTAGAATAAAATACAAGGCGAAAAGAGGCAGTGATTACGTTTCGACAACAAGGAGAACACGTTTCCCTATCGGAACCACGAGGCTTCTTTGAGAGAAGCTCCGGTTTGTAAGAGGTTTGTATAAAGCTTGGCCCAAATTGGGAAATGTTTTTACCACGACATATATGTGCCATGACGTGACACCATGCCTATTTTCATGACTTTCTGGTGAGTTTTGGATTTACAGGGATTTAAAAACCTAGATTCCAAATGTTTGAGGACAAGCCAAGACGCCAGTACGGTTGTAATTCGTTCTCATTCCTGACATGGGCTCTAAACATGAACCGAAGGACACATGCATGTACAATTTTCTAGCCATTTTAGTGAACTGGAGCATGTATTTGAGGTTCAGATTTGAATTATGGACATTAAATGCCCAGGAAACTCAATTAGTGTATAAAAAGGCCAAACAAACCCTGAATAAGTTTAAATTTCAGCATGGATATCCTGTCATTCCATGTTACCCGTAGAAGAAAATACAAGGTGAAAAGAGGTAGTGATGACGTTTCGACAACAAGGGGAATATGTTTTCCTATCGGAACCACGAGGATTCTTTGAGAGAAGCTTCAGCTTGTAATATGTTTGTAATAAATCTTGGCCCAAATTGGACAATGTTTTTACCACGACATATATGCACCATGACGTGACACCATGCCAATTTTCATGAATTGCTGGTGAGTTTAGGATTCGCGGTGATTTTAAAACCGAGATTCTAAATGTATGAGGACGAGCGAGGACGACGGTGCGGTTGTAATTCGTTCCCATTCCTGGCATGGGAGCTAGACATGCACCCAAGGACACATGTATAATTATTCTAGCCATTTTGGTGAACTGGAGCATGTATTTGAAGTTCATATTTGAATTTTGGACAATAAATTCTTAGGAAATTCAATTAGTGTATAAAAAGGCCAAAAGAACCCTGAATAAGTTTAAATTTCAGCAAGGATATCATGTCGTTCAACATTGCCCGTAGAATAAAATACAAGGGGAAAAGAGGCAGTGACTATGTTTCAACAACAAGGAGACCATGTTTCCCTATCAAAACCACCAGGCTTCTTTGGGAGAAGCTCCGGTTTGTAAGAGGTTTGTAATGAAGGTTGGCCCAAATTGGACAATGTTTTTACAACGACATATATGTGGCATGACCTGACACCATGCCTACTTTCATGATTTTCTGGTGAGTTTAGGATTTACGTGGATTTAGAAACCGAGATTCCAAATGTTTGAGGATGAGCCAGGACGCCAGTACGGTTGTAATTCGTTCCCATTCCTGGCATGAGACCTAAACATACACCCAAGGACACATGCATGTATAATTTTTCTATCCATTTTGGTGAACTGGAGCGTGTATTTGAGGTTCAGATTTGAATTATGGACAATAAATGTCTACGAAACTCAATTAGTGTATAAAAGGTCCAAACAAACCCTGAATAAGTTTAAATTTTAGCACGGATATATTGTCGTTCCATGTTGCCGGTAGAAGAAAATACAAGGCGAAAAGAGGCAGTGAATATCATTTCCCCCACAAGGGGGACCCGTTTCCCTATCGGAACCATGAGGCTTTATTTGATAGAAGCTCCGGTTTGTAAGAGGCTTGTAATAAAACTTGCACCAAAATGGACGAAAAAAATTCCTCGACATATATGTGCCATGTCGTGACACCATGCCAAGTTTCATGATTTTTGGGTGAGTTTTAGATTTACTGGGATTTAAAAACCAAGATTCTTATCAAGAAATGTATTCGAATAGCACACGGTTCACTCACGAAATCCGTGTGCCGACCAAACCGTGGCCGATGCCCCCTCCCCATGCTGCGCGCACGATCTGAGCCGTGCGTTCTGATTGGCCAGAACCCACACCCCATGGATCGTACGTCTGCATCGTTGGATGCTCCGAGATCGAACGACAACCTTCAGCCCTTTCGACGGCACATGCAGTACATGGGTAATCACTGTGCGCATGCGTCGTGCTAGCTCACGCTTCCTTATCTTCTTCGTTTTCTAAACAGGTTATCGTTTCCCGCCACTCCTCTCATCGGTTTCCCGCCTCTTCTCCTATCGGTTTCCCGCTACCAGTGTCAGTGCTCATTGAAGGCTAGGTGGCGATAGACCAGCCATGTAAATATCGCACACAGTTTCTAAAAGAACAAATGTGCGTCATAGGAGGGAGTAGGTCCCATAGGGTGACCAGCGTGAAACACCTTAAAGCCAAGGAGGCAATTCCTATCAGCAAGGTGCCACTTCCCATCCGCTAGCCTAGTCGAATAGAACGCATAAGTTAAGCATGCTCGGGCTGGAGTAGTCCAAGGATGGGTGACCTGGTGGGAAGTTGCATATCTCAAGATTCGTTTAACTGATAGGTTATTTTTTGCTGTAAAATCACCACGACTGCGCAAGCGCGAGCAAATGGTGCAGGTATTGGCTTAACCATGTGTTATGCAAGTGTGATGTAAAATTACCACGACTACGCAAGCGCGAGCAAATGGTGCAGGTACTGGCTTAACCATGTGCGATGCAAGTGCGCTGTAAAATCACCACGACTGTGCAAGCGCGAGCAAATGGTGCAGGTAATGGCTTAACCGTGTGCGATGCAAGTGCGCTGTAAAATCACCATGACTACGCAAGCGCGAGCAAATGGTGGAGGTACTGGCTTAACCGTGTCCGATGCAAGTGCGCTGTAAAATCACCATGACCGTGCAAGATAAAGGCGGGTAAGTTTATTTAAAAATTAGGACGAACCGTGTGCGATAGACCAGCTAGGTAAAAACAAACTACCCGCCTTGAGCGTTGCAAAAATTGGTGGTTCCGCCACTTTTCCTTATTATGGTACATGCATATTCTTATTGGACCGTGCGCGATCTTGGGCACTCCCGCCCCACATCACACTTCAATCGTCACCTACACTCCTCCAGCACCGACCATATAGTAAAATTGCAGTAGCCAAGGGATTTGAACCGTCGCCCTCCCTCTCCCACCATCATATCCACCCACCATTAGAAAAAATATTATTAGCCACGGCATATCCTCAAACACCACCATCCCCCCTCCACAGTCCCCGCCCCTGCCCCCCTTCCCCTCTTGAACTCTACCTTGCAGCCGCCGCTGGCGCCGCCGCCAACCCATGTCAGTATGCCCGTTCCTCCTAGCTTGGATAATAAAGTTTAGTTTACCCAGCGATTCCCATACCGTCGCCCCACTCCCCTGAGTTTTTAGATGAGGCCCACGGTGTCCCTCCCTGCCAGATCCACATCCCCTGCTCTAGAATGTCGCAGCTAAGCTTGACCACGTATCCCTGGGAGCCCAACGAGCATTCGGCCCAGAAGAGTTTTATCATGGCCTCTCCGGCGAACATCGGCGAGGTGGCCGCCGTTCGCCCCGACTTGTCGATCCAAGAGCAACACGTCGCTGCGGAAGCCAGCGAAGACGTTGACTATATTGCCATGTCAAAGGATTCATGTCAGCGGGCTTGAGTATTACTGTATCTCAGGAAAGCTGGCTACGACATGAAGCTCGTCGACAGCGACAGCTTCACGCGGGCCATGTCACATGTTACGTGGTCCATCCCCAACCTCTCTGGTTCAACCGCCATCGATCTCTTCGACGGCCCTGCCTCTGATCTCCTCCACCAAGCGGTCAAGGATTTGCGATCCTTATACGCCATCGAGCCCATTTTGTCATTTCTTAAGGACACGTTCTACAGCGGCGGCTTGGGATCCTCAATTGGAAAGTCTGATATCATCGACCACGACCATGACCACGAGGAGGGAACCCACAAAGGTTCTTCCAAGGTGAAACAGCCCATCTGTGACATCAGAGAGCGCACCATGGGTCCGTGCTCTTCCAACTGGAAGGATCCCGTCCATGAAATGTGAGGAAACATCCTATCAACAAATCTTACGTTTTCTAGCTTGCCAACCCATACCCTTTGTTGTAGGAGCACTTGTCGTGCGGTGCTATTATTGTGCCGTGTTTAATTATTTCAGTTATGGAAAAAATGTATTGTTCAGTAGGGATATGTGATGTTTAAGTATGAATTGTCCACTTCAGTTTCACGAATGGCTATATTTGGTTGTTTATAGTGAGTAGATGCCTTGTTTATCTGTGTTCGGTTGTTAGGTTGGTTGAAGTGAGCATTTTTCCAGTTATCGAGCCGATGCCTTGTTTATATGTATTTGGTTCTTAGTTTGGTTGCAGTGAGCATTTGTCCAGTTATCAAGAAGATGCCTTGTTTGTCTGTATTTGGTTGTTAGGTTACTTTTTTTAGAATTTGTCCAGTTTTCAAGCAGATGCCTTGTTTATCTGTAGTTGTTAGGTTCATTGCAGTGAGCATTTGTCCAGTTTTCAAGCATATGCCCTGTTTATCTGTATTTGCTTGTTAGGTTGGTTGCAGTGCAAATCAGTCCAGTTTTTAATGGCTATATTTGGTTGTTATACTGATTATTTATGCCTTGTTTATTTCAGTCATTCACAATGTGTTGTTCATTATGTGCAAGTCGGAACTGTGCCGCTCGACTGCATCAATACCAGTTTGAACGGCTATATTTGGTTCTAGTTATGCCTGGTGTAGTTAACACATGCCCTTTATTTCAGTTTTGCACATTTATCCAATGATGTTTAAGCACTACCTATGTTTTATTCATTTTCAACAATACCAGTTTAACTTGCAATATTTGATGGCTGTTAAGCCTGCTGTCGATAACATTGCCTTCCATTTTATATATGCTTTAACGGCATGCTGAAACCAACACATTCAATCTATCATTTGAAGATGATATTGTTTACCTTTGCTATATTTGTTTGATGTTAACGTTGTTGTACTTATGATGCCTTACCACTACTTATGCAGGACAACAACGGAAGTGGCCACCATTTTCCGTCGAGGTAGCTTCATCCCCCGGCTTGTACTCCCCTGTTGTTCTATAATGCATATAGATCCAGGCCTGGACACTTGTTAGCTTCTAATATTGACTTGTTGCTTGTAGGTACATATGCCCTTGGCAAGGATCCATGCACCAACCCTTTTTGTGTATGGGGCAATGAGATATTCATGAACAAGTATAAAGTGAGGAAACTGATAAGGATTATTAGGAAAAATATATGAATGGTGGCAAGCAAATTATTTGTTTATGCTCTATCCAACACAACAGTGAGTTGTAGGATGGTAACTACAAACTCTGCAGCATTATCTTTTTACTGCCCATAATGAGTTGTTAGACAACAATGTCTGAATCTTTTCCGTTCGTAGTGGTTTCCGAAGCAGTTCACTCAAGATTACCTCACAAAGTACATGATTGGTGGACACACAATGAAGGTTATAGTATTTCATCCAGAATACAATGAGCATCAAGAAGTCGTAATGAAGACAGTGAAGGGTGGACGGGCAACCATCACAAGGGGTTGGCCTAGAGTGGTGCGCGCATTACGCATGGAAGAGGGCACAATATGGGCATTCCACTTCAGCTTCTCCAGCAATGAGAATGTCTTTCGCCTCTCTCTTTACAGTCTTTAGTACAACTATGGCTCATCATTCTTTACTTGGTGCTTATGTAGTCCTTCAGTACATGTACATTTGCATCGAATTATGCTTTCGTGGTTGAACCTATATTTGTAATAAACATGGTTGGATATGAAATAAGTGATTGCCTACTATCAAATTCAAAACATATGATTTTTAAATTAGGGATTAATAAGGAATTAATTAGGGATTAATCAGGGATTACACTGCACATGGTTGGCAAAAGCGAAACGTCTACGATAGCTGTGGAGATCAGACACGTTTATAGGATCCTCTACATGTGCGATCAATCTTCACTGCACACACGATCAGCCAAGAAAAAAAGTCTGCGATCAATCTCCACTGCAGACACGATCAACTAAGAAAAAATGTGTACAATTAAGAACAACATTAAACATAGTTATTTCTTCTTAAATATTTGCGATAGTCACCTTATCACACACGCTTCGAAATTATAGACTTTTTGTGATGTTGTGCACATCGCAAACTTATGGTACTTCTTGGATTAACTGTGTGAGATCTACATACTAATGGAAACGTATTCCTCGAATGGAATGTGTGGAATGTACATACGAATGGTAACGTTTAGCTGGGACTGACTGTGTGGGATGTACTTACGACCGGAAGCGATTTCTCCTGTATAATTGTATTTCTTTAGCACTACTGTATGTATAAAGGTATTTGAGCACTCGCCGGTCGCACACGACCTCATTTTGCCGAACGTCTGTGCCAGGAGGGCATATCACCGATAGTTTTTGGGTCGTGTGGGAAGGACCCCCTATCGCAGTTACTCACTTGGCGACGGTTTCGAATGCTGTCGTGGAAAGGGGTTAAAAACCGTTTGTATAGCACCGACGCGTACCAGTGTGTTCAAAATCATGAATTTGCCTAAAACCCCAAAACTGGTTTTGCAGGACGTGCTATTTCGGGATATACTAGAGATGCTAACAAAGCTTGATATATATGCTACTTGGTTAAATATGGAGTGTCATACATATATGTGTGCATACAATTATTATTTTTACAAGAAGGAGGATGACCCTGGCCTCTGCATTAGGGCGATGCATACAACTATTTTATTAATTATTGATCAAAACCTTACAAAGTAATACATCAATAGGTGTAATGTCACCATATTGACAAAATATGTCGCTCATGCAATCAACATGATGAAGGGGTGCATATTTTCCAGGCCGCCTGTCGAGACCTCAAACCAAAGCCCAACATCTAACACAGAAAGCCTCAACCAAGTCGCAATTGTCTGGTCTAGGGCACACGCCGGTCCAGCGCACTCTCAACGGGCACCGTACGCACATGCTATAGAGGTGCCGCCACCGTCTTCCACCGATCCTTCTTCAAAGAGGGTATTGGCGCATCGACCTTGGCAGGCCTATCATAAATGCCGCCATGATGCCAGACAACATTGCGTCCCTACGCACTTCCATCATCACACATCTATCGCCGAGACCATGCAGCACCACGCTGCTGAGACTGCACGTCATGGATGCATCACATGAAACGCCGCTCCACGGTGGAAACCATCCACTTATCCCTCGAGATAATGCACACCTCAAAAAATGGCTCCCCCAAGGGGGAACGACGCAAGAGCGCTGCCATCGTCCGATCGATTGATCTAGGGTTTCTCCCGCACATAGCATATAGATGTCTGGAGCTTCCCACAATGATGCCTACAAGAAGGGGATGACACAGAAGAGCGCCACCATTGGTGGCCTAGGCAACAAGCCCAGAGCAGGTTTTCACCCAGATGATCTCGACAAAACCCCATCTAGCATGGTGTGCATGAGACAGCCACCGATCTTCGCCGACACCCAGCAAGGCCGGTGCCTGATCAGATATGTTTGGAGGCCAGACCACACATGCAGCCGGCCCGTCAACCAAGCCATCCATGGCGCCGCCGATCCGAGGTAAGATAGCCCACCGCAGCATGAAGCAGGGCCAGCCGCCACACTGCCAAGGACCGAACTGTCGCCCCTCCCCATGCCACGGGGCCCCGCACCACCCCCGCGCCATGGGAGAGAGGGAGACCCCCACCACCGCCGTTGGCCCTGGGGCTTTTCCTGGCGGCGTCCGTCGGTGGCGACAGAGGGAGAGGGACGAACGAGGTTACGCCCTCGGCGGCACCAGCCGAGTCACCCGAGCGGGGATGGTGAGATGATTACGAATATGCTCTCTGTTGTGCATGAGATGGCCGGAGGAGGGAGATCGAGCGGTGGTGGCGGAGCTCCCTCCCACTGCGGGAGGCGTTCACTCACTACCGGAAAATGGTCCTACCCCGACGGCCAAATCAATGCCGACACCTGCCGTCAGCCTACTTGGAGCTATGCCGACAACCAAGTCTCGGCCATCGGCTTATTTTGGCCGTCGGGCTACGGCGATCGAAGCCGACGGCAGCCGTCGACACAGAAAGGCCGTCGGCCTAGCTACGGACACGCTGATAGCAGCCGTCGACATACATCAGTTGTCGGCATACCAGTGGGCCCGGCCCATGACCAGCGGCTAACGCCGTCAAACCTATGCCGACGGTCGGGACGAGCGGCCGTCGGCATATCTCCGCATGACACGTCAACGATCCGCAACGTAGATATGCCGACGGCGGCCGTTGGCATAGGCGCCACGTCACCGATCCGCGGCACGACGCTCACCTAAACCCGGACGTCTCTATGCTGACGGTAATGCCATCGGCATAATTATTTTTTTTCATATGTTTTTATGCTTTTTTTACATATGTTTTTATGATTTTTTTTACAAATATTTTGATGCTTTTTTTACATATGTTTTTATGCTTTTTTATGTAGTATATGAATATATATGTAGTTTGTAATTTTTTCCATAGATTATGAATATATATATATATAGTTTGTATTTTTTTCGAGCACGTTAATAATGTGCCATCATGTTCTTTTGAATATAGGTCCTTATATTTTATTAAAATCAAAAACAGCTATGGAGCAGAAGTTTTGTGGCGGTTGCAAACGCCTGGCACCCGTCTCCGGAGTGTGACCCCCTCACGTCCATGGTGTGCCCCCCTCACGGATGGCGCTGCCGCCGACATCTGGAGGGCAAAAACAGTCGTGCCGGGTCATAACGGAGGGGACGTTGCTCCCAAGTGTTTCTATGGGATGACTTACCACAACCGGGTGGTGTTGTGGCATGTATGAAGAGGCGGCACACATCTCCGGGGCGTGGCCCCCCCAACGGACGGTGCCACCGCCCGGATGTTGCTCCCAGGTGTCCCTCTGGGCTGACCTGACACAACCGGATGGAGAGGTCCACTGTTCAAAACCCGTCCGTGGAAAGTCAAAGGGCTAGATCTCGTGGTCAATCGGTCCAGGGTTAGGCGGGATGGGGGCTCTGGGGGTAGCAATGCCACCGGAGCATTGCACCGGCCCCTCATACATGCGGGGTGGTGTTGTGGCATGTCCAAAGAGGTGGCACGTGCCTCCAGGACGAGGCCCCCCTCACAGACGGCATAGCCGCCGGCACCTCGAGGGGGGAAACAGGCGTGTCGGGTCTACACAGAGGGGATGTAGATGTGGGTTTGGCCCGGATGTTGCTCCCAGGTGTCCCTCCGTGCTAACCTGAAACAACCGGGTGGAGAGCTCCGCTGGTCAAAGCCCGTCCATGGGAAGTCAAAGGGCTAGATCTCATGGTCAACC
>NC_041386.1:678505925-678507524 GCF_002162155.2 Triticum dicoccoides | reverse complement strand
TGGGGCTAGCAATGCCACCGGAGCATCGCACCGGCCCCTCATACATGCGGGATGGTGTTGTGGCATGTCCAAAGAGGCGGCACGCATCTCCGGGCTATGGCCCCCCTCATGGACGACGCCGTCGCCGGCACTTGGTGGGGGGAAACGGACGCGTCGGGTCTACACGGATGGGATGTAGCTGTGGGTTTGGCCCGGATGTTTCTCCTAGGTGTCCCTCTGTGCTGACCTGACACAACCGGGTGGAGAGGTCCACTGGTCAAAGCTCGTCCATGGGAAGTCAAAGGGCTAGATCTCATGGTCAACCGCTCTAGGGTTAGGCGGGACGGGGGCCCTGGGGGTACCAATGCCACCGGAGCGTCGCATCGGCCCCCCATACATGCGGGATGGTGTTGTGGCATGTCCGAAGAGGCGGCACACGTCTCCGAGGTGTGGCCCCACTCACGGATGGCGATGACATAGTAGTAGACGTTCTTCGATAAAAGTGCGGCGTGATTATTATTAAATACTCGGATCGCGATAAAAGCATGAGTTTTTTACATGACATGCGCTCATGTGCTATAGGAACGATGGCAATTTTTCATAATTTTTGGTGATGGAGAAGTATCTAAACACTTCCCTCTACGTGGATTGCCCTTCGCATGTCTACGACTGTGGCTGGTGGCCTCCGTGGGCTAGCATGCCGCCAATCTTGCGTATGCGGCTTCTCACAAGTCTGAAAGTGTTGTGGCGGTTGCTAACGCCCGGCACGCGTCTCCGGGGCGTGGCCCCCCTCAAGGACGGCGCCGCCGCCGGCACCTGGATGGGGAAATCGGACGTGTGGGGTCTACACAAAGGGGATGTATCTGTGGGTTTCGCCCGGATGTTGCTCCCAGGTGTCCCTCTGGGCTGACCTGACACAACAGGGTGGAGAATTCCACTGGTCAAAGCCAGTCTGTGAGAAGTCAAAGGGCTAGATCTCGTGGTCAACCGCTCCAGGGCTACGCAATACGGGGGCCCTGTGGGGGTACCAATGCCACCGGAGCGTCGCACCGGCCCCTCATACATGCGGGGTGGTGTTGTGGCATGTCCGAAGAGGCGACATGCGTCTCCGGGGCATGGCACCCCTCATGGACGGCGATGACAAAGTAGTAGACGTTCGGCGCGCGAAGGCCGTGGACCACAACGGAGGGGGGAAACGGCCGTGTCGGCAGCCTTGGGTAGGGTCTTGTGCTGGGTTAGACTAATTAGTAGTAGATTTATTTTTAAAATTAGTAGTATATTTATTTTAAAATTTTAAAATTTTTGCTAATAAAAAAATATACATATGCCTACGGCTAAGCCGTCGGCATAGGTGCCACATGGCGCCTTCACCTATGCCGATGGCTTAGCCATCGGCATATCTCACCTTATCCATCCCCATGCGCGCCCCGTCCACTCGTTTCCCTCTTCGCCCCGACCCCGATCTAGCGCGCCAGACCCCTGCTACCGCCGCAGCCTCCCCGTCCCCTGCCCCCTGCCGCCGCCCACTCCACCCCTGCCTCCCCCACCGCCGTCTCCACCCGTCGTCGCCCTCGCGTCCCCGCTGCCGTCTCCACCCGCCGCCTCCCCGCCGTCCCCGCC
>NC_041386.1:678500968-678505493 GCF_002162155.2 Triticum dicoccoides | reverse complement strand
CGCGCCGGCGGCCGCTCCTGCCGACCCGCGTGCCCGGCCCTTCCGTCCCCGGCCGCCCTGCCCTCCCATCCCCGGCCGCCCCTGCCTCAGCAGGCCCTCCACCGCCGCCCCCTGCTCGCCCGCTGCGTCGGCCACCCCTGCCTCACCGTCCCCGGCCGCCCCTGCCTCACCGCCCGCGACCGCCCCGTTGTGCTTTTTCTCATTTTTTTGAATATTTTTACTGCTTGTTATGTGATAGATGCATGTTGTATGGATGAATGGATGGATTGATGTATATTGGTTAGTTATAGCTTTGGTCAAGTTGGTGATGTTATCAAATAGCTATGTGAGATGCGCTAAAAAAATTGAAGAACAAAATTGGTATATTTGAGATGTTGTCAAATAGCTATAGCTTCATTTTTGTGATGTTGACAAAATTGGTATCTGATGAGTAGTTATTTTATCATGATGATCTTGCTAAAAATATTGAAGAACAAAATTTGACACTTGATGAAAATTAGGATTTGAAGTATCATGATGATCTAAAACCTTGACTAGATGTCATTAGCAATATGATTTTTTTTCATAGTTTGAAGTGTCAATGCTTTATGTGATGTGATGCCCTCAAATTTTTTGAGTCGGTAAAATTTACAGGCTTTGTGGTATTTCATCTCCCTGGAGCCTTCGTCGTCTGGGTTTGGTCCGTGATCCTGCCGCTGCTCGACTACTTCCTCTATAACGGAGGGTGAGCTACGAATCCACCTTCAACTCCTAGCCTCTTTTAACTAGATTAAATTTTCACATCAAGTTGCGTAACCTAGGTCTCCTGTCCGAAAGGGTGGCATCTATAAATATGCATTCAATTGCATATTTATCACCGTAGCTCTTTCGGATTGTCCAACGCTTTCCACGAACAGCCCGAGGATGTGTAGATTGGGTACGTTGATCATGCTCTACCCCGTTTCGAGAAAGGATTTCGGCGGAGCCTCCATGTTTTTCTTCGGATGCACATTCTCTCGGCATTTTGCCGAGACGTGTATTTGGAGAACAGCAGGGAGGTGTTACCGAAATTTTGTCTCGGAATGGGGTAGAGCATGTACAACGTACTCAATCTACACATTCTCGGGTGGGATTAGGACCCATCTTTACCTATTAGAGATGTAGGTGGATTAAATGTCGTTTCTTGTAAACACTCTAAAAAATAAAATATTGATGTGAGTAATTTAAATCAATCCTTAATTTTGTTGTGTGGCTTCCAATAAAGCAGAGATGGCAGATAATCAGTGGATGTATAGTGGGTTTTTCTATCGGAATCAAATAACAATAGAGTGGGTCGAGAAAACTGATGTGTTTTTGAAAGAGATATTCCGTAGTCCAATGAGGATGGTGCCAGAATGCCCGTGTGCCAAATGTAAGAGACGTATGCGCAGAGATAAGAGTGTGATGACTAAGCACCTTCGCACGCATGGATTTATGCCCAACTTTGATATGCCGATAAACTTTGCCCAGCGGGACCATGGTAGAGAGGAGGTGATACGACAACGTGTTGCTGGTTGTGATGACGATGGGGTTAGAGACATGCTAGATGATGTCTTTGCTGCACAACCGACTCCTCCGTCAAATTCAGGGAATGAACCGGAGGAGCCGGAGGAAACCGCAAAGGCCTTTAGATATCTTGGCCTCGTCAAAGAAACCTCTTTATGAGGGTGCCAAGCTGTCTGTGCTGGATGCCATCTTGCAACTGATGGCAGTCAAGGCTGAGTACGGCTGTAGCCGAGGTTGCTTCGAAGCATTTCTGGGAGTATGGGCTAACAGCCTGCCTGAGGGCCATGAACTGCCAAAAACCATGTACGCTATGAAGAAAATCATGAAGGCTCTCTCCGTGGACTATGAGAAAATACATGTTTGTCCAAAGAATTGCCTTTTATTTAGGCATGAGTATGCGGATGGCAACTACTGTTGGAAGTGCGGTTCCTCTCGGTATATTGAGGTTGTCGATGAGCATGGTCAGAAACGGCAGCTAAAAAGCCCTGTGAAGATTCTTGGGTATCTTGATTTTATAAAAAGACTGCAACGCCTTTTCATCACTGAGGAGTCTGCCAAAATGATGAAGTGGCACAAGGAAGGGAAAAGGTACAATCCAGACAAAATTGTACATCCATTAGAAGGTGAAGCATGGAAGTCATTCGATATAGAGTACCCGGAGGAAGCAGCTGAGGCTGGGAATGTCAGAATTGCTATAACAGGTGATGTGTTCAATCCGTATGGTATGTCGTCTAATCCATACAGCTGCTGGCCCATATTTGTTATTCCGCTCAATCTCCCTCCCAGTGCCATAATGCAACGCAAGACCATGTTCCTGTCGCTTATAATTCTGGGGCCTGAATATCTAGGGAAGAATTTGAGTGTGTTTATGCAGCCGTTGGTAGATGATTTGCACCATTCTTGGTACTTACCGAGGTTGACATACGACCGGCATCTGCAGAAAAATTTCTTGATGAAAGTTTGGCTACAGTATTGCATGCATGACTTTCCTGGCTATGCCCTGTTCTGCGGATGGTGTACAAGTGGAAAGATGCCTTGCCCAGTGTGCATGCAAGCCTTGATTTTCATTTGGCTAAAGAAGGGTGGCAAGTATGTTGCTTTTGACCTGCATCGACAGTTCCTCCCTCCAGACCATCCTGATAGGGAAGACAAGAAGAACTTCATAAAAGGCAAAGTTGTCCATGAAGTAAACGAGATTCCAACATTTTCTGGTGCGGATGTGCTTGCTCAGCTGAAAGCTCTTAAGCCTGCCGATGAAGGGAAAGGCAAAGGCAAAGGCAAAGGCAAAGGCAAAGGAAAAGGCGAAGACGAGGGCGAAGGGAAAGGCAAAGGCAAAGATAAATGGAGAAAATGTTTTCAAGCTTATGGTGAGATGCACAACTGGACTCACATTACCTCCTTCACACAGCTTCCCTATTGTAAGGACCTCAAGCTTCCATAAACATCGACGTGATGCACACCGAAAAGAATGTTGCAGAGTTCCTTTTTTGCATGATCCTCAACATTCCTGGTAAGACAAAGGATAATGTTAATGCTAGAGTCGATCAACAGAATATTTGTGATAGACCACGTCTACACATGCAGCCTCCCACAGGTAGTCGGAAATCTTGGTTCAAGCCAGATGCTGACTTTGTACTTAAAAAGGATCATAAGATGGAGACATTGAAGTGGCTGAAACACGTCGTCAAGTTCACTGATGGTTATGCATCGAATATAAGTAAGGGGGTCAATCTTTCAATGGGAAAAGTGACCGGGCTCAAGAGTCATGACTATAATGTATGGATTGAGCGGATTATGCCGGTGATGGTTTGAGGCTATGTTCCCGAGCGTGTCTAGCGTGTGCTTGAGGAGTTAAGCCATTTCTTCTACACGCTTTGTGCTAAAGAAGTATGTCCTGAGAAGATAAAAGAAATGCATAAGAAGGCACCGAAGTTGATATGCAAGCTAGAGAAGATCTTCCCACCAGGCTTCTTTACTCCGATGACGCATCTCATTTTGCACCTCGCGAACGAGGTATTGTTGTGGTGCCCTGTGCAGAATCATTGGCAGTACGGCCCTGAGAGATAGAACAAGCATCTGAGACAGAAACATGGAAACAAAGCTAAGATTGAAGCTGCCATAGCTGAGGCAGTTATCCTAGAGGAGGTGGCAGACCTCAGGACAGCCTACTATCCGGACCATGTTCCCATGTTGCACAATAAGGTGTCTCGATACAACATAGAAGAACCCAAGTATAAACCCAAGTTGTCTCTATTCATCGGCCAAGGTGGCAGGGTTGGATGCTCGACACCTTATCTCATGCCACGAGATGAGTGGGAGGATGTCATGTTCTATATCTTGCACAACATCAAGGAAGTTGAGGATGAGTGGATGAGGTAATACCTTTGGACCATTCTTTTGTTGGGGAACGTTGCAGAAAACAAAAATTTTCCTACTCGTTTCACCAAGATCATCTAGGAGTTCATCTAGCAACGAGTGATTGGATGCATCTACATACCTTTGTAGATCGCGAGCGGAAGCGTTCAAAAGAACGGTGATGATGTAGTCGTACTCGACGTGATCCAAATCACCGATGACCAGCGCCGAACGGACGGCACCTCCGCGTTCAACACACGTACGGAACAGCCACGTCTCCTCTTCTTGATCCAGCAAGGGAGGGAGGAGAGGTTGAGGGAGATGGCACCAGCAGCAGCACGACGGCGTGGTGTTGATGGAGCTGCAGTACTCCGGCAGAGCTTCGCTAAGCACTATGGAGGTGGAGGAGGTGTTGGGGAGGGAGAAGGAGGCAACCAAAGGCCGAGACGTTCAGGTATGAAGTCCCTCCTCTCCCCCCACTATATATAGGAGTGCCAAAGGGGGGTGGCCGGCCCTAGGAGATCCAATCTCCTAGGGGGTGCGGCGGCCAAGGGGGTTTCCCTCCCCCCCAAGGCACCTAGGAGGTGCCTTACCCTCCTAGGACTCTTGCCCCCTTGAACCCTAGGCGCATGGGCCTATGTGGGGC
>NC_041386.1:678464832-678500302 GCF_002162155.2 Triticum dicoccoides | reverse complement strand
CCCTTGGCCCATTAGGCCAAGGCGCACCCCCTTACAGCCCATGTGGCCCCCCGGGACAGGTGGACCCACCCGGTGGACCCCCGGGACCCTTCCGGTGGTCCCGGTACAATACCGATAACCCCGAAACTTGTCCCGATGCCCGAAACAGGACTTCCCATATATAAATCTTTACCTCCGGACCATTCCGGAACTCCTCGTGACGTCCGGGATCTCATCCGGGACTCCGAACAACATTCGGGTTACTGCATATACATATCCCTACAACCCTAGCGTAACCGAACCTTAAGTGTGTAGACCCTACGGGTTCGGGAGACAAGCAGACATGACCGAGACGACTCTCCCGTCAATAACCAACAGCGGGATCTGGATACCCATGTTGGCTCCCACATGCTCCACGATGATCTCATCGGATGAACCACGATGTCGAGGATTCTATCAACCCCGTACGCTATTCCCTTTGTCTATCGATATGCTACTTGCCCGAGATTCGATCGTCGGTATCCCAATACCTCGTTCAATCTCGTTACCGGCAAGTCACTTTACTCGTACCGTAATGCATGATCCCGTGACCAGACACTTGGTCACTCTGAGCTCATTATGATGATGCATTACCGAGTGGGCCCAATGATACCTCTCCGTCATACGGAGTGACAAATCCCAGTCTTGATCCATGTCACCCAACAGACACTTTCGGAGATACCCGTAGTCTACCTTTATAGTCACCCAGTTACGTTGTGACGTTTGGCATACCCAAAGCACTCCTACGGTATCCGGGAGTTACACGATCTCATTGTCTAAGGAAAAGATACTTGACATTAGAAAACTCTAGCAAACGAACTATACGATCTTGTGCTATGTTTAGGATTGGGTCTTGTCCATCACATCATTCTCCTAATGATGTGATCTCGTTATCAATGACATCCAGTGTCCATAGTCAGGAAATCATGACTATCTGTTGATCAACGAGCTAGTCAACTAGAGGCTCACTAGGGACATGTTGATGTCTGTTATTCACACATGTATTACGATTTCCAGATAACACAATTATAGCATGAATAAAGACAATTATCATGAACAAGGAAATATAATAATAATGCTTTTATTATTGCCTCTAGGGCATATTTCCAACAGTCTCCCACTTGCACTAGAGTCAATAATCTAGTTACATTGTGATGAATCGAACACCCATGGAATTCTTGTGTTGATCATGTTTTGCTCTAGGGAGAGGTTTAGTCAACGGATCTGCTACATTCAGGTCCGTATGTACTTTACAAATCTCTATGTCTCCATCTTGAACATTTTCACGAATGGAGTTGAAGCGACGCTTGATGTGCCTTGTCTTCTTGTGAAACCTGGGCTCCTTGGCAAGTGCAATAGCTCCAGTGTTGTCACAGAAGAGCTTGATCGGCCCCGACGCATTGGGTATGACTCCTAGGTCGGTGATGAACTCCTTCACCCATATTGCTTCATGTGCTGCCTCCGAGGCTGCCATGTACTCCGCTTCACATGTAGATCCCGCCACGACGCTTTGCTTGCAACTGCACCAGCTTACTGCCCCACCATTCAAAATATACACGTATCCGATTTGTGACTTAGAGTCATCCAGATCTGTGTCGAAGCTAGCGTCGACGTAACCCTTTACGACGAGCTCTTCGTCACCTCCATAAACGAGAAACATTTCCTTAGTCCTTTTCAGGTACTTCAGGATATTCTTGACCGCTGTCCAGTGTTCCTTGCCAGGATTACTTTGGTACCTTCCTACCAAACTTACGGCAAGGTTAACATCAGGTCTGGTACACAGCATGGCATACATAATAGAACCTATGGCTGAGGCATAGGGGATGACGCTCATCTCTTCTATATCTTCTGCCGTGGTCGGACATTGAGCTAAGCTCAATTTCACACCTTGTAACACAGGCAAGAACCCCTTCTTGGATTGATCCATATTGAACTTCTTCAATATATTATCAAGGTATGTGCTTTGTGAAAGACCTATGAGGCGTCTCGATCTATCTCTATAGATTTTGATGCCTAATATATAAGCAGCTTCTCCAAGGTCCTTCATTGAAAAACTTTTATTCAACTAGGCCTTGATGCTGTCCAAGAGTTCTACATCATTTCCCATCAAAAGTATGTCATCTACATATAATATGAGAAATGCTACAGAGCTCCCACTCACTTTCTTGTAAACGCAGGCTTCTCCATAAGTCTGTGTAAACCCAAACGCTTTGATCATCTCATCAAAGCGAATGTTCCAACTCCGAGATGCTTGCACCAGCCCATAAATCGAGCGTTGGAGCTTGCACACTTTGTCAGCATTCTTAGGATCGACAAAACCTTCCGGCTGCATCATATACAATTCTTCCTTAAGGAAACCATTAAGGAATGCCGTTTTGACGTCCATTTGCCATATTTCGTAATCATAGAATGTGGCAATTGCTAACATGATTCGGACGGACTTCAGCTTCGCTACCGGTGAGAAAGTCTCATCGTAGTCAACCCCTTGAACTTGTCGATAACCCTTAGCGACAAGCCGAGCTTTATAGATGGTCACATTACCATCCGCGTCTGTCTTGCTCTTAAAGATCCATTTATTTCCTATGGCTCGCCGCTCAACGGGCAAGTCAGTCAAAGTCCATACTTTGTTTTCATACATGGATCCTATCTCGGATTTCATGGCTTCTAGCCATTTGTCGGAATCCGGGCCCGCCATCGCTTCTTCATAGTTCGAAGGTTCACCATTGTCTAACAGCATGATTTCCAAGACAGGGTTGCCGTACCACTCTGGTGCGGAACGTGTCCTTGTGGACCTTCGTATTTCAGTAGGGGCTTGATCAGAAGTATCTTGATTAACTTCCTCTCTAGTCGGTGCAGGCACCTCAGGAACATTTTCTTGAGTTGCGCCATTTTCCGGTTCAAGAGGTAATACTTCATCAAGCTCTACTTTCCTCCCACTTACTTCTTTCGAGAGAAACTCTTTCTCCAGAAAGGACCCATTCTTGGCAACAAAGATCTTGCCTTCGGATCTGAGGTAGAAGGTGTACCCAATAGTTTCTTTTGGGTATCCTATGAAGACGCATTTTTCCGACTTGGGTTCGAGCTTTTCAGGTTGAAGCTTCTTGACATAAGCATCGCATCCCCAAACTTTTAGAAACGACAGCTTAGGTTTCTTCCCAAACCATAATTCATACGGTGTCGTCTCAACGGATTTCGACGGAGCCCTATTTAAAGTGAATGCGGCAGTCTCTAAAGCATAGCCCCAAAAAGAAAGCGGTAAATCGGTAAGAGACATCATAGATCGCACCATATCTAACAGAGTGCGATTACGACGTTCGGACACACCATTACGCTGAGGTGTTCCAGGCGGCGTGAGTTGTGAAACTATTCCACATTTTCTTAAGTGTGCCCCAAACTCGTGACTCAAGTATTCTCCTCCACGATCTGATCGCAGAAACTTGATTTTCCTGTCACGTTGATTTTCAACCTCACTCTGAAATTCCTTGAACTTTTCAAAGGTTTCAGACTTGTGTTTCATTAAGTAGATATACCCATACCTACTTAAATCATCAGTGAGGGTGAGAACATAACGATAGCCACCGCGAGCCTCAACACTCATTGGACCGCACACATCGGTATGTATGATTTCCAATAAGTCGGTTGCTCGCTCTATTGTTCCTGAGAACGGAGTCTTGGTCATTTTACCCATAAGGCATGGTTCGCACGTGTCAAATGATTCATAATCAAGAGACTCTAAAAGTCCATCAGCATGGAGCTTCTTCATGCGTTTGACACTTATGTGACCAAGGCGGCAGTGCCACAAGTATGTGGGACTATCATTATCAACCTTACTTCTTTTGGTACTCACATTATGAATATGCGTAGCATCACGTTCGAGATTCATAAGGAATAAACCATTCACCATAGGAGCATGACCATAAAACATATCTCTCATAAAAATGGAACAACCATTATTCTCAGATTTAAAAGAGTAGCCATCTCGAATTAAACGAGATCCCGATACAATGTTCATGCTCAAAGCTGGCACTAAATAACAATTATTAAGGTTTAAAACTAATCCCGAAGGGAGATGCAGAGGCAGCGTGCCGACGGCGATCACATTGACCTTGGAACCATTCCCGACGCGCATCGTCACCTCGTCCTTTCCCAGTTTCCGTTTATTCCGCAGCCCCTGCTTTGAGTTACAAATGTGAGCAACTGCACCGGTATCAAATACCCAGGAGCCACTACGGGCACTAGTACACATCAATTACATGTATATCACATATACCTTTTGTTTTGCCGGCCTTCTTATCCGCTAAGTACTTAGGGCAGTTCCGCTTCCAGTGACCGCTTCCCTTGCAATAAAAGCACTCAGTCTCGGGCTTGGGTCCATTCTTTGGCTTCTTCCCGGCAGCTTGCTTGCCGGGCGCGGCAACCTCCTTGCCGTCCTTCTTGAAGTTCCTTTTACCCTTGCCTTTCTTGAACTTAGTGGTTTTATTGACCATCAACACTTGATGTTCCTTCCTGACTTCTACCTCTGCTGATTTCAGCATAGCAAATACTTCAGGAATGGTCTTTTCCATCCCCTGCATATTGAAGTTCATCACAAAGCTCTTGTAGCTTGGTGGAAGCGACTGGAGGATTCTGTCAATGACCGCATCATCCGGAGATTAACTCCCAGCTGAGTCAAGCGGTTATGCAACCCAGACATAGTGAGTATGTGCTCACTGACAGAACTGTTTTCCTCCATCTTACAGCTGAAGAATTTGTCGAAGACTTCATATCTCTCGACCCGGGCATGAGCTTGGAAAACCATTTTCAGCTCTTCGAACATCTCATATGCTCCATGTCTCTCAAAACGCTTTTGGAGGCCCGGCTCTAGGCTGTAAAGCATGCCGCACTGAACGAGGGAGTAGTCATCGAAACGTGCCTGCCAAGCGTTCATAACGTCTTGTTCCGCAGGGAGAACGGGTGCGTCACCAAGCGGTGCTTGTAGGACATAATCTTTCTTGGCAGCTATGAGGATGATCCTCAGGTTCCGGACCCAGTCCGTATAGTTGCTGCCATCGTCTTTCAGCTTAGTTTTCTCTAGGAACGCGTTGAAGTTGAGCACTACGTTGGCCATTTGATCTACAAGACATATTGCAAAGATTTTAGACTAAGTTCATGATAATTAAGTTCAACTAATCAAATTATTAGTGAACTCCCACTTAGATTAGACATCCCTCTAGTCATCTAAGTATTACATGATCCGAGTTAAACTAGACCGTGTCCGATCATCACGTGAGACGGACTAGTCAACATCGGTGAACATCTTCATGTTGATCGTATCTTCTATACGACTCATGCTCGACCTTTCGGTCTTCTGTGTTCCGAGGCCATGTCTGTACATGCTAGGCTCGTCAAGTCAACCTAAGTGTTTGCATGTGTAAATCTGTCTTACACCCGTTGTATGTGAACGTCTGAATAAAACACCCGATCATCACGTGGTGTTTTGAAACAGCGAACTGTCGCAACGGTGCATAGTTAGGGGAAACACTTCTTGAATTTATAGTGAGGGATCATCTTATTTACTACCGTCGTTCTAAGTAAACAAGATGCAAAACATGATAAACATCACATGCAATCAAATAATAAACGTGACATGATATGGCCAATATCACATAGCTCCTTTGATCTCCATCTTGGGGCTCCATGATCATCTTGTCACCGGCTTGACACCATGATCTCCATCATCATGATCTCCATCATCGTGTCTCCATGAAGTTGCTCGCCAACTATTACTTCTACTACTATGGCTAACGCGTTTAGCAATAAAGTAAAGTAATTACATGGCGTTTCTTGATGACACGCAGGTCATATAAAAGAATAAAGACAACTCCTATGGCTCCTGCCGGTTGTCATACTCATCGACATGCAAGTCGTGATTCCTATTACAATAGCATGAACATCTCATACATCACATATAGATCATTCATCATTCATCACAACTTTGGCCATATCATATCACAAACCACTTGCTGCAAAAACAAGTTAGACGTCCTCTAATTGTTGTTGCAAGTTTTACGTGGCTGAATTAGGGTTCTAGCAAGAACGTTTTCTCACCTACGTTAAAGCCACAACGTGATTTGTCAACTTCTATTTACCCTTCATAAGGACCCTGTTCATCGATTCCGCTCCAACTAAAGTAGGAGAGACAGACACCCGCCAGCCACCTTATGCAACTAGTGCATGTTAGTCGGTGGAACCGGTCTCACGTAAGCGTACGTGTAAGGTTGGTCCGGGCCGCTTCATCCCACAATACCGCTGAAGCAAGAAAGGACTAGTAACAGCAAGAGAGTTGACAAATCTACGCCCACAACAAATTGTGTTCTACTCGCGCAAGAAGAACTACGCATAGACCTAGCTCATGATGCCACTGTTGGGGAACGTTGCAGAAAACAAAAAATTTCCTACTCGTTTCACCAAGATCATCTAGGAGTTCATCTAGCAACGAGTGATTAGATGCATCTACATACCTTTGTAGATCGCGAGCGGAAGCGTTCAAAAGAACGGTGATGATGTAGTCGTACTCGACGTGATCCAAATCACCGATGACCAGCGCCGAACGGACGGCACCTCCGCGTTCAACACACGTACGGAACAGCCACGTCTCCTCCTTCTTGATCCAGCAAGGGAGGGAGGAGAGGTTGAGGGAGATGGCACCAGCAGCAGCACGACGGCGTGGTGTTGATGGAGCTGCAGTACTCCGGCAGAGCTTCGCTAAGCACTATGGAGGTGGAGGAGGTGTTGAGGAGGGAGAAGGAGGCAACCAAAGGCCAGGGCGTTCAGGTATGAAGTCCCTCCTCTCCCCCACTATATATAGGGGTGCCAAGGGGGGGTGGTGCGCAGCCTAGGAGATCCAATCTCCTATGGCCGGCGGCCAAGGGGAGGTTTCCCTCCCCCCCAAGGCACCTAGGAGGTGCCTTACACTCCTAGGACTCTTGTCCCCTTAAACCCTAGGCGCATGGGCCTATGTGGGGCTGGTGCCCTTGGCCCATTAGGCCAAGGCGCACCCCCTTACAGCCCATGTGGCCCCCCGGGACAGGTGGACCCACCCGGTGGACCCCCGGGACCCTTCCGGTGGTCCCGGTACAATACCGATAACCCCGAAACTTGTCCCGATGCCCGAAACAGGACTTCCCATATATAAATCTTTACCTCCGGACCATTCCGGAACTCCTCGTGACGTCCGGGATCTCATCCGGGACTCCGAACAACATTCGGGTTACTGCATATACATATCCCTACAACCCTAGCGTAACCGAACCTTAAGTGTGTAGACCCTACGGGTTCGGGAGACAAGCAGACATGACCGAGACGACTCTCCGGTCAATAACCAACAGCGGGATCTGGATACCCATGTTGGCTCCCACATGCTCCACGATGATCTCATCGGATGAACCACGATGTCGAGGATTCTATCAACCCCGTACGCTATTCCCTTTGTCTATCAATATGCTACTTGCCCGAGATTCGATCGTCGGTATCCCAATACCTCGTTCAATCTCGTTACCGGCAAGTCACTTTACTCGTACCGTAATGCATGATCCCGTGACCAGACACTTGGTCACTCTGAGCTCATTATGATGATGCATTACCGAGTGGGCCCAGTGATACCTCTCCGTCATACGGAGTGACAAATCCCAGTCTTGATCCATGTCACCCAACAGACACTTTCGGAGATACCCGTAGTCTACCTTTATAGTCACCCAGTTATGTTGTGACGTTTGGCATACCCAAAGCACTCCTATGGTATCCGGGAGTTACACGATCTCATGGTCTAAGGAAAAGATACTTGACATTAGAAAACTCTAGCAAACGAACTATACGATCTTGTGCTATGTTTAGGATTGGGTCTTGTCCATCACATCATTCTCCTAATGATGTGATCTCGTTATCAATGACATCCAGTGTCCATAGTCAGGAAATCATGACTATCTGTTGATCAACGAGCTAGTCAACTAGAGGCTCACTAGGGACATGTTGATGTCTGTTATTCACACATGTATTACGATTTCCAGATAACACAATTATAGCATGAATAAAGACAATTATCATGAACAAGGAAATATAATAATAATGCTTTTATTATTGCCTCTAGGGCATATTTCCAACATCTTTTAGTCAATTCGTTATGTTCACTTTGCCTAGTTCTTATACCGCTTTTCTTATTGTAGTCGATTCGTTGATGAAGAGTGGACGGGAATGCTGCCTCCTACCGAAGCGGAGGCACTTACTCTTCTCCGAAAGGGTGCTGATGGAAGGAAAAATTTCGTTGCATGGTTCATGGAGAAAGTAATTTTTCACACTTCCCTATTACCTATTTCACCGTACAATTCCAATTAAACTCATGCACCCTATAATTTCAATTAAACTTGTAGGGAAAAGTGATCCGAACGAATCAATGGATGAAGAATTGAGATGGGTTTCCATGGGTTTTGACCCTACCGTCATGACATGCCAAAAGTATGATGTGAATGGGTATCACTTCCATACAGAGGAGCACCAAAACAGTCGGCCTGATCCCAAAACCATAAATACCGGAGTCTTCACCGAAGAAGATAATAAAGTAGATTACTACGGAAGGGTAGGAAAAATATACGAGCTTACATTGAAACGTGGCCGCGAACACCTAAGTCTCGCTGTGTTCAAATGCCGATGGTTCGACCCCAAAAAGGGTCTGAGACATACGCCTTCTGTTGGTTTAGTTGAAGTTAAACCACCAACCATCTATGCCGGAGCTGATCTCTTTATCGCCGCTACCCAGGCCACACAAGTACATTATCTGCCTTACCCATGCCAGAAAGAGTACCTAAAGGGTTGGGAAGTTGTGCTCAAGGTGTCGCCACATGGTAAGCTACCGAACCCGAATGATGATGATTACTACAACATAAACCCCATGACATAAGAGGGAGTGTTCTTTCAAGAGGAACACGATGACGTGGTCTGAAACAAGGAGGATGATGACTTGGGTTATGCTGACCTGGACCCAAACGACGACGGCGCACGGATTGATGGTGAGACAGTTGTGAATCAAAGAGACATAATTATGCTTGAAAAGTTAAATGAAGACGCTGACGATGAGGAAGAACCTCCACCTCCGTCAGACAACGAAGAAGATATGCAGGATAGTGATGATGAGACCGGTCGACAAATAGATTACAATAGTGATGATTCATATGGGTTCTAGAAAATGTAAGTTCTTTTAATGATCATTACAATAGTATGCTTAATGTGCTCTTCTGTTATTAATGTATTTCCTGTATGCTTGTTTTTTTATATCCTTACTAATTGTTTATTCTCTTCTCAATGCAGGTTTTCTAATCATGGGCAAGTCCAGCGGCGCCAGTTTCCTCAGTAAATTCAAAGGACTTACTCAGAGTGGACGAGCCCACAAGGTTCCCTCCCGACTACACGAGGATGGCACCTCACTGGGAGGTGGAGGGGTCGGGCAAGGAGACCCTAGAGGAGGAGGGGGTGGGGGAGCCCCTAGAGGACGAGGAGGTCGGGGGAGAGGCAGCCGGGGCAAAAAACTCCGGGCCGTGTCCGAAATACGAGGGTCTTCTTCGATTCCCTCCTATGCTGAGGCAACTTCTGAGTCTAAGGAGGAGGAGTATGTTCCTGATGGCAAGGAGGAGGAGTGTGAGGAGGAGGAGGAGGCCGAGGAGGAGGAGGCCGAGGAGGAGGGTGAGGAGGAGGGCGAGGAGGATGGCGGAGGGGAGTTTGACCCCGAGTTGTGGGGTGACTTGCCACCGGGTGCTCCGCAGGTGTGGCTGCGTGGTACTGCCGGAGTACCTACACCACCTTCTATCAAGGCGCACAAGTGGCTCATTGAACCTGCGGGGACAGAGTAAGTGCCTCTCAATCATATTTTCAACACATGAAAACATTTTCTTATTGTACACATGTCAATCCTTTGATTCTTTTGCAGTAGCTGGATCCTTCGCGGAAAGGGCCGTAAACCGAACGGCCTTATCACTGTCTTGTTGAAGGAGTTTTGGCCTGGCCTATTCTGCCCGCAGCCAGACAGGGACCCGCAGCTGTGTGTTTTGGCCATGAGATAGGCCCACTACGAGGCTTGCAGCAACGCGGAGTACGGGACTGCCGCTAAGGCCGTGATCACCAAATTTTCCGTAAGTTCTCTTCTGAATCACTTGTCTTCAGTTTTGTTCATAGTTTATCATTGAATCACTCAACTCATGCCTTGTTTTCTTCTGGTTTATGCATGATTGCAGCAACTCTATAGACTTCTTGACAAGCACAAGGCCAGAGCCGACGTGGTCTTGCTTGTGGCTGCGAAGAAGAAAGCTCGTTAGTTGCAGTACAAGGTGCGCTGGGTCGCCGTCTCGCAGTACTACCACATCTACCTGCAACAAAAGATGACCAAAACTCAAGCGCAGAGGCAACAACTTACCTTGAACAGGGAGCAGTTCATGATGGTAACTATTATTGACTTTGCATTGTTTCAAGAAGCCAACTATATGTTTCGTGCTCAGATGTCATGCTTCCAAAATTTGCATAGGTAGTTCCTCGTTGGTGCTATGGAAGGCATGCCGGATGGGAGAGTTTGGTGGATAGGTGGCTCGGCGACGATGCAGAGTTTGCTGCCAAGAGCATCAAGGCCCGGGCTAACCGTGGAAAAGACGGGACACACGGCCAAGGAAACAGGAACCACTGGGTCTTCAAGGCCATGAATGTATATCTATATGCATGATGCATTTTTGTTCTTCTTTACCGTCATGTTCTTATGTATGGCTAACTTCTGTTTGATGTTGCAGGAGGACAAGTTGAAGAGGTCGCTCTCAGACATGGAGTCGTGGAAGCTGGCCCGCGAGCGGAGTGATCGCAAGGACGGAGAGAGCCAGTACTACGGCAATACCAAGAAGCACCTAGAGTCTTACACTCAGAACTATCAGAAGTTGCATCTGGATGTTCCTGTTCCTGAGGTCGCCCAGTCTCAGATCGACGACACGGCAGTGGTGGCCATCTAGGAGAAGTCCCATGGCCGGCATCCGTGTTTCGATGGCTTGATCACTCCATCGGTCTCGTACACACGGCTTTGGGCTACCAACCCGAGCTCGTTAGAGAGTACGGGGCGTTCACAGCCTTCCTTAGTCCGCCGGCGTGGTGTAAGTACTTCCCCTTATCTTCTTTGTCTCTATCTTTCTCAGTTTATTATCAGCACTGCCCACTTAGAAACAACCTCAATTTTGTAGGCATATCAGGCCTTTCTCGAGCATAGGCATATTGAGGTGCGGGAGTACTTGCAATGAGTGAAGGTAAACGATGATTACAACCGTCAAGTGATGGCGGTTAGTTTTGCCCTCTTAAAACCAAGCTAAAATTTGCACTTTCATTCCTTCTGACCTTCTAGTTTGGTAGTTTAACTAACATCTAGGCTATGTTGGCGTCTTGGACTAACCGCACGGAGCCACCACAAGTTGGACCCCCACCACCACCTGCGGGAGAAGCCCCACACATTCCCACATTCGAGGAATGGGTGGCACTAGGCGGTGATAGTCCGGTTAGTACATTTGCCTAACTACTAACAAACTAGTTCTCGTTCATTCAACACTATCATATCATATTTACCGTTAGAATCTTCTCTCAAACATGTAGGGGACCGGTGGCTCGACTCCTGCTCCCTCGACCCTAGTCACTCCGATATGGCAGAGTGATGGTGGTCGCAGTGGCGGTTTTGGCGGAGGTGGTCTTGGCGGTGGTGGTTTTGGCGGACATGGTCTTGGCAGTGGTGGCTTTGGCGGAGGTGGTCTTGGCGGTGGTGGCTTTGGCGGAGGTGGTCTTGGCGGGGGCGGTCTTGCTTGATGTCGATGATGATACACGTGCAGGTGGCCATCGTGTCATACCTTTCATGTTCCATGTCTTGCACTATTTATGTTCATGAACTTTCACCGGTGATGATCTTTAGATGATGAACTTGAGTATGTTTAAATGATAATGATGAACTTGAGTATGTTTAGATGATGAACTGTCATATTTCTGCATAATCCCATATTTTTCTGCTTTGAAATGTTGTCAAATGAATTGAAAAAGAGAAAACAAGGGAAAAAAAACTATGCCTATGGCAAAGCCGTCGGCATAGATCAGCCCAGGGCTACCGAGGGCGCGCCAAGTGGCAGGGCTATGCCTACGGCAAAGCCGTCGGCATAGATTTTCATCTATGCCGACGGCTTTGCCGTAGGCATAGCGCTGCCGCCAGGAGACACGAGGGGACGACACGTGCCACGGCTACGCGGCAGGGCTATGCCGCTCGTGTCTCCCGGCGGCAGGGCTATGCCTACGGCAAAGCCGTCGGCATAGATTCATCTATGCCGACGGCTTTGCCGCAGGCATAGCCCTGCCACGTGTCGTTCCTTGAATCGTCAGCACTTTTGACGGCGCCGTCCGTTGGCGTCAGGCGAAAAACACTGCCGACGGCTAAACTATGCCGACGGCTGGCGCTCGGCCGTCGGCATAGGCACATATGCCGACGGCTATACTATGCCGACGGTATGACAAGACTACGCTGACGTGATCTGTGCCGACGGGGCTATGCCAACGGCAGCCATAGGCATAGATCTATGCCGACGGGAAATGGCCTATGCCGACGGCCCGGGGCCGTCGGCATAGGCCGCGAGTCCGGTAATGACTACCCTGTGCATCCGCCACAGTAGTTTCATCCCAAGTTATAGCTAGTGGTGCAAAACTGAGATGAGACCTTGTTGGCATAAATAATTGACACTTTGTTACTCACGGTACCAATAGGATTACATTACTGGTTGTCTAAGCATGCGTAAAGTTGTGTGTTATTTCTTGCTGCCTGTAGGCAACTACTAGCTCTGTGCCTAAATACTTGTCGTTGGGGAAAAGCAGTACAAGTTTCCAAACGACAAGTATTGTGATACAGAAGGAGTAGTACGTAGAAGAAGACCTGTATAGAATTGTGTGATCGTTCAAAGTACCCCCGCATCAGCAGGAATAAAACAAACACAATAGTCGGGCAGATAAAAAAGCGTTCTTGTCTCCTCCGTCACTCCGTGGCTCTCCTAGGTGCAGCTACAGTCCAGAACTCACCGGGCTGTCAAAAGAGCCCGTCGTGAAAGTGAGTGTCCCCGCAGCTTGACGTTGTAGATGTAGAGAGAAATGGTCATTTCTTTCCCGCAGTCTCCTAATCCCGGATTGTATTTCATAGCCTTCTATTTTTTTTTCTTCTACCATGTATCCCATGAGCTTGCTTCTATGCTATGTGGTGATTGGTGGTCGTTACCTGCTAGTAGAATATACATCCTCCAATCACAGGCTGCTACGGTCGGGGGCACGTGTTGGATGGTCGCGACCACAGCGGCCGGGGAACGAATATACGTCCACGTCTTCTCGAAGACTCGAACTGAATATACTATGTAAACTGTCCATGATCGATCGCCTAACTGACAAAGGGCAGGCTACCCTTTGCCGGACTTCAATTGAACTCTCAATTCTGGGCGTGTTGTTTTCTTTCCATTTCAACATGTTCTTAGGTATGTTGTAAAAATCAGGGGGAATTGCATATGCCCGTTCATAGAAGAACTTCACAGTTGGTTCAGTTTGAACGTTGGAGCTCTCCTCGTGTTGGGCCAGCTTTGATAAATTAGATTGAGCAAAACAAATTGGTGCAATTACCATAAAACATAATGCCCACATGGCTACCTTGACAAACTTGAACTCAATGGGGGCAGTTTTGCTCGAAAGATGGTGCTTTGGAAGGACAATAAAAAGCTAAAGATGTGGAGGGTCCGTGCCGGGCTCCAAAAGACAAAGCACAATAATTGACATGAACAAGTATATGGTGAACAAAGCAAAACACATCCCCATCCAGCAAACCGGGAGATCCCTAGGAAGATTAAAATGTCGCATTTTGGTTGGAGTGAATATTGATGTGTTAGAAACATTCTGCTGGGAGATCAAAACATTCTTTCTTACGAGAATAGTTAAAAAGAAAGGGAATGACTTGGTCATTGCGATTACAACTGTATATGGCTCCCTTTATGTGGGGAAGGAAAGCAACTTTTTATTTCTGAATTACATGAGATGTTTTTAAGTAGGTTAGGGCCTCGTATTGTTGGTTGTGAATTGAACCTGTTGAGGAAACAAGAAGATGCGGAGAAGGGTTCGACCACCAGGACTTGAACCCGTGACCGCATGGTCACAGGGCAGCAGATTTACCACTGCGCCAAGGCTTCCCTTCGTTCACAAATCTGCTATGTTCCTCCAAAATCAAGGCAAGAGCCACTAGCTATAGCTAAATCACTAGTGGGCTTCTCTTGGTTCAACACACACTGCAAGAAAAATGGGCACTTGTAGACAATTTTGTTATAGTGGATGCCAATCAGTTCAGTAAGGCTCCTTGTAATGGATACTAGTATCATAAATTAGTATCATGCATATAATACTAGTGTATAGTACTATTCTAATGCATAATATCATATAGTTGTATCATAGATGACTTCATTTATTGCCATACATGACATAGTAGTATAGGATTTATTATGATATGATACTCAACCACCTCACCAAAATTGCATAGCTGGCAAGCATGATACTATGATACACCACCTTCCTACTGGGTGCCCTTCACAACTACACCGATACCTTCCCGACTAACCTCACCAGCCCCGCCCCCACACCTTCCCAATAGCGTCTCCAATGGACCTCATCTGCGCTGCGTGCTGGCTGAGATGTAGCATCCCCATGTTTCCCTACACTCGTGCACACTCTCTCCCAGGCATCCTCGTTTCTCTCTCTAGATATGAAAGGAAACCATGAGTGGACTGTAGGGGATGACGGCGGGAGGGACCCTTCGGAGGTGTTTGTTTCCCTCTTCTCGGTCGGTGAAGCAGTGGCGGTTGGTGCTCCATATCGTCCCCTCTCCCCCACATCGAACGTATTGCTCCTTGGGCCCGAAGATTGGGGCTTTTACTTAATTTTAAAACTAGTTCTGCTTTGGCATTTTATGCTATTATCCGATTGGAGGAGGTATGGGGAGAAAATGCTAGCTCGATGGTAATGGCCAGGGAGGATTTGGGCAGAGCCACTGTCATACTAATGCAGTTATTTTCCCCTCTTTTTTAATACTACATGATATTCGTTGATTATTGTGGGCATATGCATAAGCTAGAACCATCTTATTTGTGCATTTGCTTTATTTTTACAAACCCTAACCTTTTTACATTTTTCCTCTAGAAAGATTTAAATGATATGACCAACTATGTCGGTGTTACAATTAGAGAACATGTAGATGATAAATGAGAAGCATGTACAAATAGATAAGTATGTCAATGTAGAGAATTATGGATCTGATCCTCCTCCTCGCATGATGCTTTTTGTGTGGATAGATAAAAGGAGGACCGAAAGTAAATTTGAGAAAGAAACAAGGAAAGCACACCCTATGAAAAGGATTCCAAATGAAATACATCTAATGGAACGTGAGGTGGATCACTTGCCCACCTAGGAAGCAATGTATTATTGGGAATAAATTCTATCAGAAGCCTGACTATGTAGGTTTTCAAGAAATATGTTAGTGTGGATTACATATTTAGTTATGTAGGATTATGTCTTGTACGATATATGCTAGTTGCGATTGCAGTTCAGAGCCTTGGGGATAGCTTGAAAACATGGTCATAACTGAAATGTTGCTAAATTACTCCAATGTTCAGGTGCTTTCGGTCCTTTTCTTGTAAACATGTTACTAGAAAAAACTTTTAACTAGTTGTGGCAAGATAAAAACAAGGAAATAAGCAAACTAGTTCAGGCGGCTAAGGATAATTTTGTTTTGAGGAATGAAACTACTGATAATCCTCATCAATATGCATCGGTAGTGTGGAAAAACAACAGCATTATCACAATACAAAAGCAAGAATTTGTTATCATACATTATTTATTAATGTGACTTTATTATTACTTATTTGTTTACAAGGATTACGCCTACCGTATGGAATGAATGTTTTCTCCATTGTTGCCACTAGCCTCATTCATGGTGTTTGCATTTACTTGGATGTGACCATCTATTCATATAACTATATGAATGTCAAACAAAAAAAATCACATGTACCTTGGATGTTACCACCGAGATATGGGTGTCACTGATTGAAAGTGACCCGATGGACCTTGGATGCCTCCTAGATTTCCTGGATTCATAAAACAATGTATAAATAGGAAAAAAAAACAAGATAACAAAACATGTACCCTTGAACACGAGTAGAGGAGGGTGGCAGCTTAATATTTTACCAATCCTAGCATTGAATTGCACGATCCGCACGACTTGGTTGTCTGTTAGGCTACCTACAGTGGGAGTAACATAAGTGATAACATCTACATCTGTACTTGTTCAATCACATGTACTTGACGATTCTCCATGGAGGTTATCCATAACTGGTGAAGTCCACTGTCAAGCGGCCACCTATTACCTACTACTGCTGCCTGTTGTGGTGTTACCACCGAGATAAAAGCTTTTTTTAGGATCACCACCTAGAGAAACTAACTGAGGAGCGTTTCTTCGGGAGCCTCATCAAGGTTCATTTGGGGTGGGTTGAGAGCACGCCAATTGGCACGCTCCGGGCGCTCCCTCTATATTTTGTTATTTAATTATTTTTCACACGGTTTTTTGGCATTTTAGTTGGTTTTTTCTAAGATTTTTTGGCTTATCGGTTTTTTACCGGTCTCTCTTAGCTTTCCGACAAAAAATAAAATTAAAAAATTGCCCCTAAAAACACGTTTTTTTCTCTTTCGTGAGAGGCATGGATTTGCTTCCACCGGTCGTACCTCTAAAAAATGTGTTTTTTGGCTTCCGCGAGAGGCACTGCCTCTCGGAAACGGAAAAAAACTCGTTTTCTCTTCTTTTTTCCTTAAGTGAGAGGCACGGAACTGGAAAAAAAATGTGTGTTTTATCTTTTTTTTCTCCTGTCGTGACAGGCACGGTTTTGCTTCCAAAAGAGGCACGAATTTGCTTCCGCGAGAGGCATGGTCATGCCTCTCAAAAACGAAAAAAATGTGTTTCATGTTTTTTTTTCGTGAGAAGCATGATTTTGCTTCCATGAGAAGCATGGATTTGCTTCCGCCAAAGCAAAAAGAAAAAAGAAAAACATGTTCCGGGTTTGATTTTTTCGTTCGATTTTTTAGTGTAAAAATAATCAACATCTATCAACATGAGATCTAGTTTTGAAGATCTCGACGCGAGGAATCGAACAGTGAAAATGGTTTGAGATTCCGACGCATGGTTCAAGAGATAAAACGTTTTTAATAAACAGATCTACGAAAAAAGGAAAAATTCCCAGGTTGTCACAAGTGGCGCACATGCAGTGTTGATGAAATTAATCTGTGGAAAGAGAGCTCCTTAATTAGTGATCTCCATCACCACCCAAATAAAAGCTAGGACGCAGGTCCTGATTTCATTTTTTTATTTTGAGTTGATCCTGATTTCATAAGCCTGCTGTCACAGACCGGATGATGAGCTGGGCCGTGGTGGATATTGGGCTGGTTGCAGGCCCACAATGGCAAGGACGCAGCTACAAAAGGGGAGTTTCTCAAAAGAAAAATTCTAGAAAAGGGAATCGGCCAACCTGAGAGAAGGGCATGAACGTTAAACTGGCTGTAGCTGAAGCTACTTTGCCCTCCTCTTCTGCTCCTCCTCTTTTCTTCCTTGAACCCGCTTTACTTGTATCCTCGATTCGAGCCACTATTGATCGCAACACCTGCCTGCCTCTACCGCTTCGCCCTAGACTAGAGAGATCATTTTGGGTCGGGCTTCTCATGAGGCGGCAATACAATGTCGTAGCACGTGTCGGTATTCAAAGTTACATGCGCTGTAGTTAATTACTCCATCCGTTTCTAAATACTTGTCTTTTTAGGCATTTCAACAAATGACTACATACGGAGCAAAATGAATGAATCTATACTTTAAAATGTGTCTACATACATCCGTATATAGTAGTCATTTGAAATGTCTAGAAAGACAAATATTTAGGAACGGAGGGAGTACATTGCTGCATTCTCGAACCTTGCAAGCCGAGGAGTTTGTTCGCTTTGACTTATCTGGCCACTCATACTGGTGATAAAACCGCACACGCACAGCGGCTTTCGATCGAAAACGGATACATCAGGAACCATGAGATCCAACAAGCACTCTTGATCTGACTCCTGGTGTCTCCTATTGCCTACAACTCATCTATTGCATCCTCTTTTTGCCCGTCTCATGTAGATTTATACTACTACTATTGGCCTTTCACATCCATGACGATTTATTATGATAGCTACAGAAAAGTGTGTATCGCCTAACAAAGCATGATTCCACTTGGGTATATAGTGAACAGAAATAAATATGTGCGCACGCGCACAATTAGTAAGCAGTCGATGTGCATGGTTGAATGTTGTGGAACCCATGCTACAAACTAGTACATCGGTTCCAGGCGAAGTATCACGTGAAAACCAATAGTGAGTGAATGCATGGAAATCTTTGAAAGTGGGCCATCAATTTAGTAAGGAAGGTGAGATCACACGTGGGGTGATCGCCAACCACTTAAACCTGATTTTGCAGATAACCCTCTTCTTCTCTTATATATCCACCATTAGGAAAGCTTGGTCGTTCGTCTTTGATATCGTGGAGCATTGGATAGAGATGAAAATGGAATGAAAACGGACAAAACTGGGTGCTACCATGTTTGTTTTCAAAAAAAATTCAGAAGCGTAAACGAATACAGAAACCTCGAAAATGAATACGAAAACAGATACTATCAGAAACGAACACGGACCGAATGAAAAGCGAACACGGAAACAGAAGTTTGAAGTTTGTGCTGACAGGAACATACCCCCCCCCCCCAGCGTAAATCATAGAGAAATAATATGGTTTTGTTAGCAACTTAGGGTAGTATTGTAGTAGTACTAGACAATTCCATATAGGGTCTAGTTGAGTACATGTGTGTGGTAGTACAAGTTGGTCCTAAGATTATCCATTATGTTCATTGTGTTATTGTGTGTTATTTGATACTTGGTACAAAGTGGTGATAGGCATATAATAGAAACAAAAGTTTCATATTCACGGAAACAAAAAGTTCTGTTTTCATGTCTGTTTCACCTGAATGTCGTTCCGTTTTTATTTCCGTTGGCACATAAAAAATTCTATTTTCAATTTCATTTTGCAAATTTTTGTTTCTGCTTTCATATTTCTTTTCCGAAATTGCTACACCTACGAACAGCCGTTTCGTAACCTACATAATTTGCTAAAACGCTAAACAAACCGGAACTAATTAAAAACCACCGCTAAACAAATGCTAAACAACAGTTTCCGTTGGCGCCTAACTAATGACAAATTAAAAACTACCAAATCAGAAATTACGTATGGTACATAACAATCCTTACGTAGGTATAGCATTACTCTTTCCTCCCCGTTATCATTTTTTCTCTGAAAAAGCGGAAGTTTTCCACTCCATCTTCATCTGTAGCATTGGAGACCTACTCTCTGCCACCTGTGAGCCCTCGCCCTCCGAAGGCCGTGAGCGATAGCTCTCCGTAAGCTTTTTTTAGAAAGGAGGCGCTTGCCCGGCCTTAAGAATGAGGCCCTTAGAGTACAAAGGTCAACACAATACAGAGTCAGGCAAAATAGCAAACAAGCAGGGGTACAAGGCACGAAGGCCCAAAACAGCGACGCGGCGCCGGTCGCGGGCAAGGGGTAGCCGGTCCTGGAGCGGTATGGGGTCGGAGGAGGGCGGCATGCCTGCCGTTGAATCCCTCTATCCGACACGCCGGAGCTCAGCACACTTGGCCTTCAATCGGCGGTGAGACGTTCCACGCCGGGGCGGTCCCGCTGTCTCGTCAACCCCTTCCAAAGCTGCAATAGAATGACCAATTTATACACAACATCAGCCAGATGTCTAAAGAAAATTCCCTCAATGGTAGCTTTGTTCCGCGTAGTCCAGAGAGACCAAGCAAGCGCCCCAACGCCGAGCCATGCTAGCTTACGATCCCGGGCATTGCTAGCCATGATGAGCCCATACAGCTCAGCGAAACCACTCGGATTCCAAGTGCACCCAGTCGCCTCTCGAAGCGAGCTCCAAACCATCTGAGCCACAATGCATCGGAAGATTATGTGGCCGCTAGATTCCTTTTCTCTGCACCAAACACACATGCCATCACCTAGGCCATGTCTTCTTTGAATCTGTTCACCGCTGGGAATCCGGTTCCTAGCCAGCTGCCATAAGAAGATTTTAATTTTTGCTGGCATTCTTGCTTTCCAAAGCGAACACAGATCATAGACTGGGGGGCTTTGAAAATTTCCTTATACAATGAGCCGGTAGAGAAACATCCCGATGGCTCTAAACGCCAAAGGACCTCGTCGTGTTCAAAAGATAAACGCACAGAGGCCAGGCCCTCCCGTAGTTCCTCCCATTCCGGGGCTTCTCTTGGCCCAAGGGGTCTCCTGAATGAAGGGAGAAAGCGCCCGTTAACCCATGTATCTACAACTCGCGCCTCCTGCTATCCCGCGATTGCGAAGAGATTCGGATAGGTCAGGTCGAGTGACCACTCACCCCACCAAACATCTTTCCGAAAGAGCGTCAATTCTCCATTATGCACAACAAATCTCGTCCCTAGCCGCAGCAATGGTTGAACCTTTCGGATATCATTCGCAAACTGTGAACGTCTGAACTGCGGCCGAAAAGTCACCCCATCGTCCTCAAGATATTTAGTTTTAAATATGGAAAGCCAGAGACCCCCTTTTCCCGTCAAAATTTTCCACGCCCACTTAGTCATAGGGCACCAGTTCATAACTCTGGAGTTAATGATACCTAAGCCACCCACCTCTTTAGGAGAGGCAATCGCATCCCACTTAACCATATGATACAGTTGTTTTCCATTTTCCTTATCCCAAAAGAATCTAGAGCGGATCTTGTCAAGTTTCTCATGGGTCCCGTTGTGCAAAAGATAAAACCCCATAACAAACATAGGGATGTTTGTGAGGCAATCGTTGATAAGCACTAGCCGACCACCCGAGGCTAGTAGCTTGCCTTGCCACGGTTCCACTCTTTTAGCCGCCTTGTCCACCATTGGCTCGAAATTAGCCATGGACAGAGCCGGATCCGAAAAGGGCATGCCCAAATACTTGAAGGGAATAGAACCCAATTCGCAATTCATCATGTGGGCTGCTCTGAGCTGAGACTCCAAGTCACCTCCCGTGACAAAGGCCTCACTCTTATCGAAGTTTATTTTTAGTCCCGACATGGCCTCAAAGCAAATGAGGAGAAACTTAAGGTTAGAAATCGCCTCTTCAGAATTCTTGATGAGGATAAGGGTATTGTCAGCGTATTGAAGGTGGCACAACCCTCCTGGTACCACCCTTTCTGCAACACCCGGGATGTGGCCGGCAGCTTTGGCGCTGTCCAGAATGGAAGCGAGCACATCCGACGCAATATTGAACAGAAGTGGAGAGATTGGGTCGCCTTGCCGCAGTCCCCTTCCATTGCGGAAATATGGGCCAATCGATCCATTAATATTAATAGCAGTTTGCCCACCCCTCACGCTTTGCCGCATCCAGCTCACCCATTGCGGGTCAAAGTTTTTCTTGTGTAACACCTCCTCAATGAAGTCCCATCGGACCCGGTCATAGGCTTTCTCAAAGTCGAGCTTAAGAATGAACACATGTTCCTTGGAATTCTTGATCTCGTGAAGCACCTCATGGAACACCGCAACCCCGTCCAGGATGCTTGGCCCTTTAATAAAGTCAGATTGCTGATTATCAATAATCTTGTCCGCCACGGAGCAATGCGGTAGGCAAATCCCTTAGCAATCAACCTGAAGCTGACATTTATGAGCTTGAGAGGTCGGAAATTTTCTCTGCTCCCGGCATCTTAGGGATCAAAGCCAACACCCCATAGTTTAGGCGTTTAGTGTCTATTCGGCCTCTGGTAAATTCATTCACAAGGTGAGCGAACTGTGGTCCCACTATATTCCAAAAACGCTTATAGAAGATAACCAGGAAACCATCAGGCCCGGGCGCCGTGTTCACCCTCATCTGATTTAGGTTCTCTGTAATTTCATCAAGCGTGAAAGGCCCAGTGAGGATGAAGTTATCCGCTTCAGAAACCAATCTCTCATTATCCCAGATTGAGTCCTGAAGGGATGCTGATCCAACCACAGAAGAACCCAATAGCTCACGGTAGAACACATAAATATGGGTTTGAAGAGCGCCTTCTTCAGTAATAACATTATCTCCATCAGGGAGAACACGGATGATACATCTGCGGTGTCTCCCATTTGCCACATCATGAAAGAATTAGGTGCTCGCATCCCCGTTCAGCACCCAATTTTTTTGACCCCTCTGTTTCCAATAAATCTTCTCGCAGGTCAAGATAAAGATCATCTCATCCTCAATCGCATATCTTCTCGCCCATTCATCCTGCGACAGACCGATCAAATCTGCCTTGGTGTCCAAGGACGACACTTCGCTCATCAAGGCCTCTTTTCTAGCTTTCAGATCCCTACCCACGTTCGCTCCCCAACCATGGAGGTGACGTCGACTCAAGCGCACACAATGTTGCCAAATGTCCATAGCATCGCATAAAGGGCCATACCGGTCAGGGGGAGATTCCTAGCCTCGACCCAAATCGAAAAAACCCTCTCAACAAAGCTCGGCTTAAGGAGCCATTGCTCCTCAAAAAATAAGCGCTTGGTGGCGCGGTGGGGGGTTTCTCCAGAGTTGAGGATAAGTGGGCAGTGATCGGAGCCAAGCCTTGGTTCCACCACTAGCGAGCATCCGCAAATTTGGCCTCCCAAACAGTGGAAACAAAGACCCGGTCTAGCACGCATCTAATCGGGTCATCCTAATTATTACACCAAGTGAACCGAGCCCCAACCCTAGGCAGCTCAATTAGGTCAAGATCAGCCACCCACTCATTGAAGGTGTCTACCAGCCTGTGGTCTGTAATAATATCATTACTCTTGTCTATCGCACCCCGCAAGAGATTGAAATCCCCACCTATGACAATAGGCCATGGGAATGTCGTGATCTTAGCATAAATCTCTCGAAGAACATCAATCGATCGATCATGGTCCGCTGGGCCATACACCACAACTATCTCCCATCTAAAATCGTTATTCCGTTGAATAACTTCCGCTGTGAGGAAAAGGGATCCATGCGTAAAACCCACCACCTCAAAACTTTTCGTCTTCACCCACAATAGGATCCCACTTGATCGGACCGAAGCCGGAAGCCATTCCCATCGAAAGTTAAATGCGCCGCCTAGGGTGTCAAGCTCAAATGGCTCAAAGGAGGACCGAATGGTCTCCTGGAGACCCACGAAGTCGAGATTTTGGTCACTGGTGTATTCGATAAGTTGATGTCGTCTATCGCGTTGACCAAAACACCTCATATTCCAGATTAGGCCTTTCGTTGCATAACTGAGGGGGGCCGGGCCCCAGCCCCATCAAAATTCTCCTCCCTGGCACGGGCACGCCCACGCCCCCGGCCACGGCCACGCATAGGCCTAGCATCCTCAGATGCAGTAGCCTGAGCTGCCGACACTGCATTCTCCCTTGCAGCATCGGCAGCCGAAGCGGCACGCATCTCAGCCGCCATGGTCCGGGCAATGTGCTGAAGAGTCTTGGCCTCGGCCACCGTAGCGTGGACTAGCTCCTGGGCCCGAATACTATGACTGTCTGTGGCCACCCACAATCACATGACTGTCTGTGACCACCTTGAGGAGGTGATGATTCGAAGCGAACGCGAGTACCTTAAATGAAGACATGGAACGGGTTGTTGGTTTATTACCTTCCAGAGACTTTCCGGCCTTGATGCACATCGCCTTGGTCATCATATCGGAGGCCTTGGTCGCCGCGGTGCGCTTGCTGGACCTGGTGGCCCGCACTGGGGAGGACGAGGCCTGCACCACACCATCCGCCACCACCACATCAGCATCACCCTCGCGGAGCTCGTCGAAGGCCGCCAGGCAGTCGTCGCTTGGCAAGCAGTTGTCGGTGAAGTCCTCGCCAGCGAAGCGGTCCAGGAGAGCCACCGGGGAAATGGGAGCCCCGTGGGCACCAGCATCAACTCCTCCCCTGGTCTTGGATATGCGCGAAGAAGGGGGTAGGGAGGAGCGCGGCGTCAGGGATTGCGGAGTGGAGGACTCAGATGGCGCCAGAGCGAGAGGGTCAGCCGCCGTGATCCCCGAGCCCTTCTGACGTTCTCCCTCCTCACCAGGCACCTCCAAAATGGGCATAACGGGCACCAGCCGGAGCGGAGACAGGCAGGACATGTCACGGGGAGGCACAGGGGACGCCCCCGACGCGGCTGGCTTTTGACTAGTGTGGCATGCCCCTCCTCTGTCCCTTGCCATGCCCACACCTCCTTGTAGCCTTGCACAAGTAAGTAATGGGGTGCCTCTTGATGATTATTTTTCTTTCTTAATCGATAGTCCTGAAGCATCTAAATTGACTCGCTGAAGCTAGCAAGTGCATACATACAAACAGTTACATGTACATATCTCGAGCTCGTAGGACTATCGGACAAGTACGTATATGTATCGTCCCTTGGCCTAACACTACATATGTCAGGTTCTGACTTCGGAGTGATTCCCACCATTTTTACAACACTACTTTCACTCTTTCAGACAGTGCTGAGTGAAGAAGCGGATGATGATCTGATCTCTGCGATCCCCTGTTGGAGCAGAGGAAGAAGATGCGAGAGCCCAGGTCCAGCACAGTATCTCATCGTCAGTTATCGATGCAGCTCTAAGTTGGACTGGAGGACTAGTCAATTGAACAATGGAATACATCACAGACGGCTTGTTACGTATACGGAGCCGTCATCGGTGGCGCCGTCATCGCCTGCGCCCCTCCACGGCATAGGCGGCACGCGCCAGGTCGGCCACAGTGGCGTCGGCGCCCAGCAGCACATGCACCGGCCACAGGCTCAGCTCGACCGTCCACGGCGCCGGCCTCTCCGACAGGGTCGCCACCGGGTGGCCCAGCAGCGCTTCTACCGCGGCTGGCACGTGCACACAGCTCCTCATGGCCGGCCGGGACGGAGAGAGCAATCAATCAAGATTGATCGACGGTGCGTATGTACGTGGCTTCTAAAAAAGCGAGAGACGAACTGTTTGTCTGACTTGACTGATGTTCGCACTGACACGGACAACTTATATATATGTACGGGCTTTGTGTGTGTGCATTGGTGGTGATAGTGAGCAAATTCCATACGGCACATGGTGGAAGACGACGATTGAATAGGTGCTGGGTAGTGATACGTGGACGGAGCGTAGAGGCGGGGAGGGGGCCCGATGATGCCATGCACGACGCCGCCGACGGAGTTCAACGGGGGAGGCGCTATAGCTGACTCTGCCTATGCGGTGATTGGTGGTTAGTTAGGGCATTTCTAACCGATCCTAAAAGGCCTTCTCTTATAGCTGACCTAGTCGATCCCCTAAAACAGTAAACGGAGTAAAAATTTTACACCAACTCACTATTTCCCCAAATTTTTCCCTAAATCTAGTCCAACTTTGCTCGGCCGAGTAAACCGAGTCTCACTCTCCCGCGCCGCACTGCCCCCCGCCCCCGTCGCCGCTGGCCTTTGCCGCCGCCACCGATGACCTTCGAGCCGGCCGGAATGGATAGCCAACACCCCCCGCTCACCCCGTCTGCCTTTGGCGGCAGCGAATCGCTGCAGCAATCCACCCACGCGCCGCCGCTGGTGGCGAAAAAAAGTTTGTGGATGACAAAGAATAACCACGTCCAAGCGCCGGCTCCAACCGCGCCAATGATGTCCGGCGTGGCCACCGCATCTCCGGCAATGGAGGGCCGCCTTCCCGCCGCACCTGCGAACGATGAGGAGAGGATTCGTGATGCGAAGAAGGCCGAAGAGCGTGCTATCATGTTCATGAATCCAAACACAATGGATGAAACCGATAGAAAATATTGGGAGCTCACTCGTGGAGAAATCTTGGCCTCTCTTCGGAATGTTGGTGGTGGCCGAGGGGGTGGTGGTGATGGTTGCCAAGGGGCCGGTGATCGTGCTCATGGTGATGGTGGTGGTGGTGGCCGAGAGGGTGGTGGTGAGGGTGATGGTGAAGGGTGATGGTGCCCGAGGGGGTGGCAACGTTGATTTCTTTGCGGATGACCTCGTTTGAGTGGTGGTGACTGAGAGGGTGGTGGTGCATGCGAAAGATTGGCTCGATCCGCGACATATACATGCTATGTTCGTTGTGATTTTGAATCAAACATTGTGTTTGAAGTGATGTCTTTTCGGTGAACTTCGCATGTTTAAATTTGAAAACCGCAGTGATGAAACTTTATGTTATGAAGATTATTGCTATCCATGCTTTCATTTCAATGATTTTAAGATATGTATTGTGTAGTGTTTGAAGTTGGTGTGGCTAGGACACAAAATCGAGATAATTTTATATTTACTCCACTAACTTTTAGGGAATTGGCTAGGTGCGGCTATAGTGGACTAAAATTTTACTCCACTAAATTTACTCAGCCGTTTACTTCCTCAAGTTTTAGGGGTTTGGTTAGAAATGCCCTTACATGCTATGGTCGGGGGCACGTGCTGGATGGCCGGGGCAATGAATATATGTCCACGTCTTTCCGAGGAAGTGAACTGATTCCACTATCGGAACGGTCGCCTAACCGGCAAAATGGGTAGGGCAGGCTAATAGTTGTGTTTAAATACAGGAAAGAAATGAGAGATGCATTTCTCGACTTTAGTGCCACTGAATGATGCATTTTTTTTCACTTCATGGAGGAGTTGTGTTTAAATATCTAACTAGGACAACCTTTCTTGATCGCTTGGTATTGGATGCACCCCTGGAAGGCGTTGTTGCATGGACCCTAATTCCACCATCCTGCGTCGACAAGTTGTAGCAAAAGACATTGAGGGAGCAGGTGTGAGCTGCACAAAGGATGGGCATTGTTTGCCCATAGGCAATTCCTTCGCCCGACTCTACAACCATAGAAATGTTGGCCTTTTGAGTTGTAAGATAAAGATTGAACCACTGACACTCAGGTTAGCTGATTGTTTCTCAATAGTGATCTAGAGCACGCACTGGATAGATCTAGGACCAACACAGGAGGGGCCAAGGAATCCCATAGAAAAGAAATGAGGTTCCCCGCAGCTTATCACTAATTTGCAGAAAAGAAGGGACCAGTGCATGATGTTCAGTGGTCTTCTTTAGGTTCTGAATTTCTTGTGGTCTATGGATATATCCTTACATGGTCCTTACATGAACCATAACATTTCTGATTTATTGTGTTTGTTCTTTACAACTGTTCCTTGCCTGAATCTCGGTTAGGCTGGCCAGAGCAACAATATTCAGCCAAAAATGCAATCCGCTTCACGACCTTGGTGAAGGCCATTATAATACGATAAGATGGAATCCCGAAGGGCAATGTATCCTTGCAATAATTTGATCAGCCAGTTGTGATATGTTCTCTGGTCTGAGTGGGTGTAGATATATATGCACACCCTTCTTTTATAGTTCGGTTATTAGCATAGCAATATGCGTCTAACAAATTATTAATGTTTTGTTATTGATTTCTTTCGTGTAAGAAAAAAAATCATGTATAGCCAATGGGGACTCATTGGTCATTGCCTTAACGGTGCATTCAGCATATGTAACTCATCCCTGATTTATCTTCTTGCTCTTTATCTTGTTGATTTTGCTTTCATAGAAAAACACATGATTGTTAGCTAAAAGAGTCAATATTACCTACAGATTAAATATTTAATTCAAGAAAAGAAGGGAACACTCGGTATATCAAATAGTTATAGAAATACTGTTGTCATCTATGAAGGAGAAAATAAAAAACATGCTTTATTCAACTAACACGAGCACCACCACGACATAATAAAACTGGCATATATCATCTCAGAAAATTACTGGGTAAATGACAGGGAGTCATAGTAAGGCTTACATAAATTCCAAAAGCATTTCCCTAAAATAGTTCAACTGAATACCATATTGAAGTTGAAGGTTAATTGACAAATCTAGAAATTTGGAACTTCATTTTTTTTGCAGCAGTATAGAAAGTACTTGTCTAAAAGGGTGCTTGGATACAAGGGACTATTTTTAGTCTGACTAAAAATAGTCTTTTTTAGAGGCTAAAGTTCCAAGCACCCCTGACTAAAGAGAGGCTAGGACTAGTCTTGAGGCTAAAATCTTTTAGTCATGGGAAACCTACTAAAATATGTATTAGCTCTCTCTCTCCTCATTTAATTCCTCTCCTTAGTTTTGGATTGGAGGGTTTGGAGGATAATAAATGCTCAATAATTAGATTTTAGTCTCTTTAGTATTTGGATCCAAGCATGGATGAGACTAGCAAGTTTTAGTCCCACTACTTTTAGTCATGGGACTAAAACGTATCCAAGCATGCTCTAATACTCTTGCAATTGCCACGGTCCATATGTGTTTTCACACTTATGAATAGTTAATGCTTCGAGTATCTCAGAAATGAATAGTTAAGACTCCATCTGTGTCATTCTTGGGAATTGAGATCAGAAACTTAATTGGCTTGAGAAATTGAATAACAAGAACTTAATTAGGTCGAGGTCAAATAAAAAGGGTATGTTTCGCATAACAAGAAGGGTCGAAACCCCTTTTATCTGACCTGCAATCACGAGTACAACAAACAAAATTTAGCACATTACTTATTGATTGAGACCGGAAAAAAAATGTACTACCAGAACTGCTTGTTGCTGCCATGATCTTGTTGTCAAGAAAATTGCTGCCACCTCCTCGTGAGTCATCGAGCAGTCGTCGCCACCATCGCTCTATCTTGAACCGAAAATAGGGGCTGGGATTATCGCCAGCACACACTATCACCGTCGCATATCCACTACCTAACGAGCACATCTTCCTTTTGAATCCATCGGCCGCCACGGCCAGCATATCCGCCGCTGCTGTAACGCCTCGGATTCGATGCACCGGTTGTCTTCCAGTTATTCGTCGTTGTTGCCATGTCATTTACTTGCGTGCTGCATTTTGCCATGTCATCTTATGCATTTCATATCATGTCGTCATGTGTATTTTATTTTGCATACGTGTTCATCTCATGCATCCGAGCATTTTTCCCGTTGTCTGTTTTGCAATCCGACACTCCTATGTCCCCCGGCGTCCCCTTCTTGTCTCTTTTTGTGAGCGGGTGTTAACCTTTCTCGGAATGACCCGAGGTTTTCCATGCGGCCTTGGTATAGCACCAGTAGACCGCCTGTCAAGTTTCGTGCCATTTGGAGGTCGTTTGGTACTCCAACGATTAACAGGGTAACCGTAAAAGCCTCTTTTGTCTTGCAGCCCAACACCCTTCCAAAGTGGCCCAAAACCCAGCAAACTCCTCTCCATGTTCTCCGCCGTTCGATCACGATCGTGTGGGCGAAAACTGTGCCTCATTTGGACACTCCTAGCTCCCTCTACCTATAAATATGTGGCCTCCCCCGAAATTCCCGCAGTCCAAACCTAGCTCTTCGCGCCGCCGGACGTTTTCTCCCCACCGGCCGGACATGTCCGCTGCGCCCGGCCACCTCACTCCGTCCAATCGGAGGCCGCCACGTCACCCCTGCCGCCTCCTGGACCAACCACCGCCCGCCACCTCGCCCGCGCCCCGTGCCCACTTCGCCGCGGCTCGCGGAGCCCATCGCGGGCCCGCGCGGGCCCTCGCGCCGCTGCCGCCCGGCCCGCACATCACCGCCGCAGTCCTCATCCGCGCCGCCTCGCCGGACCGCGCGCTCCGGCCGGCGCGCTCCGCCCCCGAGCGCCCCGCTCCGCCGCAGCCCGGAGTTCGCGCCGGCGCCGCCGCCACTCGCCCGCCGGCGCCTCGCCGTCGTCTGCCTCCGCCCTGGCTCCTGCGCCGCCAACTCCTCCCGGCCCGGAGCGCCGCCCGCCCGCGCCTCCTCCGGCAGCCGCGCCCCGGCGCCGCCCCGGCTGGATCCGCCCCACCGCCCCGGACCTCGCCGGTCCCCGGATCCGGCGCCCCGACCCCTCTCCGGCCGCCTCCCCTCGCGAGCTCCGGCGAGCTCTCCGGCCATCATCGAAGTCCGTGCAAATCTGGAGGTTGACCCCGTATTCCTCTAAGTCCCGAAATATTTTGACATTATCATGCCATGTTCAACGTATCATAACTTGCTGCATACTGCTCCGTTTCGTGCGTGTAATATGTCAAATTGTTCGCCTCGACCAGTAATTCATTTCATTCCATTGCACCATGTTCATTTGAGCTCATTTTGATGTCTTAATCATCGTTGCAAGAGTGCATGTTGCTGTTAATCTGATGAAACTGTTATAACATGCACTTTTGTCATTTTTGCCATGTTTGATGTGTGCATCCTATGAGGTTGATGTCTACATATGTTTTGAACTATGCCATGCCATCTTTACAGGGGTGTATGCCATGTATTTTTGTGATCAATGTGGTGACTAGCACAAGCTTGTAAACTAGACCTCGTGATGTTGCTGATTTCAGTCCCTGTTCTGCCGATATTTTTATGCCATGAAAATTTGATGCTACAGAGAGATCCATGCTTATTTTGAGATACTTCAGTAAGGATGTTTTGTACATATGGTTATGCTCTATCCATTCATGCCCCTGGTTGCAGTTATAGCTTGTTGTAGATTGTTCATATCTTGCTCCAAAGTTGCCAAATGATGTTGTTATCAGCCTGTTAACATGAAGATCAGTTATGCCATGTGATTTCATAGTGATCCATGCACCCTATGAACTTGCTCTTGCCATGCTTAGCTTCATAAACATGTCTTCTTACTATTGGTTGCCTTTCCATGCCATGTATTGCTCTGTAGTGAGTGGTTCAAGCTCACCAACATGCCTACTTATCGTTGTTCCTGCCATGCATGAATCTGTCTTATAACTTGCCATGTTTACATGGGTGCCATCATATTTTCTGTGCCTTTTTGGCTCATGGTCATTAAAGGACTTTTGTTCTATGAGTTTAGTAGATTAATGCCATGCCTTTGTTTGCCATGATAAGTTCCTGTAACATGTTGTTTGAGAGCTCTAAACATTGCAACCTGATGTTATTTCTGCTAATGGCTGAAACTGTTATTATTTGCCATCTTGCCATGTGTGTTTGAGCATGTTCTAGTGATTTCTGGAGATAGCTCAGTGTTCATGTTTTGTTATGCTTTACCTGTACATCATGTCCATGCCTTTTGTTCTTAGGTTGAGGTGTTGTAGCATGTTGTTTTGATGCTTGCAATATGCCTACTTGCTGTTATGGACAGATTGTTGTTATGCCTTGTATAGAGTGTATGTGTTGCACCGTTGCTCCGTTTTGAGTGTGCTCCATATGAAACTTGCTTGTTTTTGCATGTAGCTTCATATTATCATGTTGCATCCTTGTTTTGGTGTGTTTTCTTGATGTTTGGGTGCATTTTGCATCAATGCCATGTTTAACTTGTTTTGCTCATATCTTCTAGGCCGTAGCTCCAAATCTAATGAACTTTATATGTAACTTTACTAGAATTTCGTGTAGATCATCTTGGTGCATCTTAACTTACTGTTTAACAACTCCAACTTAATGTTTGTTCAGATCTGGACCAATTTCGAAATTTGCATATGAGGACTTACCGGAATTGTTATATGTTGTTCCCGGCCTCATTTAAACTTGCTTTGATGTGTTGTTCTGATTTGCATCGTCTCTTGCCATGAGTAGCTTCATGTAGCCTTGTCATGCATCATGCTTGTTGTGCATCATGCCTTGTTCATGTGTGGTGTGTTTACCATGTTGTGTGCTTCTTTTCGATAGTTCCTGTTTCGTTGCGATCGTGAGGATTCGTTCGTCTACACTTCGTTCGTCTTCGTGGCTTCATCCGTTCGTATTCTTTATGGACTCGTTCTTCTTCCTTGCGGGATTTCAGGCAAGATGACCGCTACCCTGGATCTCACTACTATCATTGCTAGCTTCATGACCGTTCCTTTGCTTCTCTTCTCGCTCTTATTTGTGTATGTTAGCCACCATATTATGCTTAGTCTCTGTTGCAACCTCACCACTTTACCCCTTCCTTTCCTATTTAAGCTTTGCTAGTCTTGATACCCATGGTAATGGGATTACTGAGTCCTCGTGGCTCACAGATTACTACAACAACAGTTGCAGGTACAGGTTATGCGATGATCTTGACGCGAGAGCGATGCTTGCTTGCGTTGAGTTCTTCTTCTTCTTCTTCGATCAGGGGATAGGTTCCAGGTCGGCAGCCTGGGCTAGCAGGGTGGATGTCGTTTGAGTTTCTGTTTATGTTTCATCCGTAGTCGGATGTTGCTCTTATGTATGATGCGATGTTGTATTCGTGTGGCATTGTATGCCTTATGTATGTATCCCCATCTATTATGTAATGTTGATGTAATGATATCCACCTTGCAAAAGCGTTTCAATATGCGGGTCTATCCTTGGTGGGACCTTCGAGTTCCTTTTGGATAGGGTCGCATATTGGGCGTGACAAGTTGGTATCAGAGCCTCGACCGATCCTAGGAGCCCCCTTGATTGATCGTGTAGTTTGGCCGTTGTTGAGTCTAGAAGAAAACTATTTTCGGAGTCTAGTTATATCGGAGAGTAGGAATTCTTTTTACTCCTCAGTCCCTTCGTCGCTTTGGTGAGAAATCTTGACGTAGGTGTTTTAAATTATTTCTCTTCCCTTTCAAATTTTCTTTATGTTCACGCGGTTTGTTTTTCGTTCGTTGGTTCTCAGCTTTTTTATCCGGTGCATTTCTCATCAAGTTGACTCGAGCCTCTTCATCTTTGAGTTTAATCCTCAGTTGTTTTCTTTTCCCACCCGCCCACCCTTTTCTTCTCGGAACCGGAGTCCGTAATCGAGTATCCATCCTACTCGTGCGAAGTCTTTGCCTTCTTTCCTCAATGATTTCAACCGGTGTTTTCTCTTCAAGATATTCGTTGGTTTCCCCTTCCAAGTTGCCTTTGTTTTCCCGCCCTCCCACCCTTTCTTCTTCCCGGAGTCTGAGTCTATTTCGAGCATCAATTTCATTCATGTGGGGCCTCTTCAGTCTTCTCTCCATTATTTCAACCGGTGTATTCTCGCCTCGTTCGTCATTCTTCATCTCTTTTTCTTTTCCGGTAGATGCAATTCAAGTTTTTTTTTCGGTAGTGATTATATTCTTTTCCTCGGATCAAGTGTTTTCCCTGCTCGTTCGCCTCTCGCCAGTTTATCCTTTCGGAGTGTTCAAGATAACTCATGAGATTCGTCTGTATTCCAATTAATTCGAGGCTGTCACCTCATTCAAATATTTCAATTCTTCCGATGCATCGTCTATCTTTTCAACAATTCTTTCCAACGGTGTTTTCTCTTTAGTGGGCCCTAACCCACAGGTCTTTTCCCAGGATCTTACCTGACTCTTCTAATTTCCCGGAGCTATTCTTAAATCATTTTTAAGTTTGACGTAAGTATGATTTTCATCAGTCAGATCTTTTCTAAGATTAATTTCAAATCATTGTCATTGTTGGCTCAACCTCTTCGTTTTTCATTCTTCCGGAGTGTCTCAACAAATTTTGGTGGTGTTTCTCGTCATCATTTGAAGATCGAGGAAGAGTTTCTCTAAATCTTGCCTGTTCTCTCGAAGATTCGTGGTTCTAGTTCATGTTATCCTCTCGAATTATTCCATTTGTCAAATATACCTCCTCACCCATCCAGAGTATGTCAGGAGTTGTTTTCCCGTTTCTTTTCACCAGAGGCCATCGTTCCAGAAGAATTCTTCGCCCTCACTTTTCAGCTACCGTTATCCAATTACCCTGGTGCTTCGTTCAAGTGTTCTTTAATCACCTCGGTATCTCTTCGTTCTTCTGCATCTAAACCCCCTCAAGCATACTTGTTCTTCTAATTCTTCCCAGTGATTCAGTGTCTTTCATCAGTCATTTTCAAATTCTTACGGTGGTTCGTTGAAGATTCTTTTCCTTGTTTATCATACTAATCCATTCGTTCACTTCAATCCTACCGGCGGTTCATGAAGACCTTCTCAAAGTTTGCGATATGTCACTTCTTAATCCTTTTCAAGAAGAATAAGTAGTATGAAAAATCCATTGCTTGTCATCAATTTAATTTGATGAAGGATAAACATACAGTAAATCTTATTCTGATTTCCTCAAGGTGATTAATTCCTTCCTTCGGAGTTTGTTCTTGGTGAATGAATTCTAGTTCCAAGTGTTTTTCATCTTTTCTTTTCCAGAGTTCAAATTTCCTCGCCCATATCGTCGGAACCTCCATCTAAATAATCTCAAGGCTCATCTTATTCTTTCATCCTTCATTCCTATCTCATCATACTTTTGGTACCAGAGTTCTTCATGGTTGTTCTTCATGATTTAATTCATTCTTCAAGAGTTCATCAAGATTTTGTTGAAGTGCTCAAGTATCTTCTTCTTATTGCTTCCCGAGGTGCTCATTCTTTCAATTCTCCCGGAGGCATTGCATGGTTATCTCGTCAGTATCATTCAATCTTCTTAAGTTCATGTTTTATTCTTTCCATGTTCAGCCGGAGTGCCGTCTAAATTCTTTTGTTCATTCATTTCCTTATCTCGTTCTAACCGAAGTGCTTTCATAGTCTATCTGATTCTGTGAGTTTTCGATTCTCGTCATTCTCGTCGTTCCTCTCTTCTTCTCCAGTGCTCTTGATTCTTTGCTTCTTCTCTTGAGTTCTCTTGTTAGTGGAGGAGTGTTGTAACGCCTCGGATTCGATGCACCAGATGTCTTCCAGTTATTCGTCGTTGTTGCCATGTTATTTGCTTGCGTGTTGCATTTTGCCATGTCATCTTATGCATTTCATATCATGTCGTCATGTGCATTTCATTTTGCATACGTGTTCATATCATGCATCCGAGCATTTTCCCCGTTGTCTGTTTTGCAATCCGACACTCCTATGTCCCCCGGTGTCCCCTTCTTGTCTCTTTTTGTGAGCGAGTGTTAAACTTTCTCGGAATGGCCTGAGATTTGCCAAGCGGCCTTGGTATAGCACCGGTAGACCGCCCGTCAAGTTTCGTGCCATTTGGAGGTCGTTTGGTACTCCAACGATTAACCGGGTAACCATAAAAGCCTCTTTTGTCTTGCAGCCCAACACCCTTCCGAAGTGGCCCAAAACCCATCACACTCCTCTCCATGTTCTCCGCCGTTCGATCACGATCGTGTGGGCGAAAACCGTGCCTCATTTGGACACTCCTAGCTCCCTCTACCTATAAATATGTGGCCTCCCCGAAATTCCCGCAGTCCAAACCTAGCTCTCCCTCTCCTCGCGCCGCCGGACGTTTTCTCCCCACCGGCCGGACATGTCCGCTGCGCCCGGCCACCTCACTCCGTCCAATCGAAGGCCGCCACGTCACCCCCGCCGCCTCCTGGACCAACCACCGCCCGCCACCTCGCCCGCGCCCCGCGCCCACTTCGCCGCGGCCCGCGGAGCCCATCGCGGG
>NC_041386.1:678459629-678464334 GCF_002162155.2 Triticum dicoccoides | reverse complement strand
CAACTCCTCCCGGCCTGGAGTGCCGCCCGCCCGCGCCTCCTCCGGCAGCCGCGCCCCGGCGCCGCCCCGGCCGGATCAGCCCCGCCGCCGTCCTTCCGCGCCGCCCCGCACCTCGACGGTCCCTGGATCCGGCGCCCCGACCCCTCTCCGGCTGCCTCCCTCGCGAGCTCCGGCGAGCTCTCCGGCCATCATCGAAGTCCGTGCAAATCTGGAGGTTGACCCCGTATTCCTCTAAGTCCCGAAATATTTTGACATTATCATGCCATGTTCAACGCATCATAACTTGCTGCATACTGCTCCGTTTCGTGCGTGTAATAAGTCAAATTGTTCGTCTTGACGAGTACTTCATTTCATTCCATTGCACCATGTTCATTTGAGCTCATCTTGATGCCTTAATAATTGTTGCAAGAGTGCATGTTGCTGTTAATCTGATGAAACTGTTATAACATGCACTTTTGTCATTTTTGCCATGTTTGATGTGTGCATCCTATGAGGTTGATGTCTACATATGTTTTGAACTATGCCATGCCATCTTTACAGGGGTGTATGCCATGTATTTTTGTGATCAATGTGGTGACTAGCACAAGCATGTAAACTAGACTTCGTGATGTTGCTGATTTCAGTCCCTGTTCTGCCGATATTTTTATGCCATGTAAACTTGATGCTACAGAGAGATCCATGCTTATTTTAAGATACTTCAGTAAGGATGTTTTGTACATATGGTTATGCTCTATCCATTCATGCCCCTGGTTGCAGTTATAGCTTGCTGTAGATTGTTCATATCTTGCTCCAAAGTTGCCAAATGATGTTGTTATCAGCCTGTTAACATGAAGATCAGTTATGCCATGTGATTTCATAGTGATCCATGCACCCTATGAACTTGCTCTTGCCATGCTTAGCTTCATAAACATGTCTTCTTACTGTTGGTTGCCTTTCCATGCCATGTATTGCTTTGTAGTGAGTGGTTCAAGCTCACCAACATGCCTACTTATCGTTGTTCCTGCCATGCATGAATCTGTCTTATAACTTGCCATGTTTACATGGGTGCCATCATATTTTCTGTGCCTTTTTGGCTCATGGTCAGTAAAGGACTTTTGTTCTATGAGTTTAGTAGATTCATGCCATGCCTTTGTTTGCCATGATAAGTTCCTGTAACATGTTGTTTGATAGCTCTAAACATTGCAACCTGATGTTATTTCTGCTAATGGCTGAAACTGTTATTATTTGCCATCTTGCCATGTGTGTTTGAGCATGTTCTAGTGATTTCTGGAGATAGCTCAGTGTTCATGTTTGGTTATGCTTTACCTGCAAATCATGTCCATGCCTTTTGTTCTTAGGTTGAGGTGCTGTAGCATGTTGTTTTGATGCTTGCAATATGCCTACTTGCTGTTATGGACAGATTGTTGTTATGCCTTGTATAGAGTGTATGTGTTGCACCGTTGCTCCGTTTTGAGTGTGCTCCATATGAAACTTGCTTGTTTTTGCATGTAGCTTTATATTATCATGTTGCATCCTTGTTTTGGTGTGTTTGCTTGATGTTTGGGTGCATTTTGCATCAATGCCATGTTTAACTTGTTTTGCTCATATCTTCTAGGCCGTAGCTCCAAATCTAATGAACTTTATACGTAACTTGACTAGAATTTCGTGTAGATCATCTTGGTGCATCTTAACTTGCTGTTTAACAACTCCAACTTAATGTTTGTTCAGATCTGGACAAATTTAGAAATTTGCATATGAGGACTTACCGGAATTGTTATATGTTGTTCCCGGCCTCATTTAAACTTGCTTTGATGTGTTGTTCTTGTTTGCATCGTCTCTTGCCATGAGTAGCTTCATGTAGCCTTGTCATGCATTATGCTTGTTGTGCATAATGCCTTGTTCATGTGTGGTGTGTTTACCATGTTGTGTGCTTCTTTTCGATAGTTCCTGCTTCGTTGCGATCGTGAGGATTCATTCGTATACACTTGGTTCGTCTTCGTGGCTTCATCCGTTCGTCTTCTTCATGGACTCGTTCTTCTTCCTTGCGGGATTTCAGGCAAGATGACCGCTACCCTGGATCTCACTACTATCATTGCTAGCTTCACGACCGTTCCTTTGCTTCTCTTTTCGCTCTTATTTGCGTATGTTAGCCACCATATTATGCTTAGTCGCTGCTGCAACCTCACCACTTTAGCCCTTCCTTTCCTATTTAAGCTTTGCTAGTCTTGATACCCATGGTAATGGGATTGCTGAGTCCTCGTGGCTCACAGATTACTACAACAACAGTTGCAGGTACAGGTTATGCGATGATCTTGACGCGAGAGCGATGCTTGCTTGCGTTGAGTTCTTCTTCTACTTCTTCGATCATGGGATAGGTTCCAGGTCGGCAGCCTGGGCTAGCAGGGTGGATGTCGTTTGAGTTTCTGTTTATGTTTCATCCGTAGTCGGATGTTGCTCTTATGGATGATGCGATGTTGTATTCGTGTGGCATTGTATGCCTTATGTATGTATCCCCATCTATTATGTAATGTTGATGTAATGATATCCACCTTGCAAAAGCGTTTCAATATGTGGGTCTATCCTTGGTGGGACCTTCGAGTTCCTTTTGGATAGGGTCGCATATTGGGCATGCCAGCTGCTGCTGTCGTCGCCACCATCGCTCTATCTTGAATCCACTAACCAAAAAAGTGATGTTTCCGTTCTAGACATCGAAGAACACTCTGCACCGAAAGCCCAGGTATTGTCCTCTATAGCATGGCGCTGTGGCCCATGGCACCGGCACGGCCTGTTTCACGTGAAGATCCCCAGCACGGTCAGCAGAGCAGCGGCCCTTTTTCAGTTTAACAGATGCTGAGGGACGACCGAACAATCTGGTGCACACATAACTTAATCGGACGGTTAAGGTTCTCAAATCACTGTGGTGGGGCTTGAGTAGCTCCTTCTTACTGTTTAGTAATGGTTGTGTATTTCCTGGGGTCTCCTATTTCTGGATTGCAATACCATGGTTTTCTTTTCTTCTTCTACCATGTATCCCCTAAGCTAGCCTCTATGATTTTCATTGCATGTGACCTACTCTTTCTTATGTCAGCAAGCGAAGTTTTTGCCAACTCGTGGCTTGTGGATCTTGCATCTCCTTCAGTGGAGACTGAGCAACATATATGTGCCTGGAATTATTTGTAGCTTGAAAGGTGGTTGAGTATGTACTATTTTACATTGATTTTATGGCGATAAGTAGTACATTTATTAGTATGTGAGTGACCTTTTACTTATTATAAAATATTTTTATTGGTTTGGATTGATTGGCGGAAAATCATGCACACGTTTTGCAAGAGAACTATTGTGTCTCACAAATAAAATAATGGTTCCTTTTAGAGATTGGTACTTGGCCTCATAGTTAACCCACACTTTCTTGAAAATTTGTGCAGACCATCATCAGTGTTATTTGCCAAGACCAAACCCCATGGTCTGGTGGTTTCAGTTTTCCAAAATAGGTAATTATGTCATATACAATTAGCATAAATGTGGTGATCTTTTATGATAATATTGCAGACGAATAAAAAAATTTACATAAACTAAGCATTTTCACTATATAGCGGAATATTATTCCAAGAATACCCACCGATGTAGAACACTAGTACCAATCATGTCTATGGATACCCACACATCGAAGGGCAAAACAACATGTGTGAAAGAATTGCCTTGTATTCAACCGAACATTGCCTTTTGACAGAAACAATGTACTCCCTCCGTATCGGTGCATTAGTCACATTACGAAAACCCAATAATCCCAAAACACTTAGGCGCGATGAATTAACAGCCCACCTCATTTCTTATTTCTTGTGATGAAAAAAGAAAAGGACCAATAGGAGATGTGGAACATGTGTGCCTTCAATGAATCGAGACTACCGAGGATGACATGCAATGGTTAGTTCTATGCATGTCATGGTATTAATTAGCTAATAAACATCAATTTTTCTTGTTTTTCTCTCCTTCTTCATTGCAGTGCACCATCTAAGATGCCTAGGGCCTCTTTCCATGCACTGATACTTAGGTGAGGTGCTAAATGCATTAAAAACCTTAGCAACTAATATCCATAATGCATTGGTGCTTAGCTTTTGTAGCTAAGCTAAGCTTACTGAATTTTCTAACAATTAAGCTACTTCATGCATTGGTTGGTAAATATTCCACATAGGTCCACACGCTTATCATCGTTTGTTCATGGGGTCACCATAAAAGCTTTCTCTTCTTTAGATTCTTTGCCACATCATTTTTTTGCCTATGTGGCAACCTTAGCACTAGTACAGCTTGGAATATTCGGAATGGCCTAATGCACCGGTACGGAGGCAGTATTTATTTGTGGATGTTTATCTAGTGTTCCACAAAATATTGTGTTTTGATGGAAAATATTTGTTACATCTGGTTATTCTAGTGTTCCACAGAATTGCCTTTCAATAGACGTTGATTGGTGATAGGTGGGTGACTTATCACTAGTAGAAAAGGGGGCATTTGTCCCGGTTCGTAAGGGCCTTTAGTCCCGGTTCATGAACCGGGACTAATGGGTCGTTACTAATACCTCCCCCCTTTAGTCCCGGTTCTAACACGAACCGGGACAGATGGGCCTCCACGTGGCCGGTGCGCCGAGCCCAGGCAGGGGGGCCTTTGGTCCCGGTTGGTGGCACCAACCGGGACCAAAAGGCATCCACGCGTCAGCATGCCAGTGGCTGGG
>NC_041386.1:678455381-678459322 GCF_002162155.2 Triticum dicoccoides | reverse complement strand
GGGGGTTTTGGGGGGTTAATTTAGGTGTTTCATATATTGTGTTAGCTAGCTAATTAATAGAGAGAAGTGTCCTCTCTTATGTCCGTGCTTGGTCGACGCTACATACTATACATAGAGAGGCCCTCGGCACGCTAGCTAGTAAGAAAATTAAGGGAACCATTAAGTACAAAAGTTCGGCATGCATACCGAGAAAAGTGATCGATCGACCTCTCCTTCTCCGAGAGATTGGTCGAACAACAAGTTTTTGTATTGTCTATCCGACGCTACTGCCTACATACATATACAATATGTAAGATCTCTTAATTACAATCCCCTAGCAATTGAAATCAACTTCCACATGGTATTCTCCGGCTTTATTGATGACATGGTCAAGAAAGAATCCCGCCAATTCCTCTTCAATTGCTTTCATGCGATCTTGTTCTAGGAGTTCATTCCGCATCTGCCACGTCTAATTTGAAGAAGGGGGTTAATTAATACATATATATGAATGAAACTCAACAGAAATGATGGTGTAATAAAATGAAATTGTGAATATTATTGCTTACGCACTTCATATTGTCTTCTAGAGTAGCCCCGCTTATTTTTCAAAGTCGTGTTGTAGATGAACTCGCACACGTAGTATCCACAGAAATCATTCCCTTGTTCCTGCCACAAGCACTTTACGAGAAATAGATGTCAATCAAACTGATAATGAAGCATTATAAATGGCATTGATGAAAGTATAGCTATAGAATTAACGGGAGATGCGCGCAACTAGCTAGCCAGTAGTACTTACTTTTGGTTATGTATATCACAGCTCCTTTGGCAGTCCCGGAGCTTCTGCGGTGAACTGTTTCTAAACCCTGCAAGACAAAGAAAATAATTATTATTACTTGAGATATCAGGAAATGAACAAAAAGTTGCCGATATGGTGCGATCATGATCGATTGAACTTACTTGTTGAGCAATTCAGTCATGTCCGCATAGGTTTCGGGATCTTTTCGTCTCAAGTCTAAGACGGTTACTAGTCCCCGCTCAAGCTTAATCTCCAGAAGAACATAGTGGAAGCTGTGCACGCATGCATAACTCATCAACTACATTACTATAACCTCGCTCGAGTAACAAGGGAAACCGAATATGCACACGACAGTAACACTCACGGGCCGTTGTAAGGAAATAGTATGGTATCTTTGTTTTGATTTTTGATCAACGATTGTAGCAAGTCGGCCTCGGCCTCTTCGGTGTGTTTTTTAACCTGAATATCATCTATGATATTTGTGTTAATGAACCCGATATCATATATTTCTTGTTTTCTGCACTCGACGATCTTCAATCTGCATAATATATTGAGGATAATTAATTATAAATACATGCAATGAAAGAGCCGAGCTATATATAGAGACTTAATGACAGAAATAGTACTTACAAACAGTAGCAAAAGACCGTTAATTTATCGAGGGCCTTTTGATTGAAGAACGCGAAGAACTCCTCAAATGGAACTGGCAACGAATCAGCTCCAATGAGGTCGTGCTCCTCTTTAATGTTCAGATACAAACTATTAGTCCTCCCAGACTCTCTACAGGTTTTCATGTACCAATTATGGAATCTTCGCATCATTGTTGTTAGAGATTTTTCATCTTTGACGAGAGGCTTCCCGTACTCGTATCTGTGTTCTTCCACCTCCATGAAATCAGGAAGTTGATCGTCAGGCATGTAATCTGCAAGATTGCCATAACCGGCCACCGTCCCCGGAAAATTAGTGACGATATAGCGGGGGGCATGATTGATTTGCTTGTTCGCCGAGCTAGGCAATATTTTTCGCAGCTGCTCGTTCTCTTGACCTTTGATATCTGACAGTACTTCCCGACCGCTCTGCTTGGAGATATGTCTGTTCAATAATGCGCTCATAGTTGGTTCTCGGCGGAGACTTTGCTGGTTTCCTCAGGGCATCGAGAGTGCACTTTTCTTTCACCGGATCTACCTTCTCCTCCGGAGGTGGATGTCTCTTTGCTTTCAACCCTTCAAAGAAGTTGTCCATTTCGGCCCGCACGATCTTCGCGTTTTCTTCCACGATCCTCTTGTACGGTAACTTCTCTAGAGGCTTGAGAGGAGGACCGTATCTGTATTGCCTCCCGCCTCTGGCTGTACTGCTAGACACCGGAGCAGACGGAGCGGCTGCGGCGTCTGTCTTCTTTTGTGCTTGCTTACGAGGCGGAGGAGAAGAACTACGACGCGTCGGAGCAGCCGGGGCGGCGGTGGGTCTCTTCCGGCCTTGCTGGCGAGGCGGAGAAGGAGGAGGCTGTTGGCTGCTTGGGCGTGCCGGCGCAGGCAGAGAAGGAGGGGGAGTGCCGCCACGCGTCGGAGAAGGAGGCCCAATGCCCTGATCGTCACTCGCCGGAGGAGAAGGCTGTGGAGGAGGCGGAGTGCCCTGACTCGCCGGAGGAGGAGGAGGAAGCGGAGGCGTCCAGTTTGGAAGGTTGATGAGCTCCTTCCGCCATAGGCATGGAGTCTTGACAGCAGAACCTAGCCTAGTCTCCCCTTCACTGGTAGGGTAGTCAAGCTGGAGGTCCTCAAATCCCTCCGTTATTTCATCCACCATCACCCTAGCATATCCTTCTGGAATCGGCCGGCAGTGAAAAGTTGCGCCGTGTTTAGTAGGATAAACAGAGCCAACAGCCGCCTTGACCTTCAAATTCATCCATCGCGTCATAATGTGGCAATTTTGAGACTCTGTGATAGCATCCACGGGATAGCTGGCAGGATCCATCAAGACATTCTCCGGCTGAAGCAGCTTGGTGGAAGCCACACTGCTTCTCCGCTGAGATGGCGGGGTAGCTTCGGGGGAAGCTTCGGTAGGTCGTTTGCTGCGATCTGCTTCTCGTTCCTCTAGCCCCATTACCCTTTCGTGCAGCGCCTGCAGTTGGCTCTGCTCCAGTTTCTTCCTCCTCTCCTGGGATTTGTAACCCCCTGCATCCGGAAAACCAACCTTCCACTAAATGGAGCCTGGCGTGCCTCGTGTCCGTCCAGGGTGCTCAGGATTCCCGAGGGCCATTGTGAGCTCGTCCTTCTCCCTGTCTGGAACGAACGTCCCTTGCTGCGCTGCATCGATATAGTGCCGAAGCCTCTTGACTGGTATTTTGAGTTGCTCGTCCGTCCAACGGCACTTCCCTGATACAGGGTCCAAGATTCCGCCAGCCCCGAAGAACCAAGTCCGGCAACGGTCTGGCCAGTTCATTGTCTCTGGTTCAATCCCTTTAACAAGCAGATCATTCTCAGCCTTGGACCACTTAGGCCGGGCTTTGAGGTAGCCACCTGACACCGTGCGATGGTGAAACTGCTTCTTTGCAGCATTTTGCTTGTTTGTCGCCGACATCTTCTTACTCTTTTCTGATGTCTTGTGGGCCACAAATGCGGGCCAGTGATCTTTGATCTTCTCATATTTGCTGATAAATTCTGGTGTCTCTTCTTTGTCGATAAACTTGTTCAACTCTTTCCTCCACCTCCTGAATAGGCTTGCCATCTTCTTAAGAGCACAAGACTTTATTAATTGCTCTTTAACTGGCTTCTCCGGTTCCTCCTCTGGCGATAGGGTGAAATTTGCCTTCAGCTCAGTCCAAAGATCATCTTTCTGCATATCATTGACATAAGACACCTCAGGGTCTTCCTCCTTAGGCTTATACCATTGCTGGATGCTGATCGGGATCTTGTCCCTAACAAGAATCCCGCACTGAGCAGAAAATGCATTCTTTGTCCGGATGGGTTCAATCGGTTCGCCGTCGGGCGTGATTGCTGTGATCTCAAACCTTTCATCCGAGCTCAACTTTCTCTTTGGGCTTCGTCTCTTTACCGAAGATGTGCTCGATCCGGAGGGCTAGAAAAAGGAGGAAAGACGAGAGTTAATTAATATGTGTACATATACCAAAACAATGAATGCATCAATTAACTAGTCAGCACGGGCTTAA
>NC_041386.1:678453626-678455104 GCF_002162155.2 Triticum dicoccoides | reverse complement strand
GGAGCAGTCAGCACGGTCTCCTTCTTGTACCTCCATTGGGTCACCGAAGCCATCATGAACATAGCCCTCTTCTTGTACCGGCATTAATGGGCCGGAGCCATCATGAACATAGCCCTCTTCTTCACCCAGTCCTTCCTGACCATCGGTGTCGTTGAGAAATGATGCAACGGCATCACTTCCTTGTGCGATTATCTCCCCCAACATCTCTTCTGTTGCTTCGTCTAGGTAGTGATCCATAGTTTCTGCAAATATTTACAACATGTCAATTATTATTCAAACATGGTACAGATGGATATATATTAGTGTCAAACGTAGAACTAGCTAGCTAATCACAATAAGGAATCATGTTAGTGGCCTTGACGCTGCTTCTCTAGGGTTTGGGGTGGCCTAGACAACGCTTTAAGGGTTTGGGGTGGCCTCGACACAACGCTCAAGGGTTTGGGGTGGCCTCGACGACAATGCTCTTTTATCTTGGTAAATTTGGATGGCCTCGAGAGAGTTTGTCGGGTAGGGGCGCGGCGGGAGGGGGTAGGAGACCAACATCGTTTTTTCTCTAGGGTTTGGGTGTCCTCGAGAGTTTTGGTCGAGCAAGAGGGCCGAGGGGGGTGCTGTCGTGGTATAAGTTATCACGGTCGAGAGGGGGTATATATATCGACCGCCCCTCATGTCGAAGTTATCCGGGAGGGGGTTATATCGACAACGATGCGACATACATATACATGGGAAAATAATGTTATCGGGGAGGGGGTATCGGTACCCCCCCCCCCTCGTGTTGAAGTTTCGTCTTTCTCCTCTATTCCTTTCTTCTTCTTCTCCTCTTCTTTTTCTTCTTCTCCCTCGTGTTGAAGTTATCGGGAGGGGTATATCGACGATGATAGAGGAGAAGATCGAAGAAAAAAATAGAGGAGAATAAGAAAGGAATATAGGAGAAGAAGAAAAAAATAGAAAATTCTATTTTTACTTCTTCTCCTCTATTACTTTGCTCTTCTCCTCTTCTTTTTCTACTTTTTTCCCCTTCTTATTTATTTCTCCTCTTCTTCCTCTCCTCTTCTTCTCCTTTCTTCCTCTTCTTATTTTCCTTTTTCGTCTCCTACTTTTTCTTCTTCTTCTTCCTTCTTCCTTCTTCTTGTTTTCTTCCTTTTCCTTATAGCTAACCTAAAATGCACTAACCTAAAATCGATATCTACTAACCTAAAATGCACTAACCTAAAATCGATATCTACTAACCTAAAATGCACTAACCTAAAATCGATATCTACTAACAACCTAAATAAAAAATTAATACATATATGAAAAAACATATATAAACAAAAAATGCTATGAACATTATATTCATACATACATAGCCACATCCATTCATCATATAGCTACCACATACATTTAAACATTATATATATGAAAAAAATCCAACGAACAAAAAAATACACATGTATATATGAAAAAAGCACTGCACACAGCCGTTACGGCGGCGGCTCACA
>NC_041386.1:678445853-678453616 GCF_002162155.2 Triticum dicoccoides | reverse complement strand
GGCGGGTCGTGGGGTAGGGGCGCCACCGGGCGCGCTCGGGGGCGGCGGACGGCACGGGCGTGGGCTCGGGGGCGGCGGACGGCGTCGGCGTGGGCTCGGGGGCACGGGCGACGACGACGGCGGCGGGGTAGCCTGGCGGCGTCGAGGAGGTCGGCGTCGTCGGGGGCAACTGGCGTTGAAATTTTGAATTTTTGCAAAGTGTTTGCTTATATAGCAAAGCCTTTGGTCCCGTTTGGTGGCACCAACCGGGACTAATGCACCCTTTAGTCCCGGTTCGTGCCACCAACCGGGACCAAAGACCTCTTTTCAGCAGCCCAAAGGATGGGAAGCGGTGGCCTTTTGTCCCGGTTGGTGGCACCAACCGGGACTAAAGGGGGGCATTGGTCCCGGTTCGTAGCACCAACCGAGACTAATGCACCCCTTTAGTACCGGTTGGTGCCACCAACCGGGACCAATGGGCCTTGCCCAACGGCGTGGTGGTGGGAGTTTAGTCCCACCTCGCTAGCTAAGAGAGAGCCGCACCTGTTTATAAGGTGCGATGCGCCAACTCTCTCGAGCTCCTCTCTAAAGCAGGCTTTCGGGCCTAATCTGTCTATATGTGCCTGTGGGCCTGCTGGCCCTTCTGCGGGCCTGAAGCCTGGCCCATGGTAGGGTTTCTAGTTGTATTCAGGCCGTGGGGGCCCAGTAGGAGGCACTTTTTTTTGTTTTCTTTACTTATTGTTGCAATTTTTATCTTTTTTTCTAGTTTTTTTGTTTTGTTTTCTGCATTATTTATTTTCTTTTGTTTTTTACTTTATTTCTTAATTCTTTTTGCTTTTAGTTTTAGAGAAATTATAAACATTCTGTTAGTGCCATTAGTTTTCAAATTTGAAAACACTTTTTTTGTTTTTTTCTTTCTTGCTTTATTTGTTTTATTTTGTTTCTACTTACAACAAAATACTTATTGTTGCTATTTTTATTTTTTTTCCAGTTTTTTTGTTTTGTTTTCTGCATTATTTATTTTCTTTTGTTTTTTCCTTTATTTTTTAGTTCTTTTTTCCTTTTAGTTTTAGAAAAATTATAAACTTTCTGTTAGTGCCATTAGTTTTCAAATTTGAAAACACTTTTTTTGTTTTCTTTGTTGCTTTATTTATGTTATTTTCTTTCTACTCACAACAAAATACTTATTGTTGCTATTTCTATTTTGTTTCTAGTTTTTTTGTTTTGTTTTCTACATTATTTATTTTCTTTTGTTTTTTGCTTTATTTTTTAATTCTTTTTGCTTTTAGGTCAGCAAAATTATAAACTTTCTGTTAGTGCCATTAGTTTTAGAAAAATTATAAACTTTCTGTTAGTGCCATTAGTTTTCAAATTTGAATAGTTAAAATTTGAATTGTTTGAAGTATTGGTCATGGGCCAGGGGCGAGGCGCATTGGTCCTGGTTCGTGCGTGGAACCGGGACCAAAAGGTCCAGACGAACCGGGACCAATGGCCCACGTGGCTGCCCTCTTGAGAGTGTTCTTGGTAAGAACATAGTTGACAAGGAGCGAACCGGGATTAATGGTATTACGAGGGCCGAACCATAAGACATTAAAGCATTTCAAATGAACTCTGAAAAAGTTGAAAGTTGGCATGGTATCATAATTTCAACCACATAGCATGTGCATGTACAAAACGGACAATGGTATCATACCCGTTTGTTACAAAGTTGGCATGGTATCATCATAATGGTTGCGGGAGAAAGTCTTCACTTTTTCTTCGCTTGTGTCATTTGCTTATTGCGCCGTAATCATGGATAATCTTCATCGTTTGTCAGGATGCTAGGGTCAGCCCTTACTTTGAAGGGAGGAATTTCATGAAACTTTTCATAATCTTCGGACATGTCTGTCTTGCCCTCCACTCCCACGATGTCCCTTTTTCCTGAAAGAACTATGTGGCGCTTTGGCTCATCGTATGATGTATTCGCTTCCTTATCTTTTCTTTTTCTCAGTCTGGTAGACATGTCCTTCACATAGATAACCTATGCCACATCATTGGCTAGGACGAACGGCTCATCAGTGTACCCAAGATTTTTCAGATCCACTGTTGTCATTCCGTACTGTGGGTCTACCTGTACCCCGCCTCCTGACAGATTGACCCATTTGCACTTAAACAAAGGGACCTTAAAATCATGTCCGTAGTCAAGTTCCCATATGTCCACTATGTAACCATAATATGTGTCCTTTCCCCTCTCGGTTGTTGCATCAAAGCGGACACCGCTGTTTTGGTTGGTGCTCTTTTGATCTTCGTCAATCGTGTAAAATGTATTCCCATTTATCTCGTATCCTTTCCAAATCATAACAGTCGAAGATGGTCCCCTGGACAACAAGTACTGCTCAACACAAACAGTGTTGTCACCTCTGAGACGTGTTTCCAACCAACAACTGAAAGTCCTGATGTGTTCACATGTAGTCCAGTCGTCGCACTGCTCCGGGTGTTTGCAGTGCAGACTGTTCTTGTGTTCATCGACATACGGGGTCACCAAGGTAGAATTCTGTATAACTGTGTAGTGTGCTTGAGACGAAGAATATCCGTCCCTGCATATTATTGAGTTCCTTCCAAGTGTGCCTTTTCCAGTCAGTCTCCCCTCATACTGCGATTTAGGGAGACCTATCTTCCTAAGGCCAGGAATGAAGTCAACAGAAAACACGATGACATCCTCTGTTTGATGGCCCATGGAGATGCTTCCTTCTGGCCTAGCGCGGTTACGGACATATTTCTTTAGGACTCCCATGAACCTCTCAAAGGGGTACATATTGTGTAGAAATACGGGGCCCAGAATGAGAATCTCGTCGACTAGATGAACTAGGACGTGCATCATGATATTGAAGAAGGATGGTGGGAACACCAGCTCGAAACTGACAAGACATTGCACCACATCACTCCTTAGCCTTGGTATGATTTCTGGATCGATCACCTTCTGAGAGATTGAATTGAGGAATGCACATAGCTTCACAATGGCTAATCGGACGTTTTCCGGTAGAAGCCCCCTCAATGCAACCGGAAGCAGTTGTGTCGTAATCACGTGGCAGTCATGAGACTTTAGGTTCTGGAACTTTTTCTCCGGCATATTTATTATTCCCTTTATATTCGATGAGAAGCCAGTCGGGACCTTCATACTAAGCAGGCATTCAAAGAAGATTTCCTTCTCTTCTTTTGTAAGAGCATAGCTGGCAGGACCTTCATACTGCTTTGGAGGCATGCCGTCTTTTTCGTGCAAACGTTGCAGGTCCTCCCGCGCCTCAGCTGTATCTTTTGTCTTTCCATACATGCCCAAGAAGCCTAGCAGGTTCACGCAAAGGTTCTTCATCACGTGCATCATGTCAATTGAAGAACGGACCTCTAGGTCTTTCCAGTAGGGTAGGTCCCAAAATATAGATTTCTTCTTCCACATGGGTGCGTGTCCCACAGCGTCATTCGGAACAGCTAGTGCGCCGGGACCCTTTCCCAAGATTATGTGTAAATCATTGACCATAGCAAGTACGTGATCACCGGTACGCATGGCGGGCTTCTTCTGGTGATCTGCCTCGCCTTTGAAATGCTTGCCTTTCTTTCGACATTGATGGTTGGTCGGAAGAAATCAATGATGGCCCAGGTACACATTCTTCCTGCAGCTTCCCAGGTATATACTATCGGTGTCAAGTAAACAGTGCGTGCATCCGTGGTATCCCTTGTTTGTCTGTCCTGAAAGGTTACTGAGAGCGGGCCAATCGTTGATGGTCACGAACAGCAACGCCTTTAGGTCAAATTCCTCCTGTTTGTGCTCATCCCACGTACGTACACCGTTTCCATTCCATAGTTGTAAAAGTTCTTCAACTAATGGCCTTAGGTACACATCAATTCCGTTGCCGGGTTGCTTAGGGCCTTGGATGAGAACTGGCATCATAATGAACTTCCGCTTCATGCACATCCAAGGAGGAAGGTTATACATACATAGAGTCACGGGCCAGGTGCTGTGATTGCTGCTTTGCTCCCCGAAAGGATTAATGCCATCCGCGCTTAAAGAAAACCATACGTTCCTAGGGTCACTTGCAAACTCGTCCCAGTACTTTCTCTCGATTTTTCTCCACTGCGACCCGTCAGCGGGTGCTCTCAACTTCCCGTCTTTCTTACGGTCCTCACTGTGCCATCGCATCAATTTGGCATGCTCTCCGTTTCTGAACAGACGTTTCAACCATGGTATTATAGGAGCATACCACATCACCTTCGCAGGAAGCCTCTTCCTGGGGGGCTCGCCGGGAACATCACCAGGGTCATCTCGTCTGATCTTATACCGTAATGCACCGCATACCGGGCATGTGTTCAGATCCTTGCATGCACCGCGGTAGAGGATGCATTCATTAGGGCATGCATGTATCTTCTGCACCTCCAATCCTAGAGGGCATACGACCTTCTTTGTTGCGTATGTACTATCGGGCAATTCGTTATCCTTTGGAAGCTTCTTCTTCAATATTTTCAGTAGCTTCTCAAATCCTTTTTCAGGCACAACATTCTCTGCCTTCCACTTCAGCAATTCCAGTACGGTACCGAGCTTTGTGTTGCCATCTTCGCAATTGGGGTACAACCCTTTTTTGCGATCCTCTAACATGCGATCGAACTTCAGCTTCTCCTTTTGACTTTCGCATTGCGTCCTTGCATCGACAATGACCCGACGGAGATCATCATCATCGGGCACATCGTCTGGTTCCTCTTGATCTTCAGCAGCTTCGCCCATTGTAGCATCATCGTGCACATCGTCTGGTTCCTCTTGATATTCAATAGCATCACCGTATTCAGAGGGCACATAGTTGTCATCATACTCTTCTTCTTCGTCGTCTTCCATCATAACCCCTATTTCTCCGTGCCTCGTCCAAACATTATAGTGTGGCATGAAACCCTTGTAAAGCAGGTGGGTGTGAAGGATTTTCTGGTCAGAGTAAGACTTCGTATTCCCACATATAGGGCATGGACAACACATAAAACCATTCTGCTTGTTTGCCTCAGCCACTTCGAGAAAATCATGCACGCCCTTAATGTACTCGGAGGTGTGTCTTTCACCGTACATCCATTGCCGCTTCATCTGCGTGCATTATATATAATTAAGTGTGTCAAAAATCATTACAGAACATCATGAATAGATAATTAAGTGACCAAATTAATAGAAGTTCATCATCACATTAAAACCAAAGTACATACATAGTTCTCATCTAACAACATAAAGCTCTGCAGAGCATCTAAATTAATTAAACCATACATTAAAACTATGTAAAACATTTCAATGCGAAAACAAATGCGGTCATAATCGCAACCAATGTAACAACTGATCCAACGGCATAATGATACCAAGCCTTGGTATGAATGGCATATTTTCTAATCTTTTTAATCTTCAAGCGCATTGCATCCATCTTGATCTTGTGATCATCGACGACATCCGCAACATGCAACTCCAATATCATCTTCTCCTCCTCAATTTTTCTTATTTTTTCCTTCAAGAAATTGTTTTCTTCTTCAACTAAATTTAACCTCTCGACAATAGGGTCGGTTGGAATTTCCGGTTCAACAACCTCCTAGATAAATAAAATCTATGTCATGTTGGTCGGCATAATTGCCATAAACAATAAATGAACCAATAATTATGAAAAGATAATATATACCACATCCGAATCATAGACAGGACGAGGGCCGACCGGGGCGGATACCAAAACCATCACACTATATAAGATGCAATAATAAAAGTAAGAAAATTATACAAGTATCTATATAAACATACAAGTAAGAATTTTTGTCCTTTCAGAAAGAAGATAAGAACAAGAGGCTCACCACGGTGGTGCCGGCGACGAGATCGGCGCGGGCGATCGACGGCGGTGAAGACGGGGACGGGACGTGACGGACCGCTAAACCTAGACAAATATTGAGGAAAATGGAGTTTGGAGAGGAGAAAGCTTAAGTAGTGTGGCTCGGGCATTCCATCGAACACCTCGTGTGCATAGGAGGTGAGCTAGAGCACCACAAAGCTATCCCCTCGCCGGCCAGGAAAAACAGAGCAGTGGGAGTGCTCTGCTCGCGGGCGAGGGGTATACATAGGCAACTCATTGGTCCCGGTTCGTGGCACGATCAGGGACTAAAGGGCAGCCTTTGGTCCCGATTCAAGCCACCAACCGGGACCAATGGTGGTGGGCCAGAAGCGAGGCCCATTGGTCCCGGTTCATCCCACCAACCGGGATCAAAAGGTCCAGATGAACCGGGACCAATGGCCCACGTGGCCCGGCCGGCCTCCGGGGCTCACGAACCGGGTCCAATGCCCCATGGGTCCCAGTTCTGGACTGAACCGGGACTAATGGGCTGACCCGGCCTGGACCATTGCCCCCTTTTCTACTAGTGTATCTTCGCTTAGTGGGATGTCTTAACGGTAGTCAACCTCACACATGACCTAGTTGTTTGGCTTAACTAATTCCACGAATTGATGTAATATCAAGGACAATGATGACTGGTTAGCCATCGAACTTCAATTTAGTGCACTGATGTATTATCATAGACAAAGGACTAGCCAAATAACATGTAGATGGCAAGATGGTTGACGTGCAATCTGAGCACAAAATTCCATGAACACAGTTCCTAACAACACGTGTCTAAATATTATACAAAATGTGGTAGTTACAACAATGTATTGGTGTGATACGATTCTAGTATATATATCGTACATACTTTCAAAAAATATATTCATTTCAGTTCTTATACCCTTACACAGCTAGCAAGAGCATTGAGTCAATGGAACACTAGCTCCTCCTTCTTGCCTCGACCAGCATATTGCGATTCTATGGCCTGCATTCTTTGCACAAGTTTAATTCCCTAAGATTTGATGTTGATCTGGAAACGGAGCAATTTTCGCTCTTTCCTGGTGCCTTCTATTCCTTGAAGTTCTTCATATTTCCATTATTTGTAATTTCCTCTCGGTAGGACACTAGATCTGTGGGTTTTTTTGTTTCCAACATTCTTGATGATATATATTTGGATAAGATAGATAATATTAAGATTCACATGATTGTTTGTAGAAATGGTTGAAGGTTGTTGGGCGAGCTGTTTTAGTTATTGTGTTGGTTTCAAGAGAGGATTTTGGGCACATGGGTGCGAGAGAACACACTTTTCTGGGGCGTTGTGGGCCACAGGATGGCCTCGTGGCTCGGAAACTTGTTTGATGGTTGCCTGTGTTCTATACCATAATTACTTTAGATTGGATCCATGGACGCATTTTGGTATAGACGGCATGCTCCATACACCCCATCTCCGATGCCTTTTTTTATCACTTTCAGAATTTGAATATATATTATATCTTTGAAAATGGAAGTCCAACTTATGTTTCATTTGCATAATTGTGTTCCTCGCGACGAGGGCTATGAAACAAGGCCACTCTTGAATACGTTTTGACAAGTTTCCGCTACTAAAACATGATAAAAAAACAAAGGATAGACTCACCAAGTTTCAAATACTAAACCCTAAACCCTTAAAGAAAATGAAACTTTGTCAAAATTTAATATTACACCGACCAACTTTTATTATTTGACCTCGCTAAAAATTGAAAAAAAAATCAAAATGAATTCAAGTTTGGTCTTGTTTGAAATTTCTTGCAACAGGGAACACAAATATGCAAACAAAACTTAAAACAAACTTTCGGTTCAAAAGATATAATAGATTCTTATTTGGAGATGAAATGAGAACGCATGGGAGGTGGGATCCATGGAGCATGCAGCTCTGCGAAAAGCACGCAT
>NC_041386.1:678444952-678445724 GCF_002162155.2 Triticum dicoccoides | reverse complement strand
TATTGGCACCAACCAAGTTAACGAATCTTGGTTGGACGTCATCTTCTTCTACATAGATGCCAGATTGGTCATAGTCTAGATCTTCATTCTTGGCTAGTTATTCCTTGCTCTGTTGTTTTGGCCCTTTGTACAAAAGGTTTCTCACTTCCTGGACCTTTGCACGGCCTCCCTTATGGCTCATCACCGTGTGCTGCCCCTTCGATGTCAGCATCCTTTTCGTCCTCACCGTGACTTGTCCACCTTGTGTAACCAGACATGAAATCATATTTCAAAAAGTGCATCGTCACACGACCAGTAGAGGGGTCAATCAAAACTTTGTTTTTGCACTTTTTAAATGGACATAATAACTCCATCTCACCCTTGCGATTCATATCTTCCAAAGCCACCTTGAAGAACCCATTTATAGTTCTATACATATATATATGAATCGTTCACCTAATCCATTTACCTAGCAAAGAAGGTTCAAAACATATTCAGCATAATTACCTTTTGCTAAAAAGTTAAAGCGAAAGTTAAGCATTACCTAGATTACATAGTCGTCGATAGTCAACTTATCTATAAAGAGACACGATTGACATGAGAAGAGAAAATGTTGAGAGCTTGGCTAGCCACAATTATATTTAAGCTGCAAATACTTATGGTATGTCACCTTTAGGAACGTCACTACAACATTTGTGAATTGAGGAGGGACCCCACATCGTTTACCTGTGTCAGAAGGTCACAAGTTGACATATTTCTTGTAGTGTATGCCCCAGGTTCACGATTTTAGGCC
>NC_041386.1:678440792-678444388 GCF_002162155.2 Triticum dicoccoides | reverse complement strand
CATTATGGCATGGGTGAAGGTCCATGGCAGCGGTCGTTGGGACGGCGCTCGCTCCCAATTGGGTCGGTGCTAAAGGGCGGATGTGCACTAGTGTAGAACCGGGCTATACCACCAGTTCGTAAGGGCCTTTAGTCCCGGTTCTGTAACCGGCACTAAAGGGTGGGGACTAAAGGTCCCCCCCCCCCACTTTAGTACCGGTTCTGCACAAACCGGGGCCAAAGGCCCACCACGTGGCACGAGCCCGCGCGGTGGTCTGGGGGACCTTTTGTACGGGTTGGTAACACCAACTGGTACTAAAGGATAATTTTCTTGAATATATTTTTATTTTTTTCAAAAAAAAATTGAATTATTTTTCCGATTTTCAAATTTCTGAATTATTTGACGATTTTGTCTCTAATCACCGCTCATCATTGCTCTAATCACTCCCTCATCATTCCAAATCGTCTAACTTCCCGGCCGGTCACCCATCCTCTCACTACTCCAGACTGAGCACGCTTAACTACCGAGTTCTATTCCTTCTAGTTTCCAAGTCTGCACGTGTTGTTTACCTGACAATAGTAAGCTGTCAATCCTATAACCGTCAGGAATTTAGCTTGAGCATGAAGTCATATGTTTCACCGTTTTAGTTTGAAACTATTATTCTAAAAAATAATTATTATTTAGTAACCGAAATATTTCTTGAATAAGTAGTTTGACTATAGTTCGACCACAGTTTGACCAGATTTGACCATAGTTTGATCACAGTTTGACGAAAAGTCAAAAAAACTAAAATAATTATTTATTAACACTAATATTTCTTAAATAATTAGTTTGACCAGATTTAACGGAAATTAAAAAAACTGAAATTTAAGCATATTTTTTTCCTTTTAGAATTTGAGGATTCTAAAGAATTGCAAACAAACGTAGGCGGTCAATATGTGATGCGGATTTTCGTGCTGATTTTTTTGATATATTATGCATTTTTTTCCACATCGTATGCAAAAGATATGGCCGATTTACATTTTCATAACACTTTTTTGCAAAACATGTCCAAATTTAAGTTTTTAAATTTTCCTAACTAGTAGATGTAGTAACATAACTACATCTCAAAAGATTTTAATTTTTGAAGTTTTTATGATTTTCGTTTGCTTTTTACAAAACTAAAAAGGCGATCCAAAGGGGGGGTAGAGTTTGAAAATGGGCCCTTTAGTCCCGGTTTGTGTCCTCAACCGGGACAATAGGTCAGACCCTTTTAGTCCCAGTTCGTGGCACAAACCGGTACTAAAGGTTAGCCCTGTAGTACCGGTTTATGCCACGAACCGACACTAATACATAGTCGTTCGAACCGGGACTAATGGTATCATTAGTACCGGGACAAAATTGAACCGAGACTAATGTGTCTTACATTAGGTCCTTTTTCTACTAGTGGTGGCATCATTTGAGCTAATGGCTCTAGGGTGGCCATCGCCAGCCACTGGGTCATATCGCCCTCTATGCACCAGGATTGGAAGGGATTCCAGGTGTGGGTGCCCATACGGTGATGGCGCTGACCGGTGACGGGCTTTTCCAGCTGCGGCATATGCGCAGTGAACTGCGTGGTTGGCGTTGTCTCGTGGCATGGATGCTGTGGCGGTGGCCCTGGAAAGCGGTCCGCATGGTTGTTTTCTCCAGAGGGCACCATAGCGGTGGTGGCTGCTATATCTCTTGGTTGTGTGCATGACAAGAGGCATAGCACAAGTGGCTTCGGTGCGCTAGTTGTCTGTGATAGTACCAGCGCCCCGATCTGCTTATGGGGTTCTAGACTCATCGTGCTTCTCCTCAAGACATCGTAATGACATGCTTGAGCTATCAGACGAAAGACTTATGCTTTGCTGTCGACGATGGTGAAGCCCGCAGATGCCGATCTCTTCTTGAAGATGTCATCATATGTTGATCCTCTATTTCTGGGCTCCGGGTTAAGATCTTTGTTCGTTGTGGACTCAGCAATGGCGACACTCTGCGTCGTTCTCCCTCTTGAGGTCGTTTTTGTGGAGTTTAGGTGTAGTAGGGGTTGGGCGTAGTGTGGCGTTGTTCTCGGATCTCCGTGTTTTTTTCTTTCGGTAGCATTGTTTTGCATGATCCGTCTATCCGAGGATCGTCTTTGTATCATTCGGCCGTGTACTCTATTAAGTTGGTGCTTTATATCTCGCAGCAAATTTTGGTTGCAATAGTGTTGAAATTTAGTTTGATTGCATGCTCTCGGTGGAAGCAATGCAATCACTGGATCACTATCTTGGAGCTGATGTGGCTGTGGTTCTAGAGTGTAAGCAGATGGGTATGGATTTCACAAAAAATTGCTATAAACATTGTTTCTATGAAACGAAGCAAATTGCGGATAGTTTAGCTAGATTTCATTAGAATGATCTTCTGGACTGTGGATTTTATTTCTATTCTTCTTGTAAATGATATGACCATTCTATGAGAAATAAAGTCTTTTACCCTTAAAAAAAAACTTCTTCTAGTGTGGAAGACATTAATGGCGCACCAGGAACATGGTGCGCCACTAGAAACAATTTTTTTTTTAATTTTTCCAAACATTCTAATAGCGCACCGTGGCACAGTGCGTCATTACTAGTGCAAACTAGTAATGGCGCACTGGCCACACCGTGCGCCATTAAAATATATACTTTTTTTTGGCAAAACTTCTAATGGCACACCAGAAGCTGATGCGCCATTATTAACCAGGGTCGACCCCCCGCTCCACCGGCCCCTGCCGCCGACCCCCGGCCCGCACCCTCCCCCACTCCACCACCGCCGATGTCCCACCGCATCCTCCCCTGCTCCACCGGCCGCCGTCGTCGACCCCCGGCCCGCACCCTCCCCCACTCCACCGTCGCCGCCGACCCCACGCACCATCCCCACTCCACCGCCGCCGACGTCCCACCGCACCCTCGCCCGCTCCACCGGCCGCGGCCGCCGACCCCCGGCCCGCACCGTCCCCCACTCCACCATCGCTGACGACCACCCGCACCCTCACCCCCGCACCCTCCCCGGCCCGCTCCACCGTCACAAATGAATGCAACTAAAATTGCAAAAAAAAACAAATTTGATTATATTTTCAAATAAAAAATTTGATGATTTTTTGAAATAATAAATTTGATGATATTTTTTCATATTCATAAATATTTTCAAATAACAAATTTGATGATATTTTTTAAAAAATTATTACTATTTTTATAAAAAAATATTACTGTTATGATTTAAACAAGTTTGAACATATTTAAACACAAATAAATATCAAACAACATTTTAAATGCATAAATACAAAAAATGAGTAGCCTGGGAAATGAACCCAGGACCTCCTGGTGTGTGTGTTGCGTGCTGACCCGTCGGGCTAGTGGGCTTGTTCTGATTTAGATATGGGTTAGGTTGTATATAACCTGACCAGCCGTACTTATGGCGCACTAGGTTTAGGTGTGCCATTAGAACCCTCCCCCCACACCACCTACTCACCTCACTGTGGCCTTCCTCCCCAACCATACGCCGCCGCCCCCTCCGTCCGCCGCAGCCGCCCACGCGCCCCCGCCGCCTCCCTCTCCCCTTCCTCCCCCTCGAGCGCCGCCGCCCCCTCCGTCCGC
>NC_041386.1:678437292-678440563 GCF_002162155.2 Triticum dicoccoides | reverse complement strand
CCCCGAGCCCCGCCTCCCTCACCTCCCTCCCTAACCCTCGGAGCCACCGGAGACTTGGAGCCTCGGCGCCGCCCCACGTCCGCCAGGAGAGGAGGCCCCACGTCCACCAGGAGAGGAGGCCCGCGACCTCCCCGCCTCCCCCAAGCTCGCCGTCTCCGCCCTCCGTCGACTCCGCTCCGGCCACCACCTCTTCGTGGTCAGGTAATCTTCATTGCCCTCCTCCCTCTGCCTCTCTTCTCCTCTCTTCCTCCTCTCCTCCCTCCCGGCCATGCCCTCTTCTTCTCTCTTTTGCTAGGTTTACGTCAAATCCCTCCCGGACATGTCCATCTTCTTGCTCCGTAGCAAGTGTCCATCTTCCTATGTAGGCATGGCGATGATTTTGTTTAGAATGGGGCTTAATTTAGGAACCAAACATTGGTCAGATGGGCCTCCTAATCATGTTAAATCCAAAGTTGCTAAATACGATCTTTACGTTGAATTGGTGTCATGTAGGAGCAAATACCTATGGTTTTAGACTTTTTTAGGCAACACAATGGGTGATCTTCCAACTGCTAGTTATAGAAATGATAGTCACGCAGTTGCAAGTTTTCTGTCAGTTCCTGAACTGCTAGGAATTTTCCTTCTGCTCCTTACCTAGACATAAACTTGGCAAGTTTTAGCAACAATAATACAAATGATAGTCACGCAGTTGCACATGATCTCTGCTAGTTATAGAAATTCATTGCTTGTCCTATGTTTTCTGTCAGGGTATTGTTCAGGAAGCTTGCTTGAGTTTGTGTCCTTTAATGTGTAAATCTGCAGTTCTAGCCACTGTTTGCAGTTCTAGCCACTCCTTGCTGCTAGTTCCTCAAGGAGTTCTGCTCAAAATTAGCTCAAGAAGTTGCATCTGGCTTTTACAAAGTTGTTTTGGCTTAGAGGATAAGTTGTTGTATATACTGTCATAAAATTTGCTTCATATGCTTGTATCTGGGTGCTAAAATCACTTTTGTTAGAGCTTTATTATTTCAGCAAAACTGATAGATTTAGTTCATTGATATGCTTCCTCTGATCTTCTTTGGCAAGAGGCCGAGAGGTGGTAACAGATAGATTTAGTTCATTGGTACAGATAAATTTGTTAATATTCTTCAGGAAGCTTGCTTGAGATGTTTATATACTTGCTTGCTTGCTAGCAGAAACAGTAGCTTTGTTTACGGTGTTAACTAATTCATGCCACCAAATGGTAGAGACAGAGACCATGTCTCTTTTAGTTTCCCATGAATTAATAAACCATGCATGGTATCAAGTGAGCCATGCACATCCATGAAAATAGCTTGCTTGCTACTGTTTTAAATAGTTAGTCAAATGAATTGCTTGCTTGCTACTGTTTTTAGCTACTGTTTTTATTCAAAAATTATTGGAGTTTATATCATATATATTGCTGGCATGTATTTCATATGTTCTGTAGCATTAAGGCTACATAGCATGCCATTTTTGTGCCTTGTATTAATTGCTTTCCCTACATGTTTGCAGGTTTAAGTGAAAAAAGAGGAAGAAAGGAGAATCAGGGTAGGGTTTCATGGCTAGAAGATATATTGCTGGGTTTTGTCTCCAACCATCGTGCCGTGATGATATTGGGGGGTTTTGTCTCCGACCATCGTGTCGTGATGATATTGTGGGGTGTAGTGGGGTTGCAGTGGGGTGAGGGTGGGATAATGATTTTGCAGGTACCCCGAGAGGCCCTTGAGTTTGCCGGAATGTCGATTAACTTCTGTTCCGGCAAATTCGGGTACTCCATATGTTCTATTTTCAGCCAAGGTCATGCTGAAATTTTCCGTGAATTTTAGCATGGCTTTGCTAAAAATAGGACATATGGGGTACTTGAGACTAATGCATGGGCCGGGGTATCTTAGTACTTAGTTAAGTAGGATCAACTGCCCCTTTATTCTTGCTGCATTAAACCATAGGTGGCAATAGAGCCAAGTGGTCTTTCCTTTTAAGCGTGGTACCTTTTTGTTTTGCTAATGTGTACTAGGTGCTCCGATGTTCTGTGTCATTGTTACCCTAATTTATAGTCCAGTACAATTGGCCATTCAGTATAGCCTGTTATCATGCATGTTTTATGATCTATTATAAGGGTTCTAATTGGTCTCTTCTGCTGCTTATCAGAGATGGGGGAAGCAGCCACCGCTGCTCTGCGACACCGCAGTACGAGTTGGATGCTTCCGAGTTCTTTAGTATCATACTTGGGACTTCAGTATCATCCATGACGCAGGTATATAAAACGAGAGATCTCCCCTTCACCCATCTCATTATGATATCTGTTGTTTGCTACATCACTCATTGTCCCAAACTGCAGAGGCTGCCTGACAGTTTTATGAACATGCTGGGTGAAGATCCGCCAAATAATGTGAAGCTACGACAGGCCGGCAGCGGGTTTCGCAGGCAGTGGGATGTGGAGTTGGTGATCAAGGAGGGCCACATGTACTTGTATCGTGGGTGGGAGAAGTTCTAGCGTGCCTACGACCTGCGGCTGGGGTACTTCCTTCTCTTCAGGTACGACGACGAAGCCACCATGCTCATCGTGAAGGTTTTCAACGCGACTATGTGTCGCATGCGCTACGCTGACGATAATGATGCCGGTATGTTCTGCCTCTTCTTATTCCTCTACATTTGGCTTTGTCTCACATTGATTGTTAACGGTCATTGTTGCATTTGGACAGGTAATGGGAGTAGCAGCAGCGACACTGGCTACAGCCAAAGCAGCAGCGACTATGGTTGTAGTAAAAGCAACACCGATTCTGGCTTTAGCGAAAGCAGCAATGATTCTGGCAGCAGCATAGACAACAAGAAGGATGATCCGGACTGGAGTGCGGGAGAAGAGGAGCAGAGTGGGGATGAGGAGTTGCAGGATGATGATGGGCATCAGGCTCAGGATGACTTTGCGCTGGTGGTGGCTGACCAAGGGCATGAGATGGTGGTGGCTGACCATGGGCAAGAGATGGTGGTGGCTGACCATGGGCAAGAGATGGAGGTGGCTGAGGATGACCTAGCGATGGTCGTGCCCGTCCTGCCTGAAGGTGGCCTCACGATGGTGGTGGTGCCTGACAATGACCACGCACTGGTGGTGGCGCCGGTGATCCCACAGCTAGGCGACATGACCACGCCAATTGTGGTAGAAGACTACATCCCACTGCCTCCACCGCCTCCAACGCCTCGCCGCTCTTGGCACATCAGGCTGAGGAAGGAGAAGGAGAAGAACAATGAGAACTGAACTATGTCAGGTATGTCAGAT
>NC_041386.1:678419280-678436907 GCF_002162155.2 Triticum dicoccoides | reverse complement strand
TATGCTTAGTTTCCTATAGGTTAGCTTCATTTTACCTAAGTTGGCTCTAATATGCTAACTTAGAGCTTATATGCTTAGTTTCCTATAGGTTAGCTCCAAAATAACTTATGTTAGCACACAATGATCAAGTTTACATAATAGGCTTATAGTCTTTTTCTTATTCTTCTTCTTTTCCAAAATGACATAGGTTAGCTTCATTTTACCTAAGTTGGCACTAATATACTAACTTAGAGCTTATATGCTTAGTTTCCTATAGGTTAGCTCCAAAATAACTTATGTTAGCACAAAATGATCAAGTTTACATAATAAGCTTATAGTCTTCTTCTTATTCTTCTTCTTTTCCAAAATGACATAGGTTAGCTTCATATTACCTAAGTTGGCTCTAATATGCTAACTCAGAGCTTATATGCTTAGTTTCCTATAGGTTAGCTCCAAAATTACTTATGTTAGCACAAAATGATCAAGTTTACATAATAAGCTTATAGTCTTCTTCTAATTCTTCTTCTTATTCTTCTTCTTTTCCAAAATTCTTCTTATTCTTCTTCTAGTGTTCTTCTTCTTCCAGTATTCTTCTAGTCTTCTTCTTCTTCTTCTAACTTCTTGTTTATCATTTTGCAGATTTGATTTAATTCACGGAAGCTTGCATGGATGGAGTGCTTCTTTTCCATTCGTGTTTTTATTTTGTACCAATGTGAAACTTTTGTGAATTAATGGATAACGGTGTTGGATGAACAATGTGAAACTTTTGTAATATGTAACGATGGAACTATGTGTTGGCTATGTATGTATATATGATGGAACTTGTGTGTTGGCTATGATTGTTATATGGATGCTTATTGTATATATATGTGTTGGATATCTCATATGTGAAATAGTGACCTGAGATTAAGAAAAAACAAAAAAAATTGTTACTAATGGCGCACTACCATGTGGTGCGCCATTAGTATAGTAGACACTAGTGGCGCACTATGGGCAAAACTAATGGCACACTGTGTGGTGCGCCATTAGTATACCAGATACTAATGGCGCACCAGTGGTGCACCATTAGTAAAAAATACTAGTGGCGTGATACTAATGGCGCACCAGTAGTGCGCCATTAGAAGGCAAAACCGGTGCGCCATTAGTAGGCCTTTTCCTAGTATTGTGCAGTTGTACACGGCAGCTCTGATGCGGGGCCTAGCACTCATGCTAGGTTTTATGAGCCTATCTGTAGCCAGTTTCCTGCCTGTGATGATGAGGTGCCGCATACTCGTGGCTTCATGGCTCGACAGATGTTTGATAATAGAAGCTCTTCTAAACAGACATTTGTTGGCGGCAAAAAACACAAGGAGATTGATGAGGTTCTTCTGAAGGTTTTGAAGTTGACTGAAGATTTGCCAACGTCTGGTGACAGGTTGAGGACAGTTGCTAGTTTTTTCCCTATTGGCCATGGCCCACGAGATGAAGATATTGTTGCTGCTAACAATTTTGATTGTGGCGTGATTGAAAGCCTGAAGATTGCAGTGACAAATGTTCAGTCTTCGTATGCTCAATTGAGACATTCACAGGAGGAAAAATGCTGTCGGTATGAGAAGGATGATGGGCATATTTTGGAGGAAATGAACCGTCAAGACGCTGGCGTTGGCGCTGACAATGTATGTTCTAAGTTTTTTGTGGCTTTGAACCTCTTTTTGTGTATTATGTTGATTGCTCCTCACTATTTTTGTTTTTTGTTATAGGCTTGAGTGGAATCTTCTGGTGTCGATGGAACTAGGGACGATGGAGTTGGTCAGGTACAAGTACTTCTGCCATGTTTGTTCTGCCATGCGTCCCTTTTCTTGACCTTGCATTTGTTTACTTCCCATTTTATTGTTTTTTTGGTGTACTTCACTGTTGTAAAGTGTGTACTGCTTGTGATAGTTGAAGTTTTTTCTTTTTTTGGTCGGTACCATCTTATTTCTCGTTTTTGGTTTGTTCCATGCCTGTAGACTGGTGTTGCTGCTTGTGATGTGCACAAAGAGTCCTACCATGGCTCTGGAAAGGATGAGGTCTTGGCTGATGCATCATCCCCTCTGGATGTTGTAGCTGATAAGGTGTAGTTCTATTACTTGTTCTGTTACTGGGTTGTAATCTAATTTTTTGTTGTTTGTTATAAACTTGATGTACGCTGTTATGTTCACTCATATGCATTTTCATTTACATATGTTAGCTGCAATAGTTCTACATGTGTGAGCTTCATTCTTTGATAGAAGTGAACTGAAGTTCTTTTCGCATGCGCGGTCCATATTGTTTTACATACATGAGCTTCAGTTTTTAACATAACTGAACTGAAGTGTTTGACAAAGTAAATTGCGGTTCCTTTTTTACGTATATGTGGGTTGCAGTTGTAGTTGTTTTGACACACATGTGTTACAGTTGTTTTGTGTATGTGGACTGCAGTTGTCCTGTGTATGTTGTCAGCAATCTTTGACATTAGTGTGACATGTGTTGTTGTGTTAATTATCCCCACGCTCATTTTTGTGTTATTGTGTGTTTTTTAAACTTTCCACAGCTTGGAGAAGAAAATGTGGAAGTTCACGTTGATCTGAATCAGGGCAGTTGTGCTGTTGATGGTGGTGGCAGTGTTGATGCTTCTGCATCGGTTGCCGTTGACTATGCAGATCCTTCTGTAGCTCAAGGATCTCATGATGTTGTTCCCCCTAGTTGGCATGAAGATTCTGATGTTGTCATTGTAAAGCCACTGGAGAATGTCGGCCCTGCTGTTAGTGTTGTTGCATCCCCTATTTGTCTGGCGTCCAACGATGTTCCAAAAGTATCGAGAGTGGAGCCTCATGTAGCTGAAGTAACTAAGGACGTTGTCGTTGACCAAACTGTTGTAAATCCAAAGAATGCTGATGTTGCTGCAGAAGGGCAGCCCAGTGAGGTTGTGGTGGATTCGTCGCAATCTATACAAGAAAATATTTTGGTCAGCTCTGAAGAACAACAGCCTGAAGACTCTAACACTGAAGGCAAGAGTTTTGTTTTGAACAGTGTAGTTGATGTTTTTCTCACTCATTTTGTTTCACTACTATAGTATCTATATTAGATGTTTAATGATAAGTGAAACTTGATCTTTTGTCTATGATTTTCAAAATAGCTAGCAGAATTTCCTTATCTTAATATTTAAACTTCATTCTTTGGATAAGTGAACTTCATCTTTCTTATTATAGATGACGAACTTCCTATTGTGACACCGTTGAGCATTCATCCAGCTCTACTGAAAAGATACAATGAGTTGTATGCTGCTGTTACGAGGGCTCGTAAGGACAAGAAAAAGAAGTATGGTTTTTTAGAAATTGTTTTATTCATATGTATTTTCTAATTCTGGTATTTACCCCTTTTTCTGTGTTGTTATTTTTTTAGTATCTTATGTTTTTGTTTTTCATGAAAAATTCAGGGACATGATTGCTTTTAAAACTGAGATGGTTGATATTACCATTGGCGAAGTTGGTCAATCCTTCTGGGATAAAGGGATGCTCACTACAAGCCTTGTAGATCTTGGGGTTTCTTTGCTGGTAGATAAGTTTAAGGGATCTCCGACAATGGTTGCCCCATACCATATTTGTGTAAGAATGCAGAAATTTTTGTTTTTCTTTTCTGATTTCGTGCGACGACCTGTTTGCTTGAGCACTATTTGATTTTTGGTTTTGTTTCGGCAGACAAATATTTCGAATGGTGGTACTGTAGGCAGGAGTGTTAAAATGATGTTCTCTTCAAAAGCCGGGGATTGTGTTGATAAAGAGGATATGGTGAGTAATGTTGTTATGTGTCAAAAACTAAATTTTGTGTGTTTGTTTTATAGTGTTCTGTTTCTTCTTCTTATAATAATTTAATTATTTTTTCGTGCTTCCAAGAGGTCCTTTTTGCAACTTTTGATCTGCGAGATACGAGGGATGGTGTTGGTCATTATTGTGTAGTTGCGTTAAATGTGAAAGAAAGGCAGTTTGAATTTCTTGACTCGCTCAATAAACCTGGCAGCCCTGATGCGATCAGGGTTTTTAGGAGGATGGTTAAAAATATCAAGCGTGCATGCAAAGAAGGAAGCTCAAGTTCTGATGAGCCGCTAAATCCTCCTACACATGATGGATTTGTGTTGAAACATGTCATTGTCCCAATGCAGCCAAATGGGTGTGTTCAGTACAGCCCTTCTCCAGCATACTGCTCAAGTTTTTTTACTTCATTTTGTGAACTAATGTTTTTTATTCTTCTTTTGCAGTTGAGGGAGTCCTGGATTAGGGGGTGTCCTGATGACCGTACTATAACCTTTGGCCGTACTCCTGGACTATGAAGATACAATATTGAAGACTTTGTCCGGTGTCCGGATGGGACTTTCCTTGGCGTGGAAGGCAAGCTTGGCGATACGGATATGTAGATCTCCTCCCGTTGTAACCGACTCTGTGTAACCCTAGCCCTCTCCATGTCTATATAAACCGGAGAGTTTTAGTCCGTAGTATGAACAACAATCATACCATAGGCTAGCTTATAGGGTTTAGCCTCTCTGATATCGTGGTAGATCTACTCTTATACTACCCATATCATTAATATTAATCAAGCAGGAGTAGGGTTTTACCTCCATCGAGAGGGCCTGGACCTGGGTAAAAACATCGTGTCCCTTGTCTCCTGTTACCATCTGCCTAAACGCACAGTTCGGGACCCCCTACCCGAGATCCGCCGGTTTTGACACCAACATTGGTGCTTTCATTGAGAATTCCTCTGTGTCGTCATCTTTAGGCTCGATGGCTCCTCCGATCATCAACAACCATGCAGTCCAGGGTGAGACTTTTCTCCCCGGACAGATCTTCGTATTCGGCGGCTTTGCACTGCGGGCCAATTTGCTTGGCCGTCTGGAGCAGATCGAAAGCTATGCCCCGGGCCATCAGGTCAGATTTGGAAGTTTGAACTACACAACTGACGTCCGCGGAGATTTGATCTTCGACGAGTTCGAGCCACAGCCGAGTGCGCCGCACTGTCACGATGGGCATGACCTAGCTCTGCCGCCGAACAGTGCCCAGGAGGCCGCCCTAGTGTCCGCTCCGACCCTTAGGTTGGAGGCGACTACGCCAATCGAGGACGGGTGGCTGGACACCGCCTCGGGGGCTGCAATCTCTACGGCAATCGAGCCAAACACCAGCCTTGTCCTTTGCAAAGATCGTGACTCCAAGGTGCCGGACTCCTCTCCGGACTCCGAGCCTTCCACGCCCTGCCGATCGAACCCGATTGGGCGCCGATCATGGAGTTCGCCGCCGCGGACATCTTTCAGCACTCGCCCTTCGGCGACATTCTGAATTCAGTAAAGTCTCTCTCTTTATCAGGAGAGCCCTGGTCGGACTATGGTCAGCAAGGATGGGATGCGAACGACGAAGAAATTCAAAACCCACCCACCACCCACTTCGTAGCCACTGTTGATGATTTAACCGACATGCTCGACTTCGACTCCGAAGACATCTATGGTATGGACGGCGATGCAGGAGACGACCAAGAACCAGCACCTATAGGGCACTGGAAGGCCACCTCGTCATACGACATATACATGGTGGACACCCCAAAAGAAGGGAATGACGATGGAACAACGGAGGATGACCCCTCCAAGAAGCAGCCTAAGCGCCAACGTCAGCGACGCCGCTCTAAATCCCGCTAAAGAAAAAATGGTGATTCCGGCACGGGAGATAATAACACCCCGGACAGTGCCGAAGACAACCCCCTCCAGCAGGATTCAGCACAGGAGGATGGAGAAGCTAGCCCTCATGAGAGAGCGGCAGACAGAGAGGTAGAGGACGATAATTACATGCCTCCCTTCGAAGACGAGGCAAGCCTCGATGACGACGAATTTGTCGTGCCTGAGGATCCCATCGAACAAGAGCGTTTCAAACGCAGGCTTATGGCCACGGCGAGCAGCCTCGAGAAAAAACAACAGCAGCTTAGATCTGACCAAGACTTGCTAGCCGACAGATGGACTGAAGTCCTTGCGGCTGAAGAGAACGAACTCGGACGCCCCTCCAAGAGCTACCCAAAGCGCAGGCTGCTACCCCGATTAGAGGAGGAAGCACCTAAACCTACATCACGAGCGCACGACGTGGCCGACTGGCCACCTCGCGGCAGTGACAGAGAGGCCTCTCCGCCATCCACTCAAGCTGCACCCCGGCGTCGCTCAAAAAATACCAAGGCACGGGGAAATGCGCCAGACCTGCGAGACATATTGGAGGACAAGGCAAGGCAAACAAGATCGATCAACGGATCGCGTGGGCGCCCCATGACACGTGACGATAACTGTCATGCCGGATATGGCATATCCATCCAGGCCGAACACAGCAGACAAAGCTCATTTGAGCTACGTCATGATATAGCCCAGTACAGAGTTGCCGCACACCCACTATGCTTCACAGATGAAGTAATGGATCATCAAATCCTCGAGGGTTTTAAACCCGTAAACATCGAATCATACGATGGCACAACAGATCCTGCGGTGTGGATCGAGGATTATCTCCTTCATATCCGCATGGCCCGCAGTGATGATCTACACGCTATCAAATAGCTCCCACTCAAGCTTAAAGGACCAGCTCGGCATTGGCTTAACAACTTGCCAGCGGAGTCAATTGGTTGCTGGGAGGACCTGGAAGCCGCATTCCTCGACAATTTCCAGGGCACCTATGTGCGACCACCAGACGCTGATGACCTAAGCCACATAATTCAGCAGCCAGAGGAATCGGCCAGACAATTCTGGACACGGTTCCTAACCAAGAAAAATCAAATAGTCCACAGTCCGGATGCAGAGGCCCTCGCAGCCTTCAAACATAACATCTGTGATGAATGGCTTGCCCGGCACCTAGGACAGGAAAAGCCGAAATCCATGGCAGCCCTCACAACACTCATGACCCGCTTTTGCACGGGAGAAGACAGCTGGCTAGCTCGTAGTAATAACATGACCAAGAGCCCTGGTAATTCGGATACCAAGGACAGCAATGGCAGGTCGCGTCGCAACAAGCACAAGCGCCGCATTAACGACGACAATGCTGAGGATACGGCATTTAATGCCGGATTCAGAGGCTCTAAACCCGGTCAGTGGAAAAGGCCATTCAAAAGAAATACTCCGGGCCCGTCCAGTTTGGACCGAATACTCGATCGCTCGTGCCAGATACACGGCGCCCCCGAAAAACCAGCCAATCACACCAACAGGGATTGTTGGGTGTTCAAGAAGGCAGGCAAGTTAAGTGCCGAAAACAGAGAAAAGGGGCTGCATAGCGATGAAGAGGAGGAGCCCCGGCCGCCGAACAATAGGGGACAGAAGGGCTTTCCCCCACAAGTGCAGACGGCGAACATGATATACGCAACCCACATCCCCAAAAGGGAGCGGAAGCATGCACTCAGGGACGTATATGCATTGGAGCCAGTCGCCCCAAAGTTCAACCCATGGTCCTCCTGCCCAATCACTTTTGATCGAACGGACCACCACACTAGCATCTGCCACGGCGGATTCGCCGCATTGGTTCTAGACCCAATCATTGACGGATTTCACCTCACTAGAGTCCTTATGGACGGCGGCAGCAGCCTGAACCTGCTTTATCAGGATACAGTGCGAAAAATGGGATAGATCCCTAAAGGATTAAACCCACAAAGACAACCTTTAAAGGCGTCATACCAGGTGTAGAGGCCAACTGTACAGGCTCAGTTACACTGGAAGTGGTTTTTGGATCCCCGGATAATTTCCGAAGAGAGGAGTTAATCTTCGACATAGTCCCGTTCCGCAGTGGCTATCATGCACTGCTCGGACGAACCGCATTTGCAAAGTTCAATGCGGTGCCGCACTACGCATACCTCAAGCTCAAGATGCCAGGCCCTCGAGGAGTCATTACGGTCAATGGAAACACCGAACGCTCTCTCCGAACGGAGGAGCATACGGCGGCCCTCGCGGCGGACGTACAAAGTAGCCTCTCAAGGCAATTGTCCAGTCTGGCTATTAAACGTCCGGACACCGTCAAGCACGCCCAGAGTAACCTACAACAAGACCGCCTGACACGTTCCGAGCAAGCGTAGCAGTGCGGCCCCAACCCCAGCCATCGCGAAATTGCAAAACCAGTACTACGCATACATAAATACGCTCTGGAAATATCATGGGCATAAGGGGAGGGACACAACCATGGCACACACAAAATGCGGCTCAACCACACTAGGGGCTCCCGATTTTGTCATTCTTTTTTTTACTTTCAGGACTCCACTCTCCGGAAGGCCTGTCCGGCAGTACAATCGCCGAACACACGATGCAACAGCCAGGGAGGCAGCAAGCTACGTCGAATGTCCAGGTGGTCTCTATAACGAGCTAAATACCTGTCTTACATAAAGTCTTGTAGCTTGCCCCTGGAGGTGGACATGTCAAATAATCCCATCTCTTGCTTATCGCACTATTTGTATCGTTCTGCTTTCACAGCAGCCTTTTAATAAACAATACATAGCTCTTGTGTATTATTGCATCCAGTTTTTATGTAAATATGTTCAGTTATGACATTATGCAACCGTACACTTTGGTACGGCCAATACACCAAGGGCTTAAGTACCCCAGAATATGGTGTGAGAAGTCCGAACACTCTCACGAGTGCGGAACCCCGAACTTATAGCATTATATGCATTGGCTCCGAATCATGTCTTGGGTCAATAGTTGGGTTTGCCCGGCTCCCATGTTTTGGTACCTTACATTCCGTTATATCGGCTAAGGTAGTGCTGGGAGAACTACTGCGATTGTGCCCCGGTTGAGCTGGGTTAAGCACCTGAGTAGAGAAAGCTAAAACTGACCGTCATGATAGGGCGAGAGTCAGTCGCTGTTCGAGAGGTTTCGAGTCCCTAAAGACTTATGCCGCTTAGAGCGAGGAGCTGGCTTTGTCCGGCCTAGCCGTGGATAGTGCCCCGAACTCGGTCTTCCGAATACTAGGGGCTTCGCCGAAATTTAAAATTATAGAGTTCTATAGCTAAGTGAGAGTGATAAAGCATTATAGTCTGATTGCCTTGTTCGTTGTGCTGAGCGCCTCCCTCGAAAGACCCAAGAATGGGAACAAGAGCGCTCAGGTTTATCGTGAACACCCCAGCACTCGTGGCATGGGGGTAGAAGCCGACGACTCGCCAACTCTTAGATTTAATAAACGGCCGCACAGAAGGTAATATTTTAAATTCAAAAGGCGTTGCTTAGCGCATATGAACAAGTTTTCAGCGCACAGGATAACACGAGCGAGTTTACTCAAAAATTACATCCTTGGAACACACGCCCGCCACAAGGCGGGCACCCTTCAGGATGCCCTCATAATACATCTCAGGCTTGCGATGCTCCTTCCCCTCCGGTGGCCCATCTGTCACCAGCTTCTCAGCATCCATCTTGCCCTAGTGTACTTTAACATGGGCAAGGGCCCTCCGGGCGCCTTCGATGCATACGGAGGGCTTGATGACTTCAAGCCATGGACAGGAATCCGCCAGCCGCCTCTCCAGCCCAAAGTAGCTCCCAGGCATGACCTCCCCAGGCCATAGCCGAACTATAAGGCCCTTCATGGCCTGTTTGGCAACCTTATGGAGCTCAACCAGCTGCTTCAGCAGGTCGCTCAAGGGCACCGGGTGCCCGGCCTCAACATACTGGGACCAGAACACCTTCTCCGTCGAGCTCCCTTCCTCGGCTCGGTAGAATGTGGCAGCGTTGGACAAACTGCGGGGCAGATCTGCGAATGCTCTTGGAGAGCTCCAGACTCGGGTAAGTAACAAGTAATTCACTTTCATGTGCTTGCTTTGCATAAAGAATGCCTTACCTGCCGCTATCTTCTTCATCGCCTCAATTTCCTGGAGGGCTTTTGGGCTTCGGCCATGGCAGATTTGGCGCTCTCAAGGACCGAGGCAAGCTCGGACTCTTGAGTCTTTAGCTCCAAACTCTCGTGTTTTTTCACAAGAGCGTGGAGCTCTTGCTGCACCTCCGCCACCCGCGCCTCCGGCTTTTCTCGCTCGATATGCTCCACGGCCGCATTGTCTTCGGCCTTGGACATCGCTTCCTTCAGGTTCGCCACCTCGGTTGTGGCCCCTGTAATACTCACGTTGGTCCTATAATTATTTGCAACCAGATCTTTTTATATACTGACATAAGGTATTACTTACCTTCCTTGTCCTCGAGCTGCTTCTTGGCAAGGCCGAGCTCGTTCTCGGACCGCTCAAGGCTCTGCTTCAATGCATCGACCTCCGCAGTCAGTGCGGCAGAGGTCAGCAGCGCAGCCTGCATTCCCATATTGACATACTTATGTTAGACTCTTGCGTATATCTTTTTAGATCCTCAGTTCCGCTATTCTTTCGGAACACCAAACTGAGCATCAGGGGCTACTGTCTATGCGGTAATATTTTTACATATCTTAAATACATACCTCAAAGCCTGTTAGAAGGCTGGCGCACTCATAATAGTGCGGTGCTCCTCGTTGATGGAGGCGCCGTTAAGCACCTCCATCAAATTATCTGGTGCCTCCGGTTGGACGGAGGTCACGGGCGTCGTAGGCTTGCCCTTCTTACTAGGGGGCCGCCTGCCGAACTCCGGAACCACTGAAGGTTCCGGTGCGGTGTCCGGCCCAGGGCCGGACTAAGAGCCCTTTGCGGTTTTATCCCCTTTGCGCCTGGAGTCCGGGAGGTCGCCTTGCGGCACCTCCAGGACCACCTCCTGCTGGCTTGGCCCCTTTTGGGACTCCACCTCGGCATCGTCCGTAGGGCGAGGGGAGGTAGCAATCGAGAGTGAAAGATTATTCACATCCGACGAGTCCAGGGAGCCGCTCGACGAAGCGTCAAGCCGGGCCTTGGGCAGACTGCATGATTATATTCGGCGTCAGAAGACACTATGCAATAAAGGAAGCCATGAGTTATTCTAGTATCCGGATACTTACGATTTTTCCAGGGGCTTGGCCCTGGATGACCACTCCTCTTCGCCGTCGTCGGTGTTGATCGAGTAGTCCGGAGGAAGGGTCCTTCTCTTCTTGGAACCCCAGGCCCCCCCTAGTTGGGGTGGCCTTCCTTTTCTTTCCTCCCCCCGTTGTAGGGGGAGAGGCCTCTTCTTCCTCATCCTCGTCTTCATGGGAGGAGTGCGCTTCGGAGTCATCGGACGATGAATCCAACACCACCATGCGCCGGGAACTCTTTCGAGTTCCCGTGGCCTTCTTCTTGGCCTTTTTCTCCGGCACCACATAAGGTGTCAGGACCAGCAGCTTCGCCAAGCGGGCATCTAATGGGCCTTTGGGCAAAGGAGCCGGACAGTCGATCTGTCCGGACTTCTTCTGCCAGTCCTGTCAATGGAACGAGAGCTTAGGTCCCGCATAGAGTCAAACTGTGAAAAACAAGTATCCCGTAAAGGGTAAAACAAGCTTACCACGCTGGCTTGGCGCTTTGCGCAGAATCCGCGATCCTCACTAATGGGAGGGGGAACCTCGGCGCCCTTGAATAGCACCTTCCAGGCATCCCCATGCGTTGTGTCAAAGAGCCTGGTCAAAGTTTGGTGCTGGTCCGGGTCGAACTCCCACAAGTTAAAAGCCCGTCATTGACACGGGAGGATCCGGTGGAGGAGCATGACCTGGACTACGTTGACAAGTTTAACCTTCTTGTCCACCAGGTTTTGGACGCAAGTTTGGAGTCCGGTCAGCTCTCCCGAATTACCCCACATCAAGCCCTTCTCTTTCCAGGAGGTGAGCCGTGTGGGGATGCCAGATTGGAATTCGGGGGTCGCTGCCCATTCAGGGTCACGCGGCTCGGTGATGTACAACCACCCCGATTACCACCCTTTGATGGTTTCCACGAAGGAGCCCTCGAGCCATATAATGTTGGGCATCGTGCCCACCATGGCGCTTCCGCACTCCGCTTCCTGGTCGCCCACTACCTTCGGCTTGACATTGAAGGTCTTCAACCATAAGCCGAAGTGGGGCTTGATGCGGAGGAAGGACTCGCACACGACGATAAACACCGAGATGTTGAGGATGAAGTTCGGGCCCAGATCGTGGAAATCCAGGCCGTAGTAGAACATGAGCCCCCGGACAAATGGGTGGAGTGGGAAGCCCAGTCCGCAGAGGAAATGGGGGAGGAACACCACCCTCTCATGGGGCCTGGGGGTGGGGATGAGCTGCCCCTCGTCTGGAAGCCGGTGCGCAATGTCGTTGGACAAGTATCCAGCTTTCCTCAACTTTTTGATATGCCCCTCCGTGATGGAGGAGGCCATCCACCTGCCTCCCGCTCCGTACATGGCTGGAGAAGGTTGAGGTGGGAAGTGCGGACTTGGGCGCTCGAGCTCGAGTGCGCGGAAATGGATAAGCGAAGGAGGAAGAAGGCGTAGATGAAAAAGGTGGGTCCTTATCCCCTTGTATGGGTGGACGAAACTATGTGCCCCCACAAGCCTGGTAAAACTCGCTTATCTCCCAAGCACCATGATTAATGGCACGGTTGGGTTACCCACGCCCGTATTGATGAGAATCCCGAAATAAGGGGACATGATCTCTGCTTCGACAAGACGTGCCAAGGAAACCACCTCGCTAAACGCGCTGAGGTGCAAAATGTTTCAAGTAAAGGCTTGGCCGTGGCGTGATGTCACGCTGCAGAATACGTCAGCAGATTAGATTTGTGCAAATATTATTCTCTCTACGGTGGTATGTGGAACTTATTTTGCAGAGCCGGACACTATCCTTGTGTTAAAAAATTTCTATGAAGTATTCGGAGGTGGAACCCGCCTTGCAATGCCGAGGACAATCTGCGCGCCGGACTCGTCGTCATTGAAGCCTGGTTCAGGGGCTACTGAGGGAGTCCTGGATTAGGGCCTGTCCGGATGACCGGACTATAACCTTTGGCCGGACTCCTGGACTATGAAGATACAAGATTTAAGACTTCGTCCCGTGTCCGGATGGGACTTTCCTTGGCGTGGAAGGCAAGCTTGGCGATACGGATATGTAGATCTCCTCCCGTTGTAACCGACTCTGTGTAACCCTAGGCCTCTCCGATGTCTATATAAACCGGAGAGTTTTAGTCCGTAGGACGAACAACAATCATACCATAGGCTAGCTTATAGGGTTTAGCCTCTCTGATCTCGTGGTAGATCTACACTTGTACTACCCATATCATCAATATTTATCAAGCAGGACCAGGGTTTTACCTCCATCGAGAGGGCCCAAACCTGGGTAAAAACATCGTGTCCCTTGTCTCCTGTTACCATCCGCCTAGACGCACAGTTCGGGACCCCCTACCCGAGATCCGCCGATTTTAACACCGACAGCAGGCATGATTGTGGATTCTATATGTTTCAATTCCTGCAGACCTGGGATGGTGTTCGAGTTGCTAAGTTTGGGGTGGAGCAAATTGGCTACATCAGAAAGGCCATGCTCTATAGCTAGCTCACATCGAGGAAGTGTTGCCTTGGTTTAACATTACTTCTAATTTTTGCAGATAAAGGTTGTTTTAGTGAACTTCTTTATCCTCCCTTTATTTATTTATTTTCTACTGCTTGGTTTTGCTTCTTATGGTCAAGTGAGCTGCATTTTTCTTTATATGTGGGCTGCATTGTTGTATACAAGTGGGTTGTATTGTTGTAGAGAAGTGTGGGCTGCATTGCTGTAGACAAGTGTGCTACATTTAATGTAGACTAGTGTGCTGCATTGCTATAGAGTAGTGGGCTGCATTGCGGTATACAAGTGAACTGTATTCATGTAGAGAAATGGCCTACAATGCAGTATACAAGTGGGCTGCATTGTTGTATACAAGTGGACTGCATTGATGTAGAGAAATGGGCTGCAATGCTGTAGACAAGTGGGCTGCATTGTTGTACACAAGTGGACTGCATTCTATTTTTCAGTATACATGTTTTTTGGTTTTGTATTTTGTGCCGAGTGTTTCCTTGTTTTTTCTACTTGTTTTTAGGTTTTGATGGGGGGCTTCATGAAGGTTGTACGTCACTGTTTGAGTCCTAGGGTTCTGAGGTGGTTATGGAGAATTGTGTCATTGAAATCTCTCCAGATAATTATGGTTCTTTGGCTGGAGATGGTTTGAACACAAATGTGGCGTCTGGACCTGATGGTGGAAGTGTCTCTCGACCTAGCTCTCCACATGATGTATATGATGTTGATGATGATGATTTTGTTACGCCGTGTCCACGGGTCACTAGGACTAGGAGTGCAGCAATTAATCGTCCTCATGTGGATGAGGTTGAAGTATTTTCGAACAAGAGGCCAGGTGAGAGGGCTTTTAAGTTGAGATGCTCTATAGAGAAATTGAAACCTCCGAGGTTCAAATGTACTGATGAGGTGAGGAAAATAAAGGATCTTATTCTCAGTAAAGATTTTGTAACCAAATACCAAGAGTAAGTTTTATGTGTGTGCCCTTCATCCTTTTTGTCTGTTTTGTTTTTAATTTTAGTTTTATTGATCCCATCTGCGTATGTTTACTGCAGGAACGCGTTCTTTATGGTGAGTAGTCCTTTTCATGATCTCGATACTTACACTGTCGACTATATCTATGATACATTTGGCAAAGGACCTTTAATGGATTCGTATCTCATGGATTTTGTCATCAAGTACTAGAAGCAAGACCCTGAATTGGGTTTAGCTTATGATTCCGGTGAATGTGTGCTACTTTCACCTTTATTTATCACAGTAAACGTTTGCTGTCATTTTTTCCTATTGTACTGGCTTTTTCATGTCCATGCCAGCTTGCATTGTTTATTCTTTTTTCCAGGTTCTTTTTTTATTCTTTTTTCTGTGCAGTACGTTCTTCAAATGGAAACCTTTGTGGCGAGAGATAATGACGGAAACCCTGTGTTGCCAGTTGTGCATAGCTCGTTTGTTTTAGAAGATGCAGTTAAGCAGTTCAAGGTTTTTGTGAGCGACGATGCAAACCTGTTGGATGCAAAACTGGTAAGTTCATTGTTTTCCGTCATTTATATTCCTGGTTTGTTGCATTTCTTTTTATAGTTATTTTTGAAACAGTGGTCCTGGTGCTACGTGTCGAAAGAACTTTTTATTTCATTTTTGTTTTTTTGATGTGAACAGATTATGATGCCGCGCTCCAAGGATGGTCATTATTCCTTATACACGATGAACCAGCATCGCCAGACGCTTGATATCCATGACAGTAGGAAGTACACTAGCCATCTTGATGTCACGATAAAGTGGTGCAGGACTGACTACCACGCAGATTGCACTGAAGTGGTATGTCATTTTTTCTTGCCAAGCGCAAAGCTTTTTTGTGTTGCTCTTACTGCATTTTTTTATAAACTGCACATGCAAAGTTAGCACACATAGAACCACATTTGTTTATGTAGTGCACTGCAACATATGCGTGACAGAACTGCATTTTCTCACACCCCCATAATCTGTGTAAAAAAGGGTAATAGGAAATGACCTTGCGTGCACTTAAAAGAGGGACTGTCTAGACGTTTGAGAACAAATTTTGTATATTTTTGGTTCGCATGAATAGCAACTTGATCTGTGATGTGTGTTATGTATACCTTGTGCTTGCTGTTTTTGCCAAATGAGGAGGATGACTCAGGTGCTGAAGGCGATTTATGGTGAAAAAATGTATAAATTGAAGAACAACCCTGACTGGGTTAAATTGGCAAAGAAGCTCTCTTACCCGGTCGTGCCAGCGCGGGGAGCAAGTGAGTGCGGAATCTATGTTCTGAGGATGACGCAGTTGTATGATGGCCAACATCTAGTTGAGAGAATTTTGAAATCCGACATAACACCTTCTCTGTTTTCTTATCTTTCCTGTTACTTTTTTTATTATTTTAATTTTTTCACTATTTTGTTCTTTATGACAACTTTTTTTTAATCACTCGACTGCATTTTTTTTAATTTTCTTTTTTCAGCCTGGTATTGAAGATTGGAAGGTGGAGTACATGTTCTAGTTGTTGTTCAATCCTTCGAACATGTTGTGTCATGAAGACATGCCGCTTGAGCTACGTGATCTGATTGCGGACCTCGGGCTCACTTCCCTGTTGCAATCACAGACGCATTCGCAGATGCAGTAACAGTCATTTTGGCATTGTTTCTACTGGGGTAAAAGCATGTGCGTGGACAAGAACTAGGCTTGATGTTGTGTATTGTGTGCTGACTAAGGTAGATAATGTATGAAAAAGACTTTTTTCTGTCGTTGTGTTTTTTTCTTGTTCTTTTTGCAGCAGTGTATGTGGACGAATTTGTATGTGCATGTGTATTTTATATAAATAACTCATGCAGTATATATAAGTGTATATTTTTATTTTGTCGACGACCACGTTCTGTGTGAACTCGCATTTGTCACGCTTATCTGTATCGTATGTGTTCCATAAACTGCATTGCATTTGATGCCGAACTTCTTTGTCCAACAAAAAGCACTGCATTTTTGTCTACATGTTCAGCGCTGCACCTGTGTGTATCCCGAAACTGCATTTGCTTTATGATACTGCACTGCTTTTTTGGCCAACCAAATGCACTGCTTTTGCCTAAAGTTGCATTCTGCAGTTGGTTTTTTTATTGTTTATACGGTAAGGTAAATGGATGGGGGGGTGCCCCCCCCCCCCAATTTTTTTAGTTATCTATAGATTTGTATTGCTCCTGTACGCATAGCTTTCGTTAGCGTGAGGTCGAGCAGGGTGTTGGGAGGGGGGTCGTGACCCCCCTCCCCAACCCCCTGCGATGCCGAGCCTGGAACGAGCCGGAGCAGGTGCGGCGACGCGGCATGCATAGGCGAGTCCGTCACACCCCATCGCCTCCCTGTCTATCTTAGGGGTGTGGCTCTGGGTTGCGTGCATCCCATTTGTTGGAAAAACAGAATGTCTGCACTGCGCCTGTCAACCAAGCGCACTGCATGCGTTAGCGCGAGGACGAGCAGGGGGTGGGGTGGGGGTCGTGACCCCCCCTCCCCAACCCCTGCGAGGCCGAGCCTGGAACGAACCGGAGCAGGCGGCGACGCGGCGTGCCGCCGAGCCGCATGCGTAGGCGAGTCCGTCACACCTCGTCGCCTCCCTGTCTATCTTAGGAATGTGGCTCTGGGTTGAGTGCGTCCCATTTGTTGGAAAAACATAATGTCCGCACTACGCCTGTCAACCAAGCGCACTGTGTGCGTTAGCACGAGGCCGAGTAGGGGGTGGGGAGGGGGGTCGTGACCCCCCTCCCCAACCCCCAACAAGGCCGAACCTGGAACAAGCCGGAGCAGGCGGCAACACGGCATGCCGCGGAGCCGCATGCGTAGGCGAGTTCGTCACACCCCGTCGCCTCCCTGTCTATCTTAGGGGTGTGGCTCTGGGGTTGCGTGCATCCCATTTGTTGGAAAAATAGAATTTCCGCACTACGCCTGTCAACCAAGCGCACTGCGTGCGTAAGCATGAGGCCGGGCAGGGGGTAGGGAGGGGGGTCGTGACCCCCTCCCCAACCCCCTACGAGGCCGAGCCTGGAATGAGTTAGAGGAGGCGACGACACGGCGTGCCGTGGCGCCACATGCGTAGGCGAGTCCGTCACACCCCGTCGCCTCCCTGTCTATCTTAGGGGTACGGCTCTGGCGTTGTGTGCATCCTATTTGTTGGAAAAACAGAATGTTTGCATTGCGCCTGTCAACCAAGCACACTACATGTGTTAGCGCGAGGCCGAGCAGGGGGTGGGGAG
>NC_041386.1:678404253-678417936 GCF_002162155.2 Triticum dicoccoides | reverse complement strand
CGGCGCCGCATGCGTAGGCGAGTCCGACACACCCCGTCGCCTCCCTGTCTATCTTAGGGGTGTGGCTCTGGGGTTGCGTGTGTCCAATTTGTTGAAAAAAAGAATGTCCGCACTGCGCCTATCAACCAAGCGCACTACATGCGTTAGCACGATGCCGAGCAGGGGGTGGGGAGGGGGGTCATGACCCCCCCAACCCCCTGCGAGGCCGAGCCTGGAATGAGCCGAGCAGGCGGCAACACGGCGTGCCACTGCGCCGCATGTGTGTGGAACAGCGTCAACATCATCTGAGCATGTGTGTGGTTGTCCAGTTGCATGTCTTTCACTAACTGGTCTATCAAAGGATCGTCTTTTTTGTGCGATCGCATGTACAAAAGCATCCCGGGGCTTTCCAGCATCTTGTGATTGTGGTTGAGTTCAACCATTTCTATCACAAATTTGCCATCCTTCCTCTTTGTGACTCTAATCTTTGCCTTGCATCCAATCCTTTTTGATGTCTTCTAACGTACCCGGTGATAATCTGACACAGTCTGATTGTGCGTCCCTTCTCTTGAGCAGACAATGTAGGCATTTGTCCTGTGTTTTGCCCTCTTGCGTATGCCAAACCCTGCACATCTTGCATAATTGTTGTAAAAGTCCCATGCCTTGTCGTACGTGGTGAACTTCATTCCAGCAGCAGGTACGAGGTTCAGCGGCATGTTTTTATCCTGCATTAATTGCAATGCTCTATGAGACAATTTGTTCTGTTCTGTTTTTTAAATACGAGGAGTGCATACGAGTTTAATAAAGAATTGAAATGTTCCTAGGTTTTCAGAAGAATCCAACGTATTAGATGCTAGGTCAAACCTCACAAGAAATATCAGTGTGCACTGCAATGTTATCTGAATGGACTGCAACTATTTTTTTAGATCATAAACTTACATGTGTGTAGAGTCGTTCACCTGATGGTGTTTGCAGCTTGCCAGGTTGTATTGGACATGGCGGGGTTATAGCAGATCTGTGTAGTTGAGGATCTCGTGGCGGCAATAGTGAGGAGGATTTGTACCTGCTGTTTACTTTTGACCGAGGTACTGTTGGTGGTCGCAGCATCGAAGTTGATGCAGTAGGTTTGCTAGTAGCTCTGTTTTTGGTGCAGCGGGTGGACGCTGAGCTCTGTTTTGGGGTGCATCAGGTGGACGTGGTGGTAATCCAGTGTTGTGACGATGTCTCGGTGGATTGGTTTGAAAATTTTGGAGCAGTGGCTCATCATCATAGTCATAATCATCATCTGCTGCAACATCGTGTTCAACTGCGTCATCATTGTCTATTCGGACATGCTGTCCAAACATAGTGAACTCGTGCTTATACTATGGGTTGAGAACTGTTATTGGCTCATCTTGATCGTCATCATCTTCATCATCCCGTTTGTGAGTGCCTTCCCATACGAATGTGACATGATCGTCATCTTTGACTACATCTTCTTCGTGGAAAAAATCTTCTTCCGGAGAGAACTGCACCCTGTCTGTTGTCGTGAAGAATCCTCGAGGAATCTCAGGGGTAACCCTGCCAGTATCTCTTTCAGAAGAAGCTCCACTCTTCTGAAAGTTGTTGTTCTCAGTGATGTCAATTATGCGTGGCATTTTGTATCTGCTGAACATCATTTCCTGCACACAAAATGACCGAGCTGCATTGTTAGGTTAAATGAACTAAATTATGCGAACTGCAATGTGTTCGAAATGGTACTACCAAAGTATTGCACGCTGACTGCATCACCCTGCAAGGTGAACTGAATCAACCACACTACATCGTTATCCGTAATGAACCTATACAAGTGTACTACATAACCGAGCAAGTGCACTACATTTTGCCCCACAACGAACCGAAGCAACCGCACTGCATAGTTTTTGTAGGCGTACTGTACTACTTGTACTGCTATGTCTAGGATAACTACACTGAGATGGTTGAGGAAGTGTACTGCTTACCTCGTGTTGCAGTGATTTCATGCATTTGCAGGAGGAAGTCCCTTCTCGTCCGTCTGCACAACTTTCACGTTCGTCCGTGCAGTCCACTTGCCCTTCAGAAGTTCATGAGTGGTCTGGATGTTGCTCAAGGTGAACAGGGATGGAGGATATGCTCTGAAGGTCGTTGCAGACTTATTCCAAGAAGCTGTCGTGGATGAAGCAACCTTGCGCATAGTCCTCCATGCTCGAATTGGTTTGATGTCGAGGCAGCACCAATCCACATCTGATGAAGTACAGCTAATTGCTGGCCCGGAGGAGTTCGGTGGCGGCACTACCGAGATGCTGCCGTGGAAGAAGGCCGATATGCTAGTGGGGAAGGTGTTTCTCGGTGCCTTCTGCGGAAGAAGGCCGAGAGGCGACGGGCGGCGTCGCTGCCTAGCCACCGCCGCGGAAGAAGGCAGGAAGGGGAGGGGCGGCGTCGCTGCCGGCCGCCACCGCGGAAGAAGGCCGAGAGGGGAGAGGCGGTGGCGCTCCCAGGCCACCGCCGCGGGAGAAAGCAGGGAGGGGAGGGGCGGCATCGCTCCCAGGCCGCCGCCACGGAAGAAGGCCAAGAAGGGAGGGGCGGCGGCGCTCCTAAGCCGCTGCCGCGGTAGAAGGACGGGAAGGGAGAGGCGGCGGCGATCTGGTACGTGAGTATCGCTGAGTCGATCGAATAAATCGAGCCCTAGATTGCTCACGTAGGGAAGCTACCTATACGTACGCAAGTCGCTGACTAGGCGTTCATCTAGCTAGCTTTGCACTATGTGTGTGAAAACATGGGTGATTTGATCTAGGGATCAAAAATCAACAATTGGTATTGGAGCCTCGACGATCTACGATTACTGACAGCGACGATGTTTCGGTCAAGTCCGTTAACGGAGTTTCCAAGGCAAACAAGTCCGGCAATGGTGGTTCTAAGGCGAACAAGAACGGCGACAAGGTGAAGAAGGGCAGAAAGTTAGCAACAAGTGGTGGCGGAAAGGGCGGCGCCAACATACTCGCGCATCGCAACATCCCCATCCAGTACCTGGTGCTCACCGACGCCAACTATGGCGTGTGGGCGGTGAAGATGAAGATTATCTCCGAACCCTTCAAGTGTGGCAGGCCATCACGGACGACGATGTTGACAAGGAGTGCGACGAAGGTACCATGGCCGCCATAGCCCGGTCTGTGCCAGATTCCGTGCTGATGACATTGGTGGAGTTCGAGACAGCAAGAGAGGCGTGGAACACACTCAAAGAGATGAGGATCGGAGAAGATTGCGTCACCAAGGCTCGGGCACAAGTGCTGATGCGCCAATTTCACAAGTTGCTGATGGAGGAAACTGAATAGGTGAACGACTATGCCATCCGTTTGACTACTTTGGTGGGAGAGATCCGCGCGCTTGGTGCAAATCTCGATGAAACCAAGATTGTGGAGAAGTTTTTCAGTTCGGTGACTGATAAATTCATGTACATCATCGGCACGCTCGAGCAGCTTTACGACATCAACGACATGACCATAACGGAGGCGATCGGACTCTTGCGGACGTGCGAAGAGAATGCTCGTGGTTTTCGGAAAGGCAAAGGAGGAGCTGATGACCAACTCATGTACTCGCGCGCAAATTGGGAGTCCTCAAGTAGCAATGGAAGGTGCAACGTTGGCGAAGGCTCAAGCAACGCAAAGCGCGGCGGACAAACCGAAGAAGGCAAAGGAAAAGGCAAGCCACAAGGTCGTGATAAGGCAGATCGATCTAAAGAACGGAAGCCACGAAACTTGGATATGTCCGAGGTCAAGTGCTATAACTGGGTCACTTTGCAAAGGATTGTCTAGAGCCTAACAAGAGGGAGATCAAGGCAAATTTGGTGAAGCAGTAAGACGGACGTCCAGGTCTTCTGATGGCCGAAGTTTGTGATCTCGTGGAGCCTAACAAGCGTAAGATCAAGGAAAATTTGGCGAAGCAAGAAGACGAACGTCCAGGTCTTCTGATGGCCGAAGTTTGTGATCTCGTCCAAATGGTGGTTGTGAAACCAAGATGGAAGGTGCTACCTCTGTTGGGGAACGTAGTAATTTCAAAATCTTCCTACGCACACGCAAGATCATGGTGATGCATAGCAACGAGCGGGGAGAGTGAGTCCATGTACCCTCATAGACCGAAAGCGGAAGCGTTATGACAACGAGGTTGATGTAGTCGTACGTCTTCACGATCTGACCAATCCAAGTACCGAACGTATGGCACTTCTGAGTTCAGCACACGTTCAGCTTGATGACATCCCGTGAACTCCAATCCAGCAGAGCATCACGGGAAAGTTCCGTCAGCACAACGGCGTGATGATGGTGATGATGTTGCTACCGACGCAGGTCTTCGCCTAAGCACTGCTACGATATGACCGAGGTGGAATATGGTGGAGGGAGGCACCGCACACGACTGGGAGAGATTAACATGTCAACTTGTGTGTCTAGAGGTGCCCCCTGCCCCCGTATATAAAGGAGCAAGGGGGAGGCGGCCGGCCAGGAAGAGGGCACGCCAAGGGGGGAATCCTACTCCCACCGGGAGTAGGATATCCTTTCCTTGTAGGAGTAGGAGAAGGGAAGGAAGGGAGAGAGGAGGAGAAGGAAAAAAGGGGGCGCCGCCCCCCTCCTTGTCCAATTCGGACTGGAGGGGGAGGGGGAGCGCGGCTGCCCTGGTCGCCCCTCCTCTTCTCCCACTAAGGCCCATTAGGCTGAATATTCTCCCCAGGGGGTTCCGATAACGCACCGGTACTCCGGTAAATGTCTGAAACCTTCCGAAACACTTCCGGTGTCCGAACATAGTTGCCCAATATATCGGTCTTTACATCTCGACCATTTCAAGACTCCTCGTCATGTTCGTGATCATATCCAATACTCCGAACTACCTTCGATACATCAAAACAAAAAAACTCATAATACCGATTGTCACCGAACTTTAAGCGTGCGGACCCTACGGGTTCGAGAACTATGTAGACATGACTGAGACACGTCTTCGGTCAATAACCAATAGCAGAACCTGGATGCTCATATTGGTTTGGACATATTCTACGAAGATCTTTATCGGTCAAACCGCATAACAACATACGTTGTTCCCTTTGTCATCGGTATGTTACTTGCCCGAGATTCGATCATCGGTATCTCAATACCTAGTTCAATCTCGTTACCGGCACGTCTCTTTACTCGTTATGTAATGCATCATCCCGCAACTAACTCGTTAGTCACATTGCTTGCAAGGCTTATAGTGATGTGCATTACCAAGAGGGCCCAGAGATACCTCTCCGACAATCGGAGTGACAAATCCTAATCTCGAAATACGCCAATTCAACAAGTACCTTTGGAGACACCTGTAGAGCACCTTTATAATCACATAGTTACGTTGCGACGTTTGGTAGCACACAAAGTGTTCCTCCGATAAACGGGAGTTGCATAATCTCATAGTCATAGGAGCATGTATAAGTCATGAAGAAAGCAATAGCAACATACTAAACGATCAAGTACTAAGCTAACGGAATGGGTCAAGTCAATCACATCATTCTCCTAATGATCTGATCCCGTTAATCAAATGACAACTCATGTCTATGGTTAGGAAACTTAACCATCTTTGATTAACGAGCTAGTCAAGTAGAGGCATACTAGTGACACTATGTTTGTCTATGTAATCAAACATGTATTATGTTTCCGGTTAATACAATTATAGCATGAATAATAAACATTTATCATGATATGAGGAAATAAATAATAACTTTACTATTGCCTCTAGGGCATATTTCCTCACTAGAGTCAATAATCTAGATTACACAGTAATGATTCTAACACCCATGGAGTCTTGGTGCGGATCATGTTTTGCTCGTGGAAGAGACTTAGTCAATGGGTCTGCAACATTCAGATCCATAGGTATCTTGAAAATCTCTATGTCTCCCACCTGGACTTGATCCCAGATGGAATTGAAGCGTCTCTTGATGTGCTTGGTTCTCTTGTGAAATCTGGATTCCTTTGCCAAGGCAATTGCACCAGTATTGTCAAAAAAGATTTTCATTGGACCTGATGCACTAGGTATGACACCTAGATCGGATATGAACTCCTTCATACAGACTCCTTCATTTGCTGCTTCTGAAGCAGCTATGTACTCCGCTTCACACGTAGATCCCGCCACGATTTCATGTTAGGCAACATTCCACATCAAAATTTCTGTTGTTATCATTTACCTACTCGAGGACGCAGGAATTAAGCTTGGGGATGCTGATACGTCTCCAACGTATCTATAATTTTTTATTGTTCCATGATGTTATATTATCATTCTTTGATGTTTTACAATCATTTTGTATCTTTTTTTGGGACTAACCTATGGACATAGTGCCAAGTGCTAGTTGTCGTTTTCTACTTGTTTTTTACGTCGCAAAAAATCAATACTAAACGGAGTCCAAATGCAGCAAAAAAATTTGTGGAATTTTTTTGGACCAGAAGACACCAAATGGGACGGAGAAGTACCTGGGGGTGCCCGAGGGGGGCACAACCCACCAGGGCACGCCTGGGCCCCCAGGAGCGCCCAGGTGGGTTATGCCCACCTCGGTGGCCTCCCGCACCGCCTCTTTACTCTATAAATACCCCAATCTTCCAGAAACCCTACGGGAGTCGACGAAAAACAATTCCAGTCACCGCAAGTTCCAGAACCACCAGATCCAATCTAGACACGATCACGGAGGGGTTCATCATCCTCATTGGTGCCTCTACGATGATGCGTGAGTTATTCATTATAGACCTACAGGTCCGTAGTTAGTATCTAGATCACTTCCTCTCTTTCTCTTTTGATTCTCAATACAATGGTCTCTTAGAGATCTATTTGATCTAACTCTTTTTGCGGTGTGTTTGTTGGGATCCGATGAACTTTGAGTTTAAGATCAGATCTATCTTTTTATCCATCAAAATTATTTGAGTTCTTTGATCTCTTTTATGCATGATTACTTATAGCGTCGTATTTCTTCTTCGAATCTTTGGTTTAGTTAGGCCAACTAGATCGATTTTTCTTGCCTTGGGAAGAGGTGCTTTGTGATGGGGTTCGTTCTTACGGTGCTTGATCCCAGTTACAAAAGGGGAAGCCACACGTATGTATCGTTGCCATTAAGGATAAAAAGATGGGGTCTATTTCTACATAAATAGATCTTGTCTACATCATGTCATCGTTCTTATTGTAATACTCCGATTCTGCATGAACTTAATACACTAGATGCATGCTAGATAGCGGTCGATGTGTGGAGTAAGAGTAGTAGATGCAGGCAGGAGTCGGTCTACTAATCTTGGACATGATGCCTATATAATGATCATTGTCTGGATATTGTCATGAGTATTTGAAGTTCTATCAATTGTCCAACAGTAATTTGTTTACCCACCGTTGCTATTTTTCTCGAGAGAAGCCACTAGTGAAATCTACGGCCCCTGGGTCTCTTCTTTATTATATTTGCCTTCACGATCTATTTTTATTTGCTTTTTTCAGATCAGTTAATCCAAAAATACAAAAATACCTCATTGAATTCCATTTGCTTTTATTTGCATCTACCAATCTACTAGAATTTTATCCCGTCAACTTGACAATTTCTAGCACCGTTACCCGAAAGGGATTGACAACACCTTTAACACGTCGGGTTGCAAGTATTTGTTCTTTGTGTGCAGGAGAGTTTACATGGTGTTGCGTGGTTCTCCTACTGGTTCGATAACCTTGGTCTCATCACTGAGGGAAATACCTACTGCAGCTGTGCTGCATCATCCCTTCCTCTTTGGGGACGTACCGACGTAGTTCAAGCAGCATCAAGTAGATCCCCTATAATTGTGGCTCATCAGGAAGTAGTTCGCCCGTGCTGATGACCTTCAGCTCAGGCACGTCCACATCTTAATCTACGACAACAGCCGCCCAATGCTCACAATGAAGGGGTCGAGGGTTCCCGAGGGGTCGAGGGTTCCCGAGGGGTCGAGGGTTCCCGAGGGGTCGAGGGGTCGAGGGGTCGACGATCGCCGAGGTATTCCTAAGTTATGTTGTACTTGATGATGATACACTAGATAGTACTATTATACGCATATTATTATTCATGTCGGTATTAATTTTTTTTATGTTGTACTAATTTTGTTTACTCTATGTCATGGCAGGTGTTGAAAGATGGTGGGCGCGGGTAAGGAGCACTCCGAGGCTCCTCCTTCGTTGGCGTGTGGTGGGAGGGGTACTTCCATTCCACCCCAGACTCTCCGAAGACCGTTGGACGACAAGATGAAGACACCAGTGGGTGCTTCTTCGTTGGTTTCGTTGCCCATCGGGGGAGGACATCAGGGAGGGAACAAGAGAGGAGGAGGTCGGGGAGGACATGCTCGTGGGAGAGGTATGTAGGCTCCTACGCCTTCCTCGCCGCCACCCCTAGCTGATTGACCTGATCACATGACTGCTATGGTGAACTGATACGTCTCCAACGTATCTATAATTTATGAAGTATTCATGCTATTATATTATCATTCTTGGATGTTTTAAAATCATTTTATAGCAACTTTATATCATTTTTTGGGACTAACCTATTGACCCAGTGCCCAGTGCCAGCTGCTATTTTTTGCTTGTTTTTTACATTGTAGGAAATCAATATCAAACGGAGTCCAAACACCGCGATACTTTTCGTGGATTTTTTATGGACCAGAAGACATCCAATGGGCCAGAGCAACACCTGGGGGGTGCCCCGAGGGTGTCACAACCCACTAGGGCGCGCCTGGGCCCCCATGCGCGCCCAGGTGGGTTGTGCCCACCTCGGTGGCCTCCCGCACCCCCTCTTCACCCTATAAATCATCAAATATTCCAAAACCCTTGGGGGTAACCCTAGATCAGAAGTTCTGCCGCCGCAAAGGCTCTTTAGCCATGAGAAATCAATCTAGAACCCGTTCCGGCATCCTGCCGAAGGGGGGAATCGTCACCGATGGCCATCTTCATCATCCCGGTGGCCACCATGATGAGGAGGGAGTAGTCCTGCATCGGGGATGAGGGTTTGTACCAGTAGCTATGTGTTTAGTATCTCTCTCTCTCTCTCTCTCTCTCTCTCTCTCTCTCTCTCTTTCTCTCTGTCTTTCTCTCTCGTGTTCTTGAGATGTCACAATCTTGATGTATCGCGGGCTTTGTTAATATAGTAGGATCATATGGTGTTTTCCCCTCTCTATCTTGTGATGAATTGAGTTTTCCCTTTGAGATTTCGTTTTGTTGGATTGAATATTTTTATGGATTTGAGAGCACTTGATATATGTCTTGCATAAGAATACTCGTGGTGACAATGGGGTATCATATTGATTCACTTGATATGTGTTTTGGCACTCAACTCGCGGGTTCCCGAGATGACATTGGGGTAATCTATGCATAGGGGTTGATGCATGTTCTCGTCTTTGTTTCTCCGATAGAAATCTTGGGGCACTCTTTGAGGTTCTTTGTGTTGGATTGAGTATTATGAATCTGAAATTAGTTGGTGTTATTTTAATACGAACTCTTGGATAGATCAATCGGAAAGAAGAGCTTCGAGGTGGTTTCGTACCCTACAAACGATTTCTTCTTATGTTCTCCGCCAGAAAGGAACTTCGGAGTGATTCTTCATCGCACGTTGAGGGATGGTTATATGATCCAATTATATTAGCATTGTTGAGAGATTGCACTAGCGAAAGCACGGACCCTAGGCCTCATTTTCAAGCATTGAAATACCATTTGTGCTCCATTTGATGAATTGCTACCTTGTTATTTTTATTTATTCAGATTATAAAAATATATTTCTACCATACATATTACACTATTATCACCATTTCTTTGCCGAACTAGTGCACCTATACAATTTGCCATTGTATTGGGTGTGTTGGGGACACAAGAGATTTCTTGTATTTGGTTGCAGGGATGCTTGAGAGAGACCATCTTCATCCTACACCTCCCACGCATTGATAAACCTTAGGTCATCCACTTGAGGGAAAATTGCTATTGTCCTACAAAACTCTACGCTTGGAGGCCCAACACGAGTTTACAAGAATAAAGTTGCGTAGTAGACATCATGAACACGTCTGAGGAGGAGGCTATGCGGAATCCGGTCCATGAGCCTCGGGTCGACGGGCCTTCGGCCCACGAGACATGGCCCTATGAGACTCCATCCCCGGAAACGTCCGGATGGGGTACCTGGATGGGGGCGCCTGCGGGGCCGAGTGGACATGCTGATGATGGCAGGGATCAGACTGATAGCGAGGGCGAGGCGGTCGAAGGGGCCGCTGTCTACCAGCGTGGTTGTACACGGCTCCCGTCTGTGCCGGCGACCCGCGAGCAGAGTTGGTTGATTTACCATGATATGGAGAGGTAAGTGCATATTTACTCTTTTTGTACCATTTGCCTTCACGTTTCTTCAAATATCAAATGTGTTGGCCTTATCATATTGTAGGGGGTGGCACCATACTGATACTGTGCACAGCCCCAACTCCATCCTTGGTGTGCTTTGCCGGCAAAACTTCCTCGGTTTTTTTATGTTGCTAGGTGAGGGTCAGGTTCTGGCGCTAGGATTGACCTGGGAGCACTACTTGCCTGCCCTGGCCCCACCCGAGGTGATAATCGATGGTGTCTTGTGCCACACGATCGACGTACATAAAGCAGCACTCGCCCGCCGGAGACGCACCCGCCCGCAGCGCCCTTCTCTCCCCGTGCACAGCCATCGCCGACGCTCTCTTTCCGCCACCGCAGACGATGGGCGAGAGGTTCCCTGGCTATGGGGCGGCGACCAATGGCTTCGGTCGCTGCTCGTTGCACGAGTGGGAAGCCCACCTCCAGCACGAAGCGAACATCCCGGCGCCTCCCGACATGCACGCGCCGGGGCAGTGGAGGCTCAGCGCCGGGGGCATCCCCGTGGCCCCGCTGCCTGACGTCACGCGCCCCGACTACTTCAACGCCGAGGTTGAGCGTGTGCGGGCGTCGCTGACGGAGGAGCAGCGGGCCCTCCCAGAGTGAGCGGCCTACTTCGAGTGCCGGCAGGTGGAGCGGCTGGCCTCCACCAACAACGCGCCGGTGGTGCAGGGACCAAGAACAGCGACGGCCGCCGACTGTGGTGGGGCGCACCCAGCCGCACGCTCCACGCCATCCTCGAGCACCTCGAGGGCGGCAACGAGCCGCCATTCATGTACCTGTTGCCCCCCCCCCCCCGCCGGAGCGGCGGCCAATGGATGCTGACAAGGACCGGCTCCTCTTCCTCCTCCTCCCACTCCTTCAGCTCGTCGGCGCTCTACGGTGTCAAGGCCGAGCGGCCGGCGCTCTACGGCGTCAAGACCGAGCCCGCGGGGACGCCGCTCGGCCGGCGCACCCGCAGCGGTGGCACTGTCGTCAACGAGGCCGGGCACGCCTCCTCCTCGGCTCCTCCCCGCCTCATCAAGCCGAAGATGGAGCCGGGACTCGCCGCCATCAAGACGGAGCCATGTCTCGCCGCTGTCAAGATGGAGCCAAGTCTCGCCGCCGTCAAGACGGAGCCAGGTCTCGCCGCTGTCAAGATGGAGCCAAGTCTTGCCAGGGTTCGACGACGCTGCGGCCATGAAGTGGGCGTGGGAGGACTGGGCGCGGCTGGAGCTGGAGCGCAAGAGCCGCACCCTAGAGGAGATCGCCGCTCGGCACCGTGGCCGCGACGAGGGTGGCGTCGTCGTTCTCTACGACAGCGACGACGACGCGCCGCCACCTGTCCGCCAGGGCGACTCCAGCCAGGGGTCCAGCAGGGGCGGCCGCATGAAGGAGGAGAAGGATGACGAGGACGGCGGCGACGGCGGCGACTTCGCCGAGTTCAGCGAGTTCTAACTGTAATCGCGGCCTTTATAGTTTTTAAAAGTAAATTTTAAGTTCGCTATGTAAAAAACTGTTTAAGTCGCCGAAGTTTATGCCCGTTTGCCGAATTATATATTTAAAAACGCCTTGTGGGGCGACCTTGGAGCAGGCGGCTGGGAACCCGATCAGTTCCAAGCCGATTTTAGCGCCGGGTCGCCCCAAGCGGCGATTTTTCGAGCCCCCTGGGAGGCCAACGGCTGGAGATGCTCTAAGCACATGCATCCTAGATCACCTGCTTCTCAATTAATAATTTTTGATTCATTGTATTGTGGTTAATTACGGAGAGCAGCGATATCGCTCATACCATCATATAGTAGCATTATCTGGACCGTTGGATAGGCCTAATCGGTAGGTAAGTGACATTAAATGAGGTGGAGTGCGAGCTGTGAAAAAGAGGTATTCCCACGAGCGTCGTACATAGACGATTCAGGGGCGAGCTATATGCAACAGTGTTCCGTATGTCTGACAGTAGTTGGGCCCGCATGCAGGAAACGGACCTGACGGCCCATGGTCCAGATTTTTTTCCTTTTGCCAGGATTTTGCTCGCGACTGACAGTAGTTCGATTCGGCATCGTAGCCGGAGCGGCGGGATGGAAGCTTGCGGGATCGACGAGTTCCCTGTGGATCCGGTGTGCAGGTTAGTTTCCGGGCCCCAATCCGCGCGCCAACGCCCCTCCACCGGCCGTCCCCCGGATCTGTATTCCCTGTAGGTCGCAGTGCATGACTTCTTCTGCTTCGCCCCGTGCGGTTTACGGGCCCCGATTTTTTCAGGATTTTTTTGGTTACTGGTCTGGCTGACGGCATATCATGTTATTAGGGGAAACCTTTGCGGGATGATACAAGACCATGCCTCTGCGAGTGTCTTGCACTTATAAGGTTGTCGAATACCTCTGACAATGGGTGGTACATTACGGAGCACAGGGTTAAGCATAATCATGTGATGACGCCGAACTGCGGAGAGATGTTACACTGGTTGTCGCACAGACACATTGATGTGTACACAAGGCCCGGTGAGGAAACCTTAGGAAGAACAATATTAACATTAACAAGGGGTACAAGTACAACATAATTGGGGGCTTCTTGGGAACAGTGGAGACTGTCCCTTTCACAAAGCGTGCGCTGAGGAATTTGTGTGGCAAATAAGTCATGACGAAGGACCCTGAGTTTCTATTTCGAGTGCATGCTTACCGGACTTACCGGACAACATGAATCTAGGATGAAAAATCTAATGTGGAGAACAGAGATAGCAGGATGAAGTATAAATTCGTGGGTGATGTTGTGACATTTGACACGACTTACCGGACGAATTTGTACGACATGCCATTTGGGCTGTTTGTACAGGTGAATTATCATTTAGACAACTTAGAATGGGTTTTCATGGAATTTGTTAGGATGATGGGGTGTACCACCGAAGACCATATTGATAGGTATGTCGGATTGCCAGTGTGTTTGATTTCTGTTGTAAACCTGAGCTGACATTGATATGATATTTTCATGTTTTCTACAAAAAAAAGTGATTAACCATATGCTGATAGTGGACGAGTGCGAATGCGGGTTGTTTGAGTACATGGGCATGCTGTGCTGCCATGTTTTTATGGTCTGTGCTTGACAGCCTCACACAAAACTTTATTTCTGCGGAGCAGTTCTCTGGATGTCGTTTCACTCTTTTGTGGTTGGCTTCATTTGTCAGGTGATGGATTTCTTGGGCTTCCAGAGCACCTACATCACTACCAGCGAGATCAGCTTTGTGCCATGCCCTTGACTTTTCGACATAATCGGATGTATGTGCAGGTGTCGGAGTTGGTTCAGTTGGGAGACGCCAGTGTCAAAACTTATGAAACACTGATGGGACTCTTCAATCAAGCAATGACG
>NC_041386.1:678391484-678404042 GCF_002162155.2 Triticum dicoccoides | reverse complement strand
GGTAGGACCGGAGGGTCGTGTCGGTGGTAAGAAGCAAGGCGATGGCGATGCACAAGAAAACATGGTTGGCGAACAGGACGATGTCTTGCTGTCGGGGCCGAGCAATCCTTTGGTTAGCCCGGGAGCCCCATCGAAGAAGAGAAGAGCAGGGAAGCTGAAAAACGCAAGATATCGGGCGCCTTGTGATGCCACTTCATTTATTCACGAACAAATTAAGTTACTCTTTATAGAACACACATTGCTAGAAACACGAGCACGTGTAGCCAATTTTGTGGTAGTGGATGCTGTCTAGACCGTCACCACTCTTGGCGGTGTAGATGGAAAGGTTCACATTGGAAGGGTAGTGATGGTATCCTTGCTAATATGAGGCTCTATGGGATGAAGTTGATCCTAGCATTGTGATGAACAACACGTCCCGTAGGACTGCCATCAGAACACAATGTTCCATAATGACATCGACCCATCCTCTCATTCTCGGTGCCTCTTATTCTATAAGGTTCTTCACACACTCTTATTTTGTCCTTCTCTTCTCTCACCAACCTGCTAGCTAGCACCCACCCCTTCTCATTTGTGGACTGCTCAGATGATAGTACTCCTCCGATCAAGATTATATAGAGGATGCATCAATTAATTCGGATTGGAGGGAGTAGCAGAAATGGTTGTTTTGTGTACCACTTTTATTGGGAGACTTCATGCCAAGCGTCGGTATACCCGAGTAAAGATTAAGCAGTAGTTTTATATGCTTGTTGGATGAGTACATAGGAGTACAGTTATGCATTGATTCCTATCGAACAAACGTTATTTGTTTATAAGATGCTAGAGTACCCTCCATTTGATAGCAATTGTGTGTGCTACCCTTTTTGTGTCGTCCGACTAATTTACAGTTTTGCGGTTTTGGTTGTTTGCGCTCGACCAACTTTTAATTCATTTGACACGTTCAGAGAAGGTTCACAAGTGAAAGGCAGGTGGGGATGGTTAAGCATGGGTCCTTGAAATGAGATGATTTTGCTTCAGTTTAACTATGAGAAAATGTTGTGCGAGCGGCCCGAGCGGTAAAGTATAGCTACTAATCCCCTCCTGCCCCTTCTCTTCTCGATCTCCATCGCCTGGTCACCACGGCCTTTCGTCCCACCTCACTTCGTTCTCCATAGTCAATCTCTTCCTAGCACCGCCCCAACGAGACAGCGTAACCCTCCCAACGGTACTAGCTTATGTTTCAGTCTTTGGATGAAGATCCAATGGACAGAAAAAAGAAATGACTGACACCAGAAAAAAATATCGGGCACCTGTCACAAAGGTGCTCTTTTCTTTCTAATCATTTTCGCAGCATCATTGGTGTTGCGCTGGCATTGCAGTTGCATATATACATACAACGACATGTACATATCTCGAGCTTGTAGGACTATCTGACAAGTACGTATATGTATCGTCCCTTGGCCGAACTGTACCTAACTCTATGTGCTGATCATATATGCGTCAAGTTCTGACTTCTGAGTGATTCCGACCATTTTTACTGTTTTACAGCACTGCTTTCACTCACATCAAGACCTGACACTGCTGAGTGAAGAAGCAGATGATGATCTGATCTCTGCCATCCCCTGTTGGAGCAAAGGAAGAAGTTGCGAGAGCCCAGGTCCAGCACCTGCTCTCAGGGTCCAGAGCTGCACGCATGCCCAACACAGTATTTCATCGTCAGTGATCGATGCAGCTCGAAGTTGGACTCGAGAACCAATCAATGGATCAATGGAATACGTCACAGACGGCTTGTTACGTATACGTACGTACCATCAAGGGCGTACTTGGAGAGGTGCAGCTCGAACCACGCGGCCGTGTCGGTGGCGCTGTCATCGGCAGGGAGCGGCGGCCTGCGCCCCTCCGCGGCATAGGCGGTGACGGCGGCACGCACGAGGTTGGCCATGGTGGCGTCGGCGGCCAACAGCACGTGCACTGGCCACAGGCTCTGCTCCACAGTGACGTTCAACAGCAGCCATGTCAGCCGTGGCGCGGGCCTCTCCGACAGGGCGGCCACCGGGTGGTCCAGCAGCGCCTCTACCGCGGTTGCCATGGGCACGGAGCTCCTCATGGCCAGACGTAGAGAAATCAATCAAGATCGATACCGACGGTGCGCAAAGCCGTGGCTTCTAGACAAGAGAGAGAAAGAGAGAGACGAACTGTAGTCTGGCTGACGGCCCACCTGACACTGACAACCTATCCGAGCCGTCGATTAGACCGGCCGCCGGTGGTCCAGTCCGGACCGGACCGGACAGTGCAGCGGTCCTGATTTCGGGGACCGGACCAGCGGTTCTCACGGTCCCGGCGACGTCCAGTCACTGCCATATGAGCCCAAGATGTCGGAGAGGTGGTCGGAGAAGCAGCAAAGTGGCCGGAGCCGGAGAAGACGCACCTGATGCGCGGCGGCGCTAGGGAGAGACACAGGAGGGAGAGGGAGGAGCACGGCCGCGGAGAGGCGGAGCAGCCGCGCTAGGGAGCGGCTGCGCCGTGGAGAGGGGAGGCGAGGACGAGGGGGCGGCACGACTGTCAGCCATGAGCATGCGCAAGTTTATTTTTAGCAGTTTTTTCCGTTGCATGCAAGTAATTTAGGACATGTACAATGATTGATACGATTGCATTATCTTAAGTCTTGCATGTAATTTAGAGATAACAAAAGAAAGCCTTCTACAATGGGTCATGTCTTAGTCTTATCTTCAATAACTAGTTATTTCTAAAAACAAGGTGAGACATATTGTGCTAGGAGTTCTTATGAGTTCTCTCTCCTCCACCTCATTATTTATCCTACGTGGCACTCCTAAGATAGCATCATTGTACATGCCCTTAGCGCTTGCATGAGCCCATGATTTTCCTTCTATGGGCCTTGCCGTGAGTGGTGGATTAATTCTGACGTGAAGTTAGTTGTGGGATGACACCATGATTGTCAAATCGAACCATTTTTCTCTCGTTCCTTCTGTTTTCTACAGGTTCGACTGAATAAAAGGAAACTGCGTCACGGCCTCACGGGATGGCGCCTGGTTATCGGATCGAACTTATTTCCCTCGTTAGTGGCAAATAAAGGGAACGGTAGCGAGGAGTTGTCGTGGGAAGGCGCCTAAATTATCGGATCGAATCGTATTTATCTCGTTCTCTCTATTTTCTGTCGACAGATTAAAAGGAAAACAAAACGGTAGGGCGTGACTGTCTCTTGCCCTTGTGTGACTCTGAGATAATCACGGGTGTGTTGGCGTGTTCTTCCTATTTTTTGTTCTCTTCTACCTCACGCGCGACATGAGTTTTCTTCTCTGTTCAATTGAATAAAAAGAAACAAATCAAAGAGGGGCGCGCCCGCACGGGAGAAGGACGGCGGGGCGTGGTCGTCGGTCACCCGGCACGCGGATCTGGCCGGCCAGAGCTTGGTGACCACGATGACCAGGAACGGCCTGGAGTGCGCTTCGGTCCGCTCGGTAGGACCGGTCAAAGACCGGACCGGACCAGACTAAGAAAATTTCGGGCCCATATTTTGTAATCGGACCGGCTAATTTTTTCAACGGGCCAGGACCGGAGCGGCCACGAGCGGGCCGAAAAGCCCGCTTGCTCCGTCCAGCCTGAAACTGTTGAGTGGTGGGCAGTGGTAGTGAGCAAATATCGATATGGTGTTGGTTGCGGTCGCAGGTGGAACACGATGATTGAATAGGTGGAGAGAGGGAAGAGAAGGCCATGTGGCGAGGAGTAGGCATTATGATGGCATGCACGACGGCGCCGATGGAGTTCAAACGGGGGAAGCGCTAGCTGACTCTGGCTACGCGTTGATTGGTGGTCGTTACGTGCTACGATTGGGGGCACGGCGGCCGGGGCAACGAATATACGTTCAGGTCTTCCCGAAGGCTCGAACTGAATCCCACTACGAAAACGGCCCATGATCGATCGCCTATAACTGAAAAAAGGCAGGGCAGGCTACCATGTCTCGGACTTCAATTGAACTTTCAGTTCTAGGCGTGTTGTTTTCTTTCCCTTTCAAAATGTCCTTTTGGTATCTTGTAAGACTTCTGTTACTAGTCATCAGCCCGTGCAACACGGGCTAGGGATTTTGAAATTTAAATAGCATATGTTTCTGAATAACTTCTGTTACACATAAAAATTTGTAGGTAGGTAGCATGATCTTTTGGCGTATTTTTAAATACATTGAAAGTTGAAACATGGCATCAGTGCACAATCGTAAAACAGCATTTTCTCAAGGTGGTCATTGAATAAACATTGCACATGACATTCATCAATATACTTGTGTTGTGATTTAAAAAAATGTTGCAAAGTGAAAATCAGAACCTTTGAATCTTTACAAAAGTGGATACATCCACAACCGCATTAGAGTACACAATCGGCTATTTCAATTGGAGGTTGGATCTATTCGAAGACTGGAATCCAACTTTTAATATTTTCCGGATTAACATTGTTGTGTGGGCTTCATTGTGCAGCTCCCTTTCTCTACTAAAACATATCAAAAATCTGCTTGGATGCACATTGCCCTCTTAGAGAAAATCAGTAGCTAAGCACATGAATAACTAACTTTACTCTATGACATTTTGTTGATTACCTCAAACACATGCATTTGAATAACACAATTTCCCTTTACCTAGAATGGAGTTAATTATTAGCAACATTTTACTAAAGATGTTCCAAATCATCACTTAATCTTAGTATACATCTTGCAAGATTACATAGCCCACTGAGTTTATATTATATCTTTTTTACTGATTATCTATATAACAACATAGTTGCAAATGGTTCCGCGGCAACGCGCGCGGATTCATCTAGTTTCATACGAACTTATAGCTAGTGGTGGAAAAACTGAGATAAGATCTTACTGGCATAAATAACTGACTCTTTGTTACTCACCGTACCGGTAAGATTACATTAATACTTGTTTAAGCATGCATAAAGTTATGTGTTATTTCTTGCTGCCGGTAGGCAACTACTATCTCTGTACCTAAATACTTGTCATTGGAGAAAAGCAATACAAATTCCCCAGCGACAAGTATTGTGGTACAGAGGAAGTAGTACGTAAAAGAAAACCTGTATAGCATTGTGTGATCGTTCAAAGTACCCCCACATCAGCAGGGATAAAACGAACACGATAGTCTGGCAGATAAAAAAGGGTTTTTGTCTCCCCCGTCACTCCGTCGCTCTCCTGGGTTCAGCTACAGTCCAGAACCCACCGGGCTGTCAAAGGAGCCTGTCGTGAAAGTGAGTGTCGCCGCAGCTTGATGTGGTAGATGTAGAGAGAAATGGCCATTTCTTTCCCGCAGTCTCCTAATCCCAGATTGTATTTCATAGCCTTCTATTTTCTTCTTCTACCATGTTTCCCCTGAGCTCGCTTCTATGCTTCTCCTCACATGTTACCTATTTGATTGCATCAAAAGAAGTTTGTGCCAGCCCGTAGCTTATGCAGCTTGCCACTCCTTCGGTGCATATTGAGCAACATATATGTACCTGAAATTATTGGTACCTTGTAAGGTGGTTGACGAGTATGTACTATACTTTATACCGATATTATGACGGTATGTAGTACACTTGTTAATATACCAGTGACCTTTTAGAGCATCTCTAACCGATTTCTCAAAAACATTGAGAGGAGCAAAATAGGGAATTAATCGTACCTAACCGATCCGTCAAACTGTTCAGATTGATTAATTTTACTCCTCGACTGGAAAAGTGAGCCCAAAACTCTCGAATATATTCGCCCCGTGTCTCCGAGAGCACAAGTTTCGGCATCCTCTCTTCCTGTTCGAGCGGCCACCACTTCCCATCACCACCGCCACCACCGATGCCCCTGGTTCCAGCCGGAATCCACAAGCAAGATTCTTCTGCCACCCTGCCAACCGCCGCCGCCGCCGGCACGGCGCCGCCAGAAATGACTCTCGCGCCGCCAACCGCACAACGAAGAGGTTAGGTACCAAAAACCTCATTCGGGCCACCACACCAACAACCCACATTGATAGCAAGGTCGGTGGCAAGGCCACATCGTCTCCAGTGATGGCCGACAGCGGCCGGGACATCGCTCTCCGAGGAGGTGGTTCAGAAGAATAAGAAGAAGAAGAAGGCTCCGGTGCCTCGTCCTCGCCTGGCGCCTCATACCCCGTCTCTGGCCACCGCTACACCCACTCGTCCAGCGCGTCGGGCCACCGCTGCCTTCGCCATGGCCTATGCCATTAAGGTTGACGTTCCCATGGAGACACACGCAATCAAGCGTGAAGGCACCATAAGAGTCAATGACACACAACTCTTGCCAAGATGAAGATATTGCTTTGTGTCATGCTTGGCTGAACGTGTAACTTGATACACCAACCTTAGAACGTGTCTGCCTGATAATGGCGTTCGCCAAACGTCACCGTGTGCCTCGTGCATCTGAGATGTTCAGGCGTGCACTGCATGCTTTTGCATTTTTAAGCAAGGAGAATATGGCCTGGAGCACTTGAAGGAAACTTTGAGGTGGAGATGCTGAGCTGGGCATCTCTGTTTCTAAGTCTCCAACAGTGCCGAACATGCCTAATGTCGTGCTGCAGAAAAAGTCAAGAGTACTTGATCTTTGAATTTGGGTTTCGAACCGCGCATCCGGCATTAATCGCTCACTGTCCAGTAATGCTCTGTTACAAGGCAGCTCAGGCCCCGGTACTATGTTGTCAAGTTTCTCAAAAAAAAAAGGATTGCTAGATCATGAAGGAGATTACTAGTGTGCAGTCATGGTGACTGAGAAGACATTTTTTTTTTGCAGGGAACTGAGAAGACATTCATGGAGAAGTTCTTCCCTCACAAGGAAGAAGCACCACACCTTGCTGAAGACAATACAACAGCTTGCAGCAATACAATCTTTCACTCAACCCAATGGTACTAGCTTATGTTTCAGTCTTTGGATACAAATCGAACGGACAGGGAATTTTTTTTGGCTGAAACCAGAAATTTTCAAGCGCCTGTCACATACTACTCCTTTTTTTCTTATTGTTTTGGCAGGATCATCGGTGTTGCACAGCATCATCTGTATACATACATACAGCGACATGTATATATCTCGCGTTCTTTTAATTAGCACAGCATCACCTGTACGTATATGTAGAATGTCTTTGCCAAACCGTACCTAAACTAACACTACGTACAGTAGGATCGGACGTTAGTCCCACTGTACACAACCATTCATTCCGACCAATTTTTACGGCACTACTTTTCACTCTTTAGACGTCAAGACATCTCTGCGTCCTCCTGTTGGAGCAGAGGAAGAAGTTGCGAGAGCCCACGTCTACCACCTTGGTCTCCTGTTCCAGAGCTGCACGCATGCCAAACACAGTATCTTATAGTCAATGATGGATGCAGCTCGAAGTTGGACTGGAGAACTAATAAATCGAACAATGGAAGACATTACGGACGGCTTGCTATGTATACGTACCGTCGAGGGTGTACTTGGAGAGGTGCCCCTCGAACCGTGCGGCCGGAGTGTGGCGCCGCTATCGGCGGGGAGCGGCGGCATGCGCCCCTCGGCGGCATAGGTGTCGACGGTGGCACGGGCTAGGTCGACCACGATGACGTCGGCGCCCAGCCGCAAGTGCACCGGCAAAAAACTCCGCACTGCCGCGGCTGGCACGTGCACTGAGCTCCTCATGGCCGGCCGGGACGGAGAGAGAAATCTATCAAGAGTTCAAGATCGATATCGACGGTGCGTACGTACGTGGCTTCTAAAGGAGCGAGAGACGAACCGTTGTGTGACTGACTAATGTTTGCATGAACACTTGTTGGAGTTGTGTCGAATATAATGTATAAGGTAGGTTACAATTGGACTTGTAGTTGTATTGTGTTTAGATAGGATATGGAGTCGTGTCCAAATAGGACACTTGTATCCTAGGCCTCTCATATATAGCGGGGCTAGACACACGATGTAACCTATGCCAACATAAAAGCACAGGCGCGCAAGGGGGAGCCGGCGGCGTGTGTCGGCGCCCGGGTGGCCGGTGTGCGGTTTTGTGACGGTATCACGGGGAGGAGTGCCTGTAGTCAGGCCCCGGGAATGTAGCCATATCGGTTAACCTAGTTAACAAATCTCGGTGTCGTGCCTCGTGTGATTGCTTGGTTTTCGGATGATCGACGGTATGCCTTGAATTTATTCTAACAAGTGGTATCATGAGCTAGGTTGTCGAGAGGTTGCTGTAGACTGTTGATCAAGAGGAAAAGCTGCGATGGTGGGTCTTGAAGAGGCGTCGTGTTCTGTTGACGGTCCACAACAGATAAGGTCTGATGTGAAGGTCAAGAACGGTCGTGACACGGAGGCCAAAGCAGCAGGCAGTCACCAGGGCGGGTCAAGGCGTGGAATTTTTTTTCTGCAGGACGGCTGTATTCTGGTTTTCTGGGTGCTGGGTGGCCGAGAAGGTAGCGGCCAGGCATGGCGCGCAAGGCCCATGCGGTGCTGCTGATCCTGGACGTGCACGTCATGTATACGTGTGCCTTGCTTGGTGTTGTGCAGACACGTGATTTGTTTTGTGAAAAAAAGGCAGCATGTAATTGGTAGTACGTGGCTTTGTGCTTGGGATAGCAACATGACAAAAGAAAAGGAGTGTTGGAAGTGATGGCGCACATGCTTGGTGTACCATGGAGGCTACCAGGAAATCAAAATTTCTTCTTGGGATGTTTTGCTATACCAGGAGGATGACAGGTTGGTGACATGCATATATGGCTTCGAGGCAACATCAGATCGATTCAGCTAAAGAAAAGATCCATCGTTGTATCGAGCACCCATCGAGTAGCGGGAGGCTTTGGCAGAGAAGACAATTGCTAGCATTGGGAGTTGAGCCAAGACAGGAGTAGATCACGTGAAGGCCAAATTTTTGGTGGATTGCTATTACTGCACAGAGGCGAGACCACATTGGATTTTGCTCGTGTACTTCAGCGCCGCGGGGATAGCTCAGATAATTTTTCGCATGGTCAGCCATATAAAGAACCATAGCATCATCGGGTATCGGGTTTAAGGTGGAGAAGTTCAAGTGAACTCGAAGCTTTGGATTATGGTAGATAAGGGTGAAACTTTTGTTGGCACAACAGGGATGCTTGAAGGTGTTGTTGCAGGATGTCAAACCAGCTAAGATGAAATTATCATGGGATGGATGGAGATTCGTGGAAGACGATTTGGGAGCCTTGAGCGTGTCATACAGTCGGATAAGTTCGGCTGGGTCAGACTAAACAGTCCGACGGATCGACGTAAGTCGGTTGGTACAGAAGACGGTGCGGAATCGGCGACGATGACGCAGGAGCGTGATGCTGATGGTGACCGACTTCTGGGCGTGGAAACACATGGCGCAGGCCCGAGGCTTGTGCGGCTTCGACAAGACTATGGCGCGGGATTGATTCAAGGTGGTGTATACACAGCGCTTGAAGTCGATGAGGCGCAGGGATGGACTGATCATCTACCATGGAGTCATGTTGAAGGTGGAGTTGGAGTCTGACGGAACACTTCACTCGGTGCTGATTGAGGGGCTACGGCGTAAGACGTCAGAGAGTCGAAGCCTATTCAACAGGAAAAAAGTGAGTGACACGCAATTCGGGCTAGAGCCCAGTGGTCAGATGGAAGCGTGAAACTCATCATCGGTTGGTGATGATCGGCGGTACTCTGCAGTGGGGGTTGAGTGGTGTGGTTTCGCGATCCTTCAGACTTGACCGGGACAGCGGAGGCTCGATGCGGTAATGGCGGCAAGGCGTGTGCGGTACGCACGGGGCATGGAGACGGGCCAGGGCTCTGGTGGTCATACATGTGGTGAGACAACTGCGAATTTGACTCGGGATGACTACAAGCAATGGTGAAATTCTTTCAAGTTTCAAACAGGCGGTCAAGAAAAGAGCGGTGATGTCGAGTTCAGGTAACTCTTATGTGTGACACCCAATATGTGTGTTGTTCACTTTCACGCAGGTCAGTGGTCAGTGTGTGATGGCGTTGGATGGATACTCTGAAAGTTGGGAGCACAAACTAGAGTAACAAGAAACTTAATTTTGCTCGAGTGTTGACCGTGGTCAAGAAAAGAAGGGACTACACGTTGCAGGTGGAGTCACATGGAGTCTTTGGAGTAGCAGCGATACTCGTGGGATAAGCTCAAGTCCAATGTACATGGAAGTTTGACGCATGGACAAATCCAGGGTGGTGGAGTATATTCGCCAAGGTTGAGTTTGTTGGAGTTGTGTCGAATATAATGTACAAGGTAGGTTACAATTGGACTTGTAGTTGTATTGTGTTTAGATAGGATTTGGAGTTGTGTCCAAGTAGGACACTTGTATCCTAGGCCTCTCATATATAGCGGGGCTAGACACACGATATAACCTATGCCAACATAATAGCACAGGCGCGCAAGGGGGAGCCGGCAGCGTGTGCCGGCGCCCGGGTGGCCGGTGTGCGGTATTGTGACGGTGTCACGGGGAGGAGCGCCCGTAGTCAGGCCCTGGGGATGTAGCCATATCGGTGAACCTCGTTAACAAATCTCGGTGTCGTGCCTCGTGTGATTGCTTGGTCCCTCGTGTGATTGCTTGGTCCTCGATAATCGACGGTATGCCTCGGATTTATTCTAACAACACTGACAACCTATATATGTGTACTACAAGCTTTGTGTGCGAGCTGAGTACTGGGTAGTGGTAGTGAGCAAATCCAATATGGTATTGGTTGGAGGAAGACGATGATTGAATAGGTGGAGGTACGACGAAGATGCACGTGCTTCCTCCGTCCACGAATAAGTGTACATCTAGTTTTTGTCCTAAGTCAATGTTTTAAAAACTTGATCAATTTTATAGAAAAGAGTAGTAACATATATGACATCAAATTGGTACATTATGAAACTATATTTTTAACGAATCTATTGATACTAATTTAGTGTCATAAATGTTGTTACTTTTTTCTATAAAGTTGGACAAAGCTTTAAAACTTTGACTTCGGGTAAAACTAGATGTACACTTATTCACGAACGAAGGAAGTACAAACCATTGCCATTGCCATGGGGCGAGGAGGAGGACGGTTGACGGCATGCACGACAATGACGATGGAGCTCAATGGGGGGAGGCTCTAGCCGACTCTGGCTATGCGGTGATTGGTGGTCATCACGTGCTGGATGGGTCGGGGCCACAGCGGCCGGGGCAACGAATATACGTCCACGTCTTCCCGAACACTCGAACTGAATCCACTATGGAGACGGTCCATGATCGATCGTCTAACTGACAAAATGGGCAGGGCAGGCTACCATCCCCCGGACTTCAATTGAACTCTCAATTCTGGGCGTGTTGTTTTCTTTCCCTTTCAACATGTTCTTAGGTATGTTGTAAAAATCAAGGGGAATTGTAGATGCCCGGTCATAGAAGAACTTCACGGTTGGTTCAGTTTGAACGTTGGAGCTCTCCTTGTGCTGGGCCAGCTTTGATAAATTAGGTTGAGCAAAACAAATTGGTGCAATTACCATAAAACATAATGCCCACATGGCTACCTTGACAAACTTCTCAATGGGGGCAGTTTTGCTCGAAAGATGGTGCTTTGGAAGGACAATAAAAAGCGGAAGATGTGGAGGGTCCGTTCCGGGCTCCAAAAGACAAAGCACAATAATTGACATGAACAAGTATATGGTGAACAAAGCAAAAGACATCCCCATCCAGCAAACCGGGAGGTCCCTAGGAAGATTAAAATGTCGCATTTTAGTTGGAGTGAATATTGATGTATTAGAAACATTCTGTTGGGAGACGAAACATTCTTTCTTATGAGAATAGTTAAAAAGAAAGGGAATGACTTGGTCATTGCGATTACAACTGTATATGGCCCCCTTTATGTGGAGAAGGAAAGCAACTTTTTATTTCTGAATTACATGAGATGTTTTTAAGTAGGTTAGGGCCTCATATTGTTGGTTGTGATTTCAACCTGTTGAGGAAACAAGAAGATGCGGAGAAGGGTCCGACCACCAGGACTTGAACCCGTGACCTCATAGTCACAAGACAGCAGATTTACCACTGCGCCAAGGCTTCCCTTCGTACACAAATGTACTATGTTCAGCCAAAATCAAGGCAAGAGCCCACAAGCTATAGGTAAATCACTAGTGGGCTTCTCTTGGTTCAACACACACTGCAGGAAAAATGGGCACTTGTAGACAATTTTGTTATAGTGGATGTCAATTTGATCAAGCCCGTCAGTACTCTTGGTAATGTAGAGGACAATGTTAGAATAGGAAGGGTAGTGATCGTATCCTTGGTGATAAAAGCACTAGTGCAGAACCGGGCAATAGCACCGGTTCGTAAGGCCCTTTAGTGCCGGTTCCATAACCGGCACTAAAGTGTGGTCACTAAAGGCCCCCCCTTTAGTACCGGTTCAGCATGAACCGGTGCTAAAGGGCAACCACGTGGCACAAGCCAGCTCCGAGGACCAGGAGCCCTTTAGTACCGGTTGGTAAGACCAACCGGTACTATAAGGTTTGGGGGTTTTTTAGTTTTATGATTTCTTTTTCATTTAATTTTGTGTTTTCATTTTAATTCTTTTTCGTTTGCTGGTATTTTACGATACTACACATTGTAAAC
>NC_041386.1:678372029-678391159 GCF_002162155.2 Triticum dicoccoides | reverse complement strand
TTCAACATGATTGTCATGATATTATAAGCGTTCATATATAACACCACAAAAGCAAATCATTTAAGTTCAGAATGAAGAACACGGACATGAAAGGACAAGTACTAATTAAGAGCAGCATGAAGAACTAGCTAAATCACTCCTTCTAGCTACTCTCTCTCTGGTAAAATAGCATAGAACATGTATAGCTCTCCTGATTGATCATACTGGAGCATGCCGATGAACCTGTCTCCTAATCGTGGGCTGCGCTTCTCATTGCTGCCCCCTAGTACTTCTCTGCGATCATTAACAATTTTCCTCCAATCTTTCACTATTAAGCATTCATCGCTTCTAGAAATTCTGAATGCATTCATGTGCAATGCAAGATATCTTGGCCTTAAGCTAACAATTGACATCTGACCTTTAGTCTCGATCCCCTGAGGCACAACTGTCATCGGGAGTCCCTGTTGAAGAACATCATATAGTACTTAATTAATATACTTAGCAATGAAAGTTTAGCAAAAAAAATATGTATGCAAAATAGGCACTGAGGACAAATAGTAAATATCTTACCATCATTCCTAAATAGATGTGACCGTAGTTCAATACTATCACTATTGGTCGCACGTTTTGAGTACTAACATTTCCAAGTGCAGGAAAAAATTTGTCTTGACAGTATGAAGATCCTCAAGCCATGAAACATAATGACTTATCTCCTCGCAGTTTAGTTCAGCTCCGGGACAGTATAAGGTCCTGTCTACCAAGCGCTGGACATGTTTGGTTGAATGGAGATAAGCTGTCAATAGAAATTAGTTGTCAGTTATTTTTGAAATAAGCAATATTAAAGACAAAAATATATTTGAGAAGAACTCACATAATGGTAGAACTGGAGGCGTCTGCACATTGACCCATATGTCTCTATTACCTTCAATATCATCTTCCGGACGAATATCAAAGGTGATAACCATACCAGGCTCAAATGCATAAGCCTTGCATAGTGCTTGCCAAGTTTTGCATTCAAAATAGGTGTACGTGTGTGCATTGTATACTTTGACGTTGAAAGTATAACTATCATGCTCAGTTTTCAGGTAAGCTCTCTTTACCTCCATAGTTTCCATATCTTTGAAACCTATCTTATCCAAGACAAAAATTATTGCATGGCATGAGATGCGCTAGTAGAATAGTGAAAATAAAAAATTATAAGTCAGGCAAATGAAGCATATATAAGTCATGCTTAATTACGAAAACAGACTTGTCGTTGTGACTTACTGTATCGAATTCGAAAGTCTCATCCAGCTTGATGCTGAATCGCCTACCATCAACAAGGAAATTTCTGTCGCACTGGCCGCGCTCGTCTTCACAGTATGTGCACATACCGAAATTTTTTCCGTCGTCAGACGACATTTCCTATGTTCATATTAGGCGAAACATTAAACACTTACTAATTCAATTAATTCAACTACTTCTATTAATTCAACTAAGCATTTACTAAAAATAAACTAGTTATATTAATTCAATTAGTTCAACTAAGCATTTACTAAAAATAAACTAGTTCTAATCCTCCATCTCTTTCTCAGACTTATCCCACTTAGGTGAAACATTAAACACTTATTACTATCTAACATTAATTAATATCTAGCCAATTCAAATATATATCTAACTATATTCATCTCTAACAATTGATATTACTATATATTTAACTTTTCTATCTAATTCATCTGACATTCGACATTAATCTAACATTTATATAAACTTAAAATATATAAAAACATTAAATAAACAGAAAAACTCATTAACAAATAATATTTTAATTAGATAATCAAATCTCAGATACGACAATTTTCTTACTAAAAATAAACTAGTTATATTAATTATTCAACTAGTTCAAATCTCATATACCTAAATAAACTAGTTCGACAATTTTCTTACTAAAAATAAACTAGTTATATTAATTATTTAACTAGTTCAAATCTCACATACCTAGCTAATTAATATCTAATTAAATTTTCTAAAAAACAGAAAACAGAAAACAGAAAATAAGTAAAAAATGTGTGTGTGTGTGTGTGTGTGTATATGTGTGTAGTGTGTGTATGTGTGTATGTGTGTGTACGCCGCCCTGTACGCCGCCGCCCCGTACGTACGAGCGGGGGCGCCGGCGTACGGGGCGGGGGCGGCGGCGTACGGGGCGGGGGCGCCGGCGCGGGTGCGAGAGACGTACGGGACCGCGGCGACGACGACGGACGGCGGCGGCGCGAGACGACGACGACGACGGGCGGCGGCGGGGACAGCGACGACGACGATGGACGACGGGCGACGGGCGGCGACGACGGGATCGAGCGGCGCGCGGTGATGTCGAGAGGTTGGAAACGAAGTGGGAAGATGTAACTGAAATTTTCGTAAGTGCTATATATATAAGATGGGCCTTTAGTACTGGTTGGAGCCAGCAACCGGTACTAAAGGCCAACTTTGGAAAGGACAAGAGGCGGGAAGAGCAGGCCTTTAGTACCGGTTGGTGGCTCCAACCGGTACTAAAGATTTAGTACCGGTTGGAGCCACCAACCGGTACTAAAGGCCTCGCGCTGCCACCCCAAAGTTTAGTCCCACCTCGCCGGGCGAAGGGCAGCCGCACTGGTTTATAAACCAAGCCGCGGCTACCTCTTTGAACTCCTCTATATAGCAGGCTTGTGGGCCTAAATTCTGCACGCTGCCATGTGAGTCTGCTGGGCCTTTAAGGCCTGTAATTGCACGCCCGTGGCCTAGCAGGCCCACAGGGCAGCGCCCCAATTTTTTTATAATTTTTTTCTTTTCTACTTTATTTTCTTCTATTTATTTCTGCGTAGTTTTTTGTATAGTTTTTTCTTTTCTGTTATATTTTTTTTTCTATTTATTTCTGAGTAGTTTTTCATCTAGTTTGCCAAAATTCAACATTTTCAGAGTTCATTTTGTAGTGATTTTCAATTTCACGGTCATTTTATATAGTTTTTTTTCTTTTCAGCTATAGTTTTTTTTCTGCTATTTTTTCTTTTCTGCAAAACTTGATGGTCAAAGTCTGGAGTTATAACCAAAGTTTAAAAAAAAGAAATGCCGACGTGCAATTAGTTTTTGCCATAACAGAAGAAGTCCGGAGTTGTAATAAGTTATTAAAAATAAAAAAAAGGTGCAATGCTCGTTAATTTGCTTCAAGCCTTTCGGAATAGTGTAAACTGCACTGCGCATAGCTCCGTCCAGTCTACCATATTCCTGAAGGCTTGAAGCTAAGCAACATGAGCATTGAGCCTCTTCTTCATCGTCTCTGCACTCAGGGCTTATAAACCGCTCCTAGTCCCTCTCTCTTCGCGAGGTGGGACTAAAAAACAGCTTACTAAGAAACTGTAGTACTGGTTCATCCATGAACCGGTACTAAAGGTGCTCGTGGGGCCCCAGCCTTACCTGACACAACCTCATTAGTACCAGTTTGTGGCACGAACTGGTGCTAAAGGTTCGCCACGAACCGGTACTAAACAGCTCCTCCCGCCTAGCAGTTGGTGCATACTGAACGCAAAAAAATATAAGAGCATTTAGATCATGATCTTATATTTCTTTACAGTCTAAATTGTCAATATGATCTTATAACATCAAAAATACTTTGATCATCAATGATCTTTGAGTGTACAATCTGAATTGTCAATATGAGTCATCAACGATTTATAAACCGATGAAGACTCATATTGCGGCCACAAATTCTACACATAGAGTTCAATGAAGATCAAGTGCTTGTGATAGTTTGAGAAATAACATATTTAAGGTGGTAAAAGGCTTGTTAGGGGAGCGAGGTGGGACTAAAAACAGCTTGCCATAACCTCATTAGTATCGGTTCATGGTACGAACCGGCACTAAATGGTGATGGTGGGACCATAGCCTGACCGCAGACTGACACAGCCTCTTTAGTACCAGTTCGTGGCATGAACCAGTATTAAAGGTTCGCCACGAACCGGTGCTATTGATCGCCGCCACGAACCGGCACTAATGTACACATTAGTGTCTGCTGAAATTCAAACCGGCACTATTGTGCTTCACATTTGACCCTTTTTCTACTAGTGAAGGCTCGACGGGATGAAGTTGATTCTATCATTGCAATGAACAACAAATCCCTATGGGACCGCCATCATAGCACGATCACTAGTAGAAAAACGACCTATTGCCCGGTTTGTAAGGACCTTTAGTCCCGGTTTTGTAACCCGGCACTAAAGGGTGGGGACTAAAGGTACCCCCCCTTTAGTCCCGATTCTGCACGAACCGGGGCTAAAGGCCCAACACGTGGCACGAGCCCGCGCGGTGGTCTGGGGGACCTTTAGTACCGGTTGATAACACCAACCGGTGCTAAAGGATTTTTTTTGAATTTTTTTATTTTGTTTTTGAATTTTTTTCCTGATTTTCAAATTTCCGAATTATTTGACGATTTAGTCTCTAATCACTCATCATCATTACTCTAATCACCCCTCATCATTCTAAATTGTCTAACTTCCTCTCACTACTCCAGCCTGAGCACGCTTAACTTCCGAGTTCTATTCCCCCTAGTCTCCAAGTCTGCACTTGTTGTTTACCTGACAATAGTAAGCAGTCAATCCTATTAACCCTCAGGAGTTTAGCTTGACCATGAAGTCACCTGTTTCACCGTCTGAATTTGAAACTATTATTCTAAAAAATAATTATCATTTAGTAACAGTACTATTTCTTGAATAAGTAGTTTGACCATAGTTTGACCACAGTTTGACCAGATTTGACCATAGTTTGACCAAAAGTCCAAAAAACTAAAATAATTATTTATTAACACTATATTTCTTGAATAAGTAGTTTGACCATTGTTTGACCACAATTTGACCAGATTTAACGAATATTAAAAAACTGAAATTTGAGCATATCTTTGTTTCCTTTTAGAATTTGAGGATTCTAAAAATTTCCAAACAGGCCTAGGGATTTTCGTGCTGATTTTTTTGATATATTATACGTTTTTTTCGACATCGTATGCAAAAGATATGGCCGTTTTACTTTTTCATAACACTTTTTTGCAAAACATGTCCAAATTTAAGTTTTTTAATTTTCCTAACTAGTAGATGTAACATAACTACATCTCGAAGGATTTTAATTTTTGAAGTTTTTATCATTTTCTTTTATTTTTTACAAAACTAAAATGGCGATACACAGGGTGGGGGCCGTAAAGTTTGAAAATTGCCCTTTAGTCCCGGTTTGTGTCTCCAACCAGGACTAAAGGTTAGACCCCTTTTGTCCAGGTTTGTGACAGAAACCGACACTATATGTTAGACCTTTAGTCCCGGTTCGTGTCACAAATCGGGACTAAAGGGGCTCGTGGGGCCCCGACCTGCCGCCAGCCTGCCACCACCCCTTTAGTACCAGTTCGTGCCACGAACCGGTACTAAAGGTTCAACACAAACCGTGACTAATGGATAGCATCACATTAGTGCCGGTTAATTTACAAACCGAGACTAAAGGGCTAAACATTAGGCCCTTTTTCTACTAGTGGATGTTCCAAAATTTCTTCAACACATCCTCTCATTCTCGATGGGGATGGGGATATCTCTCCACCAAGGGTCGGAACTCTGCATGAGATGATTTATCTCCACCTAGTAAGGAGAGGGACACTTCTCCTCCAAGGAAGTTTAGAAAGGAAGGAGCTCCGAAAGAGACAAGGAGGGCCGGGTTGCTGTCAGCAGAGGAAGTTAAAGAGGACATCGGAAAGATTAAGGAGGATGAGAAGCTCAAGTGACTGATATTTCACGTCTTGGAATGCACATGCTTATTCCTTTTGCTAATATTTGTGATATGATGTAGTATGATGGTATGGTGTTGGCGAGGGTGGACTAGAGTTCGTGGTGCACATAACTAGGGCTTGGTCAATCACAAATGGCAAACACAAAACACACGGTATGAATAAAGCACATCCATGTTAGATAAGTAAGACACAGCGGCGGAGTCCAGTGTGTGCGCGTACTGGGTGTGCCGAGCCGTGGCGTGCGTGCGTGTCTGTGTGTCGCGATGGCGCGTGAGCCAGGCTCATGTTCGAGTCCACCGTGTAGGTTAGGTTTTGGCATCAGAGCGGTTCGTTCCTGGAGGCCTACGACGGCGCAGTAGCGTGCCGTGGCGTGGTGCAGCGTGCACACGGCGGCATGGAGGTGCTGCGCGACGGCGGCGGCCGCGGCGGACCTGCGTGATGGCGCAGAGGCTGCGGTGGCACGGCGTGGCTCGGCGGAGAGAAGACCGAGCTCCTGGGTGCGCCGGGCTGGCCTCGTTGATCGTGTCGAAGCGCGATCATGGCACGAGCTGGGGCGTGTGGAGCACGGCGATGATCGCAGAGGTAGTCATGGAGGCACGTGGCTTGCAAGCGGCGGCCATGGAGGGCAGTTGCGCGTTGAGGCGCGCGGTGGCATCAGGGGCGTCGGGCACGTCAGGTGCGCGCGCGGGAAGTGCAGGACGCAGAGGCCGCGGCGTATCTCGCCGGTGGAGAAGTAGCTCGGCATATGTTGCCGGAGACGAAGAAGCGGGCATGGTGGTGATCGGCGTCAGTGCGCCAGGTCGAGTCCGCGGCCGTGACGACGACAACGACGGAAGCCGCAACAACTCCGGCGACGGCAAGGTCGTGTCTTAGGGGGAGTTTGTTAGATAAGTAAGACATGGCGGCGGTGGAGTCCAGTGTGTGCGCGTACTGGGCGTGCCGAGCCATTGCGTGTGTGCATACGTGCGCGAGCAAGGTGGGATATGTGCCTACACCTGTGCTGTGCGTATAAAACCGTGTACTGATTGTTGATGTAAAAGTGTGGGTTGAGAGAGATGTAGCCCGGAGCGTATGTGCGCTCGAGTATCCCTGTATGTGTCCAACTCCAGTGAATAAAAGGCCAAGATACCGGCGTTCGTCGCCGCGGCGTTCATCACTGGAAAACTATTGTACTTCTTCTACCTTCGTCCAAAGAGTGAGAGAGCAAGGTAGGCATCGGTTACAACAATCCAATGGCTAATATGTTCGTTAAGAATTGGTTGATTATCAGTCGACAGAGATTTAGACATACCCATGTTGGCCTCGGGTACGTCTCTCTTCTTTCAAGACAGCTTGTTTCTCTTTGCCAATTTCTGTACGGGTATCCGACACCAGCCTGATGTGATCTCGCACAGAAGAGTTGGTCGATTGTTCCCCACTTGCTCTGAAGTTAGCTAGCAGTGGAACCAAACTAGTGATGTGGATTTCTATATTTTGGTCCCACTGAATAATGAGTCTTTTCTTGGTGTCTTTGGTACCTTAATGTAGCGTTCCACGAAACTAGTTAAGAGAATGATATCGCGTCTATGTGGATACACAAGACTGAACCCAATCCAGCTCCTCGCAAGGTCCAGAAAGAAGCCTCGTCCCTCACAAAGACATCTTGTGGTGATTCGTGGCTGTCGATCGTTGCTGCTCCTGCTGGCTTTGTGACCTCGACGGATATCCCAGTGCGGCCCGCCTTGGAGCGGCAGGCTGAGCTGCTGCGCTCTGAGCTCCTTGGTATGGCTTTCTTCCAACTTGAGGAGATGGTCCAGCCTCTGCCTAATGTCATTGAATCCATGCAAGGTTGGATGCTGCGGACGGAGAGCTTCATGGAGCGTGTTGAAGCTGCACTAGGCGAGCTCTCCATGGCGCCGCTTGTGTTGCAGACTGCTCACGTGTTGTGCCCTTTGGTTGTGCCTGATGACAACTTTGAGGTCGAGAAGGGAGCCGAGCTTCATGGTCGTTTCTCCCCTCGTGCTAGAGCATGTTTGCCGGTGTTAGCCTCAGAGGGTCTGGACAATGATGTGGTTGTTACTCCGGTGCTGCAGATCATACCTGAGCTGCGGGAGTTGTGTGGGGGCTCGATTCTGCCTCTATCAGTCGAACAACCAAAGGTAGACCCTCCCGAGATCTCGATTGTGGCTTTATCGCCATCATCACCCTTGGAGTCTAGCCAGATACTTGATGCCGGGGGGTTTGATGATTTGGATGTTGCAATCGCTCGCTCGCCTAAGTCCATTAGATGTCAGGCGCCAGCCACCCTAACTCTCGGTGTCTTGGAGCGCAGAGTTTTAGATGGTGGTGCCCTTCCCTCGCATGCGACCATCGAGCAGGTGATGCCTGTGAGTGGCATGACCATTGAGCCAAGTGTGGTTGCACCCACTCCAAGTCCAGATGTTCTCTTCGCGAAAGAACTTTGTGATTTGCTCGCTAGTGTGGATGTTACTAGACCTGGTTTGGGCAGGTCGATTGCTTGCCTCCTGACTGGGACACCAATGAGAGGGAAACAAAAGAAGGGGAGCAAAGGCAAGAGTAGCGCCATAGGCAAGGCGTCTCTGGCTGCTTGATGGATGATCTTCAGTCCCTTGGCCCGTCCTTTTGGACTGGGTTATCGTTGTGGGTTGAAAGGTGTTTGATGTCTTCTGTCGAGGTGTTCTTGTCGGGGTTCACATGGCGTAGTAACAATGTCGTGGTTTGTGGATGTTGTGTAATCAGAGAGTCCGGCAGGAGTCGCCTGTGCGGTTGTGGGTTTCTTGTCATGTGAGTAGTTAACCCGTGCTAAGAGCATCTCCAACAGCCGCGCTAAACTAGCGCCGCGCCGCAAATTAGGCCATTTTAGCGCGTGCGCAATGCGGCGGGTTGCTCCAGCGGGAGCACAAAAACGGCGCGCGCGGCATATGCAGTTCAGCGCGCTGGCCGAAACCCAATCGCGCGCCGCTTATTTGCTACGCCCGCTCCCGCGCGCTGGACTCTCGCGTGCTCGCTCTCCCACTTCCACCCCCATTCGGCCGCGCCGCCGCCGCCGCCCGCGCCCCCCGGCGACCGCTCACGCGCTTCCCCGGCCTATCCCCGTGCCGCCGCGCTTCCGCCCCATTCCCTCCTAGTCCCGCCGGCCCTCGCGCGCCTCCGTCGTTCGAGGAACAGCGCCCGAGCGCTCGCTGCCGCGCCGTGCCCGCGAGGTGTTCGACAAAACGCCTACAAGGTATGTATTGTTCAAACTTCATGAATTTGGTGCATGTTTTGAATTGTAGTTTTAATAGTATAGTATTGAACATTGTAGATGAGTTCGTTGTATGATTCTTCCGAAGAAGAATTTGATATGGAAGAGGAGGAGCATCTTGCAATGATCATAGCTATGCATATCAATAAAAAACCGAAGCACGGTGGTTCGGTTATGGGTCGGGAGAAAATTTGGAGAGATAGGATTGATGCCCATAACAGATTGATGAAGAACTATTTCGTGGAGAATCCCACATACCCGGAGTCGTATTTTCATCGCCGGTTTAGGATGAGCACCGACTTGTTCAGGCGCATTGCAGAGAAACTAGCGAGCCATGACCGGTTTTTCCAGCAAAGAAGGAATGCCGCCGGAGAGCTCGGGCATAGCACCTTTCTGAAGGTGACAGCCGCTTTGCGTATGTTGGTATACGCTATCTCGGCTGATCTAGTTGATGATCACTTGGCTATGGGTGAGAGCCAAGCCATCATGTGTGTCAAGCGCTTTGCAGTGGGAATTGTGCAAGTGTTTGGCGAGGAGTATTTGAGATCTCCCATTACTGAAGACGCCGCAAGGCTATTGGCGATGAACAAAGCGCACGGCTTTCCTGGCATGCTTGGGTCAATAGATTGCATGCATTGGAGTTGGAAGAATTGTCCAAAGGCATGGCATGGGCAATTCCACGGCCAAAAAAAGGGTTCCACTATAATCCTTGAAGCGGTGGCCGATCAGGAGACTTGGATTTGGCATGCATTCTTTGGAATGCCTGGATCTTTGAATGACATCAATGTTGTCAACCGGTCATCACTGATGAATAAGATTGGAAACGGTGAGTTGCCACCGGTGCAATTTGTAGCAAATGGCCGTATCGTACAACTATGACTATTATCCAGCGGATGGCATCTATCCAATGTGGCAAACCTTCGTGAAGCCGTTGAAAAAGTCGGAAGGTAAGAAAAATCTTGATTTCCATAATGCTCAGGCGGCAGCTAGAAAAGATGTGGAGAGAGCATTTGGGATTTTCCAAGCCCAATTTGCTATTGTGAGAGGACCGGCTAGATTTTGGGATCAAAAAAATGCTTTGGTACATCATGCACGCTTGTGTGATCATGCACAACATGATCATCGAGAATGAGCGTGGCCAAAATTTAGACTACTCACAGTATGAGCTCTTGGGACATCCCGTGCGAGTGCGACGGAGGGCTGAAAGGGTAGCCCGTTTTATTGCCTCCTATCATGTCATTCGGCGTCCCGCAATGCACAATGAATTTCAGAATGATCTAATTGAAGAGTGGTGAGCATGGCATGGACGACAAAGAGCATGATTTCTGCATTCGATATTGCATTGTTCATGAACTATTTGTTGTGTTTATTGCATTATTTGTTGTACTGAACGATAAACTATTTGTTTGAGTTGTAATGATAACGAAATTGAACTATTTATTGTTGATTTATTTTGTTTGTTTAATCATTTTTGCTCCTTTTTTTTCAAATGTATATGTGGTTTGTGCGTGCTGTGTGCGCTGTATAGCGCGGCTGCTGGAGCCAATGCTGGCGGCCGCGCTAAACCAGCCGAAGCGCGCGCGGCAAACAGGTTTTTTGCGCGCGGCGCGAAGCGCGGCTGTTGGAGATGCTCTAAGTTTGTATTGGTTTTCGCCCGTTCCCTTAATTAACTGAGCAATTCTCTTCTTCTTAATTAATCGATGAGGCAAAGCTTTTGCCTCCGTTTCAAAAAAAAACTTAAGATAAGACCTTGCTGGCATAAATAATTGACACTTTGTTACTCACCGTACCGGCAAGATTACATTACTAATTATTTAACCGTCCATAAAGTTGTGTGTTATTTCTTGCTGGTCTGTAGGGAACTAGTCACGCAGAAGAAAACCTGCTTTGAATTATGTGATCGCCCAAAGTACCCCCGCATGAGCAGGGATAAAACGAAGTCCAAAACAAACCTCGAACTTGTAGGTAAAAGCTAAATCAAACCCTAAACTTGCAATCACATAAATCAGCATACCGGACTTTCTAATACCGGTCTATTTTTAACCTTGACGGTATTTGGATGGTTTTTGCTGACGTGGCAAGGGCTGGCTGGACATTAGAACAAATTGGGCTGGCCCATTAGCACAGTCACTCGCTTGCTCTAGACTTTCTAATCTCGGTCTATTTTAAACCTTGACGGTATTTCGCTGGTATTTGCTGACGTGGCAACGGCTGGTTGACATTAGAACAAATTGGGCTGGCCCATTAGCACAGTCACTCGCTTGCTCTACTCTGTAGTTTTTTTTCCAACAAAAAATACAAGCAGCCGCAAAAATAAGAGCACAGTCGCTCGCGTACTCTACTCTGTAGTTCTTTTTTCAACAAAAAAAATAGGCAGCCACAAAATTATGTTTTGCGTAAGGAGACTCGATCTCAGGAAAACGCACTAGCACAGACTGCACCTAGCCAATACTCCTGATGGCTCCTAGTAATTATAAATAGCGCGCCGCTTTAAAATACTGTTAGAAGTGTTCATATATTAAAAAACTGATAGAAGCGTTCCTGAAAATTTTCGAAACATTCCTGAAAAAAATGTGAACAACTTTTAAATACCGATAATAGTTTTTTAACGCAAATAATTCACGAAATCACAATTTTAAAAATGTGACACGGTAACATTTTTCCAAATACATGTATTGCATTTTCTTAATGACATAAAGATTTCATAAAATTATACGAACAATTTCTTACAATTGTTTAATTTTTTCTACAAAAAATCAGGTTTGAAAATTTGTTCCCAGGTCTTAAAAAATATATGTTTCAAACGGTTTTCACTTTTTCAAAATTGATTGTTTTTTAATAAATGTTCGTATTTTAAAAATTATTCAGAATTTTCTAAAAGTGTTCCCACTTAAGAAATGAATATTACAAAGATTTTTCGGGCCTCGCACCAGAATATCAACGACAAATGATTGTAGTGGCTAGTGGGAGCAATTCTAGAGCTAGGTCGCAAGTACGAATCCTTGTTTGTCTCTTTTTTATGTTTTTTACTTTGCGTGTTTTACGAAAAATAAAAAAACCGCCTCACGTCTATTCGCCCAGACCAGTTGCTATCGTACCCTTTCGGTATTTTTACTTCTCGTTTTATGAAAAAATAAATCCATCAAAAAACGAAAAAGAAAAAACAACTTGCTTCATGTCTGTTGGGCTGGCCCAATAATGAAAGCAGACAACAATGCCAGGATTCGATGTGCCACGTCGCCCATCCCTGTTTGGAAATAGAAGGTTCAAAATAAACCGGGATCGAAGAGTTCGGTGCACCAATTTTCGGGATTATAAGTTCAGGGTTCAATTTAGCTTTCATCTACAAGTTTAAGGTTTGTTTTAGACTTTTTCCGTGTCTCCTCCGTGGCCCCTGGAACCAGCTACAGTCCAGAACCCATCGAGCTGTGAAAGGAGCCCGTCGTGAAAGTGAGTGTCCCTGCAGCTTGATGTGGTAGATGTAGAGAGAAATGGCCATTTCTTTCCCGCAGTCTCCTAATCTCGGATTGTATTTCATAGCCTTCTATTTTCTTCTTCTACCATGTATCCCCTGAGCTTGCTTCTATGCTTTTCCTCACATGTGACCTATTTGATTGCATCAAAAGAAGTTTGAACCAGCTCGTAGCTTGTGCAGCTTGCCACTCCTTCGGCGCAGATTGAGCAACATATATGTACCTGAAATTATTGGTACCTTGTGAGGTGGTTGACGAGTATGTACTATATTTTATACCGATATTATGACGGTAAGTAGAACACTTGTTAATATGCCAGTGACCTTTTAGAACATCTCTAACAAATTTCTCAAAAGCTTTGAGAGGAGCAAAATAGGGAATTAATCGCACCTAACCGATCCGTCAAACTGTTCAGAGGTTGACTAATTTTACTCCTCGACAGCAAAAGTGAGCCCAAAACTCTCAAGTATATTCGCCCTGCGCCTCCGAGAGCACAAGTTCCGGCATCCTCTCTTCCTGCCCGAGAGGCCACCACTTCCCATCGCCGCCGCTACCACCGATGCCCCTGATTCCAGCTGGAATGCACAAGAAAGATTCTTCTGCCACCCTGCCGACCACCGGCACCGGCACGACACCGCCAGAAATGACTCTCGCGTCGCCGGCCGCACAAGGAAGAGGTTGGGCACCAAAAACCTCATTCGGGCCACCACACCAACAACCAACATTAGATAGCAAGGTCGGTGGCAAGGCCGCAACATCTCCAGCGTTGGCTAGCTGCCCTCCCGCTGGTCCAGCCACCGGCAAGCGAGAAAGAAAGCCAACAGCGGCCGCGACATCTCTCTTCGAGGAGGTGGTTAAGAATAAGAAGAAGAAGGCTCCGGTGCCTCGTCCTCGCCTGGCGCCTCATACCCCCGTCTCTAGCCACCTCTACACCCACTCGTCCAGCGCGTCGGGCCACCGCTGCCTTCGCCATGGCCTATGGCTGCCAAGTGGTCGACAAAATGCCATTAAGGTTGACGTTCCCATGGAGACACACACAATCAAGCGTGAAGGCACCATCAGAGTCAATGACACACAACTCTTGCCTAGATGAAGATATTGCTTTGTGTCATGCTTGTCTGAACGTGTAACTTGATACACTAACCCAGAACGTGTCCGCCTGATAATGGCGTTCGCCAAACGTCACCGTCTGCCTCGTGCATGGGATGTTCAGGTGTGCACTGCATGCTTTTGCATTTTTAAGCAAGGAGAATATACGGTGATTGGTGGTCATTACGTGCTGGATGGGCCGGGGCCACAGCGGCCCCGTCTTCCCGAATATACGTCCACGTCTTCCCGAACACTCGAACTGAATCCACCATGGAAACGGTCCATGATTGATCGTCTAACTGACAAAATGGGCAGGGCAGGCTACCATTCCCCGGACTTCAATTGAACTCTCAATTCTGGGCGTGTTGTTTTCTTTCCCTTTCAACATGTTCTTAGGTATGTTACAAAAATCAGGGGGAATTGCAGATGCCCGTTCATAGAAGAACTTTACGGTTGGTTCAGTTTGAACGTTGGAGCTCTCCTCGTGCTGGGCCAGCTTTGATAAATTAGATTGAGCAAAACAAATTGGTGCAATTACCATAAAACATAATGCCCACATGGCTACCTTGACAAACTTGAACTCAATGGGGGCAGGTTTGCTCGACAGATGGTGCTTTGGAAGGACAATAAAAAGCTGAAGATGTGGAGGGTCCGTGCCGGGCTCCAAAAGACAAAGCACAATAATTGACATGAACAAGTATATGGTGAACAAAGCAAAAGGCATCCCCATCCAGCAAACCGGGAGATCCCTAGGAAGATTAAAATGTCGCATTTTGGTTGGAGTGAATATTGATGTGTTAGAAACATTCTGCTGGGAGATCAAAACATTATTTCTTCGAGAATAGTTAAAAAGAAAGGGAATGACTTGGTCATTGCGATTACAACTGTATATGGCTCCCTTTATGTGGAGAAGGAAAGAAACTTTTTATTTTTGAATTACATGAGATGTTTTTAAGTAGGTTAGTGCCTCATATTGTTGGTTGTGATTTCAACCTGTTGAGGAAACAAGAAGATGAGGAGAAGGGTCTGAGCACCAGGACTTGAACCCGTGAATTCATGGTCACAAGGCAGCAGATTTACCACTGCGCCAAGGCTTCCCTTCATACACAAATCTACTATGTTCCTCCAAAATAAAGGCAAGAGCCCACTAGCTATATCTAAATCAATAGTGGGCTTCTCTTGGTTCAACACACACTGCAGGAAAAATGGGCACTTGTAGACAATTTTGTTATAGTGGATGCCAATTTGATCAAGCCCGTCAGTACTCTTGGTGATGTAGAGGACAATGTTAGAATTAGAAGGGTGGTGATCGTATCCTTGGTGATAAAAGGCTCGACGGGATGAAGTTGATTCTATCATTGCAATGAACAACAAATCCTTATGGGACCGCCATCAGAGCACGATGTTCCAAAATTTCTTCATCCCATCCTCTCATTCTCGATGCCACTTATTCCATAATGTTCTTCACACACACTATTATTTTGTCCTTCTCTTGTCTGTCCATCCTGCTTGGTAGCACTCGCTCTCTCTTCTCATTTGAGCACTATCCAAATGATGGTAGCAGAAATGGGTGTTTTGTTCAATACATTTATGAAGAGTTTTATGCCAAGTGTGGGCATGCCAGTGTAAAGATCAAGTTATAGCATATATGGATGCACAAACTTGGGGAAAGGTTGCTGGATGAGTATTAAAGAAGTATAATTATGCATTGATTCATGTCCAACAATCATTACTCTTTTATAAGATGCTTGAGTACCCGCCACCCTTTTTGTGTTGTTTGACTAATTTACTAATGTATGGTTTTGGCCGTTGGCATTCGTTGAGCTCTTAAATCATTTGACACGTTCGGAGCAGATTCACGGGTGAGTGGCGAGTGGGGGTCATTAAGCATCGGCCTCGTAAACGAGATGATTTTGCTTTGGTTTTATTGCACAAGATTGTTGTGTGGACGACCCAAGTAGTAAAACAAAGCTACCAGTCCCATTTTGTGCTCGGGCCTCGCACCCCTCCTCCTCTTTTGCACTTCTCTCCTCCTTCTCTTCTCAATCTATAGTGCATGGTTTGCCTCCGCCTCACCTCGTTCTCCATGCTAGACCTCTTTCCTGGATCCCAACGAGCCAACGTGACCTCCCCTCACCGTCTTCTCTTCACTTAGTTGAGATGCCACCTTCCTACTCGGTGCCCTTCACCACTACACCGATACCTTCCCAACTAACCGAGCTAGCCCCGCCCCCACACCTTCCCAATAGCGTCTCCAATGGACCTCATCTGCGCTGCGTGCTGGCTGAGATGTAGCCTCCCCATGTTTTCCTATGCTCGTGCACACTCTCGCCCAGGCATCCTCATTTCTCTCTCTAGATATGAAAGGAAACCGTGACTGGATTGTAGGAGATGACGGTGGGAGGGGCCCCTTCGGAGATGTTTGTTTCCCTCTTCTCGATCGGTGAAGCAGTGGCGGTTGGTGCTCCATATCGTCCCCTCTCCCCCACATCAAACGTATTTCTCCTTGGGCCCGAAGATTGGGAATTTTACTTAATTTTAAAACTAGTTCTACTTTGGTTTTTGATGCTATTATCCGATTGGAGGAGGTATGGGGAGAAAATGCTAGCTCGATGGTGATGGCGATGGAGGATTTGGGCGGAGCCATTGTCATACTAACGCAGTTATTTTCCCCTCCTTTTTAATACTGCATGATATTCGTTGATTATTGTGAGCATATGCATAATCTAGAACCATATTATTTGTGCATTGACTTTATTTTTATAAACCCTAACCTTTTTTACATTTTGCTTCTAGAAAGATTTAACTGATACAACCAACTATGTGGGTGTTACAATTAGAGAACATGTAGATGATAAATGAGAAGCATGTACAAATAGATAAGTTTGTCAATGTAGATAATTATGGATGTGATCCTCCTCCTTGCATGATGCTTTTTGTGGGGATAGATAAAAGGAGGACCGAAAGTAAATTTGAGAAAGAAACAAGGCAAGCACACCCTATGAAACGGATTCCAAATGAAATACATCTAATGGAATGTGAGGTGGATCACTGGCCCACCTAGGAAGCAATGTATTATTGGGAATAAATTCTATCAAAAGCCTGACTATGTAGGTTTTCAAGAAATATGTTAGTGCGGATTACATATTTAGTTATGTAGGATTTTGTGTTGCTTTTATGTAAACTGATTGACTTCGATTATGTCTTGTACGATATGTGCTGGTTGTGGTTGCAGTTTAGAGCCTTGGGGATAGCTTGAAAACATGGTCATAACTGAAACGTTGCTAAATTACTCCAACGTTCAGGTGCTTTCAGTCCATTTCTTGTAAACATGTTACTAGAAAAAACATTTAACTAGTTGTGGCAAGATAAAAACAAGGAAATAAGCTAACTAGTTCAAGCGGCTAAGGATAATTTTGTTTTGAGGAATGAAACTACTGACAATCCTCATCAATATGCATCAGAAGTGTGGAAAAACAACAGCATGATCACAATACAAAAGCAAGAATTTGTTATCATACATTACTTGTTAATGTGACTTTATTATAACTTATTTGTTTACAAGGATTACGCGTACCGTACGGAATGAATTTTTTCTCCATTGTTGCCACTAGCCTCATTCATGGTGTTTGTATTTACTTGGATGTGACCACCTATTCATATAACTATATGAATGTCAAACAAAAAAATCTAAGATCATGGGTGTCATTGATTGAAAGTGACCCGATGGACTTTGGATGCCTCCTAGATTTCCTGGACTCGTAAAAACAATGTATAAAAAAAACAAGATCACAAAAGATGAACCCTTGAAGACGAGTAGAGGAGGGTGGCAGCTTAATATTTTACCAATCCTAGCATCCAATTGCACGATCCACAAGACTTGGTTGTCTGTTAGGCTACCTACAGTGGGAGTAACATAAGTGATAACATCTACATCTGTACTTGTTCAATCACATGTACTTGACGAGCGGCCACCATTACCTACTACTGCTGCCTGTTGTTGTGTTACCACCGAAACTAATTGAGGAGCGCTTCTTCGGGAGCCTCACCAAGGGTCATTTCGGGTGGGCTGAGAGCACGCCAATTGGCACGCTCCAGGAGCTCCCTCTGTATTTTGTTATTTATTTATTTTTTCACACGTTTTTTTGGCATTTTAGATGTTTTTTGGAGATTTTTTGGCTTATCGATTTTTTACCGGTCTCTCTTAGCTTTCTGACAAAAAAGAAAACTAAAAAATTGCGCAAAAAAACACATTTTTTTCTCTTTCGCGAGAGGCATGGATTTGCTGCCGCCGTTCGTACCTCTAACATATGTGTTTTTTTTTGCTTCCGCAAGAGGCACTGCCGCCCAAAAACGAAAAAAACGTGTTTTCTCTTCTTTTTTCCTTGCGTGAGAGGCACGGAAAAGGAAAAAAATATGTGTTTGTCTTTTTTTCTCTCCTGTCGTGAGAGGCACGGTTTTGCTTCCGTAAGAGGCACGGTATTGCTTTTGTAAGAGGCACGGATTTGCTCTCACGAGAGGCATGATCATTTTAACACCCACGATGCGGCTATATCTCCCACGTGTCGAAGCACGACTTAGAGGCATAACCGCATAGTGGTTTTGTCGCAAGAAGGGTCATCTTCACACAATCCCAGGTAATGAACAAGAATGGGATAAAGAGAGTTGGCTTACAATCGCCACTTCACACAATACATAATTTAAGATCATACATCATTCAAATACACTCATAGACCGGCTACGGTCAAGTTCAAATGAAAAGAAGACAACCCCAAATGCTAGATCCCCGATCGTCCCGACTGGGCCCCACTACTAATCATCTGGAAACGATACATAGTAACGACCAAGGGCCTCATCAAATTCCGACTTCAGCTCAGTTGCGCCATCTGCGCCAGTATCCTCGGCACCTGCATCTGTTTTGGTAGAATCTGTGAGCCACGGGGACTCAGCAATCTCACACCCGCGAGATCAAGACTATTTAAGCTCATAGGTAGGAAAGGTGTAATATGGTGGAGCTGCGGCAAGCACTAAGCAAATATGGTGGCTAACATACGCAAGTGAGAGCGAAAAGAGAAGGCAACGCGTCGGTCGAGAAGCTAGAATCGATCAAGAAGTGATCCTGAAACTACTTACGTCAAACATAACACAAACCGTGTTCACTTCCCGGACTCCGCCGAGAAGAGACCATCACGGCTACACACTCGGTTGATGCATTTTAAAGAGGTCAAGTGTCAAGTTATCTACAACCGGACATTAACAAATTCCCATCTGCCTCATAACCGCGGGCACGGCTTTCAAAAGATTGTATACCCTGCAGGGGTGTCCCAACTCAGCCCATCACAAGCTCTCACGGTCAACGAAGGAATAGACCTTCTCCCAGGAAGACCCGATCAGTCTCGGAATCCCGGTTCGCAAAACATTTCGACAATGGTAAAACAAGACCAGCAAAGCCGCCCGATGTGCCGACAAATCCCGATAGGAGCTGCACATATCTCGTTCTCAGGGCAACACCGGATGAGACATCCTACAAGTAAAACCAGCCCTCAAGTTTCCCCGAGGTGGCCCCGCAGTCTACTCA
>NC_041386.1:678361592-678371548 GCF_002162155.2 Triticum dicoccoides | reverse complement strand
TGACCCTTGGGCTCGCGAAAACCCAAGGGAAAAGGGCTTAGGTGGCAAATGGTAAAACCAAGTTTGGGCCTTGCTGGAGGAGTTTTATTCAAAGAGAACTGTTAAGGGGGTCCCATAAATCACCCAACCGTGTAAGGAACGCAAAGTCAAGGAACATAACACCGGTATCACGAAAACTAGGGCGGCAAGAGTGGAACAAGTCACCAGGCATAAGGCCGAGCCTTCCACCCTTTACCAAGTATATAAGGTGCATTAATTTAAACAGGAGATATTGTGATATCCCAAAATATCCTTGTTCCGACCAGGAACAAACTTCATCTTCACCTGCAACTAACAATGCTATAAGAGGGGCTGAGAAAAAGCGGTGACATAGCCAAACAACGGTTGCTAGGACAGGTTGGTTAGAGGGTTGACATGGCAATAGGTAGGCATGGTAAACAAAGGCAGGCAGGGCTAACATAACGAAAGAGCGAGTACTAGCAAGCAAAGATAGAAGTGATATAGAAGGTATGATCATCTTGCCTGCAAGGTTCTCAGAGTTGTTGAAGGCTGGATCCTCGTTAGCGTACTCAACAGGTTCCTCGTTCACGTACTCGTCTCCCGGCTCTACCCAAAACAAGAACACAAGCAAGGAACCACAATAAATCACGGTGCAATGCACAGGCATCATGATGCAAAACATGTCACGATATGCGAGAGGTGATATGCAAAGCGTATGCGTGCTTCGGAAGGAAGGATGATGAACAAGGCATCAACTTGGCAAACCAAGTATGCCGCTGGAGATATGAGATGATTTCGGTTGAAATCGATATAAGGATCATCGGATTCGGGTACACGGTTTGCAAAGGACAAGCCAGACAAGATATGATGCAAACAGCAACATGGCCACTTGGATGCAAAGTATGAACAAGCTATAGCACCCAAACATATGAACAAGATGCATAACAGTGATGTACAGGAGATGCCCTACGAAACATGAACACTGAGCTCAACCTAAAAACCACTAGAGCATGACTAAAATAGCATGGCAATATTGCAAGAGATAACAGTTCTACACACTTAGTGGAATTACTAGACATAGCAAAAACAGATTCATCATGGCATCTCTATAGGCTTGATCAACTCATTACCAGGCATGCCATGGCATGGAACAAGTACTAGTATGAAGTAGGCATGACAATGTAGCTACTCAAGTGCAAAACAAACAACTAGCATATTTGCATGAACAAGCACATAAGAGACAAAACAACACTAAGAAGTGAGATGGCATGATTATGAACTTGCTCAAATGCAGAAACTAATGCCACCAATGGATTGGTGGGATTTTTCTACCCCAAAAACATATATAATATGTTAGGGTTGCTGTAGAAAAATCATCATGAATGCACAAAGATAAACCCTGCCTAAAATGGTAATTGACAGAAATGGCACTTTCCATATTTGGAAACGTCCAGAATTGGACTTGCCCGAAAAGGACAGATTCCACATGCCGGAAATGGAATATACGCTGGGAATCAAAATAAAACAAATAATAATAATAAAATAAAAAAATAAAAAAACAAACGGCTAAGAGAGGATGACAGGTGGGGCCACCCTGTCATACTCACAGTGCAAGAAAGGAAATAAAGGGGGGAATAAACTGCGCCCGTGGGGGATCGAACCCGGGTCTCCCAGTGTGGCTCTGCTACGGCAACCACAGGGCTAGCTAGGAGGTTCTGATAGAAAAGGGCTTCGGCTCCTTTTAGGTAAGCACCAGGTCGAGCCACTCTGTTTTCAAACAGAGAAGACGACGGCGCCAGCGAGGGAAACGGCGGCAATCCAGCGGGCATGGGGCCTCCGGCAGCCATGCGGAAAGGGGGGTATGGACGCGTGCAACTATGAGGGGATGCAGGGGCGCTCGAGTTCGAGCAGTTGCTCGACTCGGGCCATGGCGTCTACGGCGAACGACAGCGGCAGCTACTGCGTCGCAGGGAAAAGCCGGGTGCGTGCGCGGGTGCAGATGCAAGCGGGGCTACGGGCGCGGCGAGCGAGCGAGCGCGGGCACGTGGGAATAGGGGAGAGAGCGTGTGCACGGTGCAGCAACAAAACATGCGCACTAAAAACTACAGAGATCGCCGGAGCACCGAGAGTACGGGAAAGATTGAATTGAAGCAGCGCCTACGGTGATCTATTGACGACAGGAAGGATCAGGGAGGAAGTTGGGTATACCTTCTTACCCTAGGACAATAAGACGATGACGGAGACGAGCCTGCGGCGACGCGAACGAGCTCTGAACCTTGGCGCGTTTTCTGACCGAGAGGAAGGAGGAACCAGGGGACGTCGATGAACTCGTCGTCCGGGCACTGTAGTCGACGTCGTGGAAGGAGACGACGATGAGGAAGACGAAGGACACGCTCGACAAGGTTGGGAGTGGCCGGAGAGCACGCCGGCGACGAGGCGCGCTCTCAGGTGCGCTCGGGATGGGGCGGACACGGTGGATCTGGTGGCTAAACTCACATGGAAACGGCGGCAGCGGACGAGGGAAACCCTAGGCGACGCGGGGGACACGGAAACTAGGGCTTATAAGGGCTAGGGCGAGCGGTGCGAGCTCACGCGCGCTCGTGCTCGCGGTCCCCATGGAGACGGCGAGAGGAGAGGGAAAAGGTGGGTGCGGGAACCAGGGGAGGCGCTGACGAGCGGGGCCGACCTTACCACGTGTCGAGGGTCTAGCGGGGGTGCGCGCTTGCGTGGGTGAGAAAAGACGAGGACGCGAGCGGGCTGGCTGGCACGCTGGCTGGGCTGGCTGGCTGCGCGGGGCGCTAGCTGGGCCGGCCTGGGAGGCCGAGGCCCAGGGGGGGCTGCTGCGCTGGCTGCTGCTGCTGCTTCATTTCTATTTTTATAAACAGAAATAGAAACAGAAAAGCTCAGGAAAAAGGGAGAGGAGTTAGAGCATAAAGAAAATACTCTCCAACTCCTGGAATTCTCCACTATTTTAATAAATTGCATTGGGCATTTTTAGAGGTAGAAAAATAAGACAAGTTTGAATTATATTCAAACTTGTGTCATTTTTGAACCTGACCAAAACAACTTCAAATAAGGAGATCTTTGGCAGAGAGGTTTAGGGCAAGGAGCAAGATTTACAAGGAGAGGATGAACATTAATAGAGAAGGAAAAATAGCACTTGATAAGAGAAGGAAGGAGAAGGAAGGAGGAGAAGTGATGGTGCCATGGTTGAAAAAGGGGGGGGGGGACAAGGTCATGCCCATGATGCTCATGGCAGCAACATGAATGACAAAATGCAACATGAGATGACATGAGATGACAATGCACTATATGGTGATGACAAGAAGCACAAATGCAATATGGCTAAAAGGAATATGACAAAGAAAAGAATAAACCACACAACCAAACAAGATGAGGCCAAACATGATAAAACCCACAAGAATTGGATGAGTTCAAGTTGATATATTGCCAAATTGGGACATGTTACATCTGGGGTGTTACAACTCTCCTCCACTACAAGAGGATCTCGTCCCGAGATCTAGGACTGAAAGAACTCCGGATATTCGGAACGGAGGTGATCCTCGCGCTCCCAGGTGGCTTCTCGGTCGGAATGGTGTGACCACTTCACTTTCAGGAATTTGATTGACTTGTTGCAAGTCTTGCACTCGGTTTCCTCAAGAATATCAACGGGATGCTCATGATAAGAGAGATCTTATTGGAGGTCGATCTCTTCGAAGTTGATAGTGCACTCAGGAGTTTTGAAGCACTTGCGAAGCTGTGACACGTGAAACACATCATGCACGTTTGCAAAGTTGGATGGAAGCTCAAGTTGATAGGCGAGATCGCCTCTTTTGCCAATGATCTTGAAAGGACCCACGTATCTAGGGGCAAGCTTCCCTTTGATACCGAAGCGACGAGTGCCTTTCATTGGAGAGACGCGGAGGTAGACATGGTCTCCGATTTCAAAAGCCAAGTCACGGTGCTTGCTATCATAGTAACTCTTCTGTCGCGATTGCGCGGCTTTGAGATTCTCACGAATGACTTTGCACATTTCTTCGGCTTCTGTGATCAAGTCGTTGCCAAGAAGTTGGCGTTCACCTGTCTCGGACCAGTTGAGAGGAGTACGGCACTTTCTGCCATAGAGAATTTCGAATGGGGCCTTGCCCGAACTCGCTTGGAAGCTGTTGTTGTAGGAGAACTCGGCATATGGAAGACAATCTTCCCACTTCATACCGAAAGAGATGACACAAGCCCTGAGCATATCTTCAAGGATTTGATTGACTCGCTCGACTTGGCCACTTGTTTGAGGATGGAAAGTTGTGCTGAAACGAATGTTGGTGCCCATGGCCGTCTGAAAGGAGTCCCAGAACTTAGAAGTGAAGATGCTTCCATGATCTGAAGATATCAATTGTGGAATGCCATGCAAGGAGACAATTCTGGAGGTGTATAGCTCTGCCAGCTGAGCTGCTGTGATAGATTCTTTGATAGGAAGAAAATGAGCCACTTTGGTAAGCTTGTCAATGACAACGAAGATAGCATCATTTCCACGCTTGGACTTAGGAAAACCAGTCACGAAGTCCATCTCGATATGGTCAAACTTCTATTCTGGAATAGCAAGAGGTTAGAGGAGACCAGCTGGTCTTTGGTGTTCTGCTTTCACTCTTCTGCAGACATCACATTCATTCACGAATTGAGCAATCTCTCGCTTCATTCGAGTCCACCAATATGACTGCTTGAGGTCATGGTACATCTTTGTACTTCCAGGATGAATGGATAGGAGGGAATTGTGTGCCTCATTCATGATGACTTTTCTCAGATCACCTTTTGGAACCACAATTCGATCCTCGAAGAAAAGAGTATCTTTGTCATCCAAGCGATAGCACTTGTACTTGGGAATGCCCTTGTCAATACCACATTTCACCTTCTTCACCATGGTATCCAGGAGTTGTGCCTCACGAATTTGATCTTCCAAAGTAGGAGAGACTATGAGGTTGGCAAGAAAGCCTTGAGGAACAACTTGAAGATTCAGCTTGCGAAAAGCCTCACAAAGATCTGGTTGAAACGGCTTGAGAATTAGACTGTTGCAATAAGCCTTTCTGCTCAGAGCATCTGCAATCACATTCGCCTTGCCAGGAGTATATTCGATACTCGGATTGTACTCCTGAATCATTTCGACCCATCGAGTTTGCCTGAGGTTAAGGTTGGGTTGAGTGAAGATATACTTGAGACTCTTGTGATCGGTGAAAATTTCCACTTGCCTTCCCAATAAGAGATGTCTCCATGTTATCAAAGCATGGACAACTGCCGCCAACTCAAGATCGTGAGTGGGGTAGTTCTTTTCATTGGGCTTCAACTGACGAGAGGTATAGGCCACAACTTTCTTCTCTTGCATCAACACAGCACCGAGACCTTGAAGGGAAGCATCACAGAATACTTCGAATGGTTTGGATTCATCAGGAGGAGTCAAGACAGGAGCTGTGACTAGCTTCTCTTTGAGGGTGTTGAAAGCGACGTCACACTCAGGCGTCCAGACATACTTGACATGCTTCTGGAGGAGGTTGGAAAGAGGCTTTGCAATCTTAGAGAAGTTCTCAACGAATCTTCTGCAATAGCTTGCAAGACCGAGAAAACTGCGGAGCTGTTTGACATTCTGAGGAGGTTCCCAATTCACAACTGCAGAAACCTTTGCGGGATTAACAACAATTCCCTTGGCGGAGATGATGTGACCAAGATAAAGAACTTCATCAAGCCAGAACTCACATTTGGAAAACTTCGCATAGAATTGATGCTCTCTGAGCTTGTCGAGCACCAATTGCAAATGTTTGGCATGATCCTTCTTATTCTTGGAGAAGACCAAGATATCATCGAGATACACCAAGACGAATTCATTGGTGTAGGGGTTGAAGATAAAGTTCATCATGCGAGAAAATGTTGGAGGAGCATTGACAAGGCCGAAAGACATGACAGTATATTCATAAGAACCATTGCTTGTTCTGAATGCTGTCTTGGGAATGTCTTCTTCACGAATGCAAATCTGATGATAACCCATACGAAGGTCAAGCTTGGAGAATACTTTAGCACCTTTGAGTTGCTCGAAAAGCTCATTGATGTTGGGAAGTGGGTACTTGTTCTTGATTGTCTTCTTGTTCAATGGACGGTAATCGACGCAAAGTCGGTCCGTGCCATCCTTCTTCTGGACAAAAAGAACTCCACAACCCCATGGGGAAGAACTCGGTCTGATCAAACCCAGACGCTCTTGTTCATCGAGCTGCTTCTTCAATTCCTTCAGCTCCTAGGGTCCAAGCTTGTATGGACGCTTGCAAACGGGTTCTGTTCCAGGCTCAAGATCAATAACGAACTCGACTGGCCGATGAGGAGGCATACCCGGAAGCTCTTCTGGAAAGACATCTTGGTACTCACAAACGACTGGAATTTGAGAAATAGCATCCAATTCGCCCTTCTCACTGAGAGAAAACAACCGAATGGTTTCATCACGAGCGGCATAGATGATAACATCCTCAGAAGGGTGAGTCAATTGAATTTGCCTGGCAGCACAATCAAGCTGAGCCTTGTGCTTAGAAAGCCAGTCCATCCCAAGAATTAGATCAATATCAAAATCGCCAAGAACAATTGGAGAAGACAGAAATTTATAGTCGCCCATCTGGATGGAAACATCAGGAGCAACTAAACTGGAAGTCATAAGTCTTCCCGGAGAAACAACTTGCATGACTTTGGACAAGACCTCTGTGCCCACATTGTGCTCGGATGCAAATGGGTATGACATGAAAGAATGCGATGCACCAGTATCAAATAAAACTTTAGCAAGAATATCATTAACTGGAAGATTACCGATGATCACATCTGAAGAATCCTCTGCCTGAGCTGCATTCAACATGTTGACCTTTGCAAACTTGGAATTATGCTTGACCACTGCATTGCTTGAAGATCTCACAGGAGGAGGAGGAGGAAGGCGCCTTTGATTCAAGCATTTGTTCGTGTAGTGGCCTTTCTGCTGGCACTTGTTGCAAGTCACTTCTGAGAGCGGACGGTGATAAGGAGCACTTGACCTTGGAGCTTGAGACTGAGACTTGTTCTGATAGCTTGGGTTGGGTGGGTGGGAAGATCCGCGAGCACCTGAGTTATTCTATTGGTAAGGCTGATGAAATGGAGGAGGAGGAAGATAAAACTTCTGCTGCTTAGCTGCCACTTGTGAGGAAGAAGAAGATTGCACTGCATCTCTGATTCTCTTCTTAGAAGCCTCACACTTGAGCTGAGCACCTTCTTGCTTGAGTGCCATATTGTAGAATTTATCAAACTGAGTAGGCTCAATAAGAACGAGAGCTAACTGCAGATCCTCTCTAAGGCCACCTCTGAACTGATAGATCATACTCTTCTCATCTGGAACATCTTGCTTAGCAAAGCGAGCAAGTTTCTGAAACTGCTTGTTGTATTCATACACTGACATGTTGCCTTGCTTGAGATTGCGGAACTCCTCACGCTTGCTCTCAACAACACTGATAGGAATATGGTGAGCTTTAAAGTCCCGACAGAAATCAGTCCAAGTAATCACTCGACCACCTCTGGAATCCTTGTATTGCTGGAACCAATCAGCTGCCTGATCCTTGAGCTGAAAAGAAGCGAACTTGACATAGTCCTCAGGCCTGACATTGCTGCATTCAAAATGCTTGTTGATATCCACGAGCCAATCATCGGCGTCTGTGGCCTCGACACAATAGCTGAAAGACTTCGGCTGGTTTGCAAGGAATTGGTTGAGGGTAGGAAACCGAGGCTGATGATTGAACTGCCCTTGACCTTGATTCCCTTGGTTGCCTTGGCCTTGGTTGCGCGCTTGCATGAGCTGGATCATCATCTGAGCATGGGCGTTAGAGGCTGCCATCAAAGCTTGCCTTGCCTCCGGAGGCGGAGGTGGAGGTGGAGGGTTCGCCTGACTCCCATCATTGCGATCCGGATTCAGACGCGTTGGCGGAGCCATCCTGAAGAGGGTGACATCCGTTAGCATCTTGATGGACAGATAGACAAGTTGAATCAACGGATAGAAATTGCAACATATAGTCTTCACAATAAACATTCGAACAAGGATGAACGAATGAATTCCAAAGTAAACATCTCACGTCCATAAAGGTGAGAAGCCACTTAAATAGAGATTGATGAATGAAATAAACAAGGTACGACTGGAACAAATACGTGGTAAGGATTACCCAATCACAAACCAAATATCTGCGGGAAGAAATGCTAGAGCTACTTGAATCCCACCTATAAACTCCCGAAACTTTCTGGTTATGCAATCTGGTGTTGGGGATACAGGGGAAGCACAATATCTCACCCAAACTAACAATCCCTACATCCAGCTGTATCCATCCGTCAACACATAACCAAGAAACCTTCGGAAATCGTGTACCTCAACCTTCGAAAAGCATCCGTTATACGAGTTATGGCAATACTCCCGAGCTCGCTCCAGTATTGGGTTATCGGGGTTATCTCACCAACAACTGCATAAAAGAGATTTTCGATATCGGCAAAACTCAGGTATTCCAGAACTGCAACGATAAGATTGTGATGACAACACCTCGGAGCTCAACTCCCCGGGACACTGCCACAACCCCTAAATGTCAGGAGGCACCAAGAACAATGTTCTCGTCACAAAACTATCAGAACGATTCCAAGATACCCGCGTGATCCTAAATTTTTTTTTTGTGAAAAATTGAGAAGAGGATAGTCAAAACATCTACGTCAGGAGACCTCACCAGAGCGACGAAGGGTCTGAGGAGTAAAAAGAATCCTACTCTCCGATATATATAATCCTAAGACTCAAAACATTTTTGTTTCTAGACTCAACATCGGCAGCAAACAATCAAGCAGGGGCTCCTAAGTCGGGGATGGCTCTGATTACCAACTTGTAACACCCACGATGCGGCTATATCTCCCACGTGTCGAAGCACGACTTAGAGGCATAACCGCATAGTAGTTTTGTCGCAAGAAGGGTCATCTTCACACAATCCCAGGCAATGAACAAGAATGGGATAAAGAGAGTTGGCTTACAATCGCCACTTCACACAATACATAGTTTAAGATCATACATCATTCAAATACACTCATAGACCGGCTACGGTCAAGTTCAAATGAAAAGAAGACAACCCCAAATGCTAGATCCCCGATCGTCCCGACTGGGCCCCACTACTGATCATCTGGAAACGATACATAGTAACGACCAAGGGCCTCATCAAATTCCCACTTCAGCTCAGTTGCGCCATCTGCGCCAGTATCCTCGGCACCTGCATCTGTTTTGGTAGAATCTGTGAGCCACAGGGACTCAGCAATCTCACACCCGCGAGATCAAGACTATTTAAGCTCATAGGTAGGAAAGGTGTAATATGGTGGAGCTGCGGCAAGCACAAAGCAAATATGGTGGCTAACGTACGCAAGTGAGAGCGAGAAGAGAAGGCAACGCATCGGTCGAGAAGCTAGAAGCGATCAAGAAGTGATCCTGAAACTACTTACGTCAAACATAACACAAACCGTGTTCACTTCCCGGACTCCGCCGAGAAGAGACCATCACGGCTACACACTCGGTTGATGCATTTTAAAGAGGTCAAGTGTCAAGTTATCTACAACCGGACATTAACAAATTCCCATCTGCCTCATAACCGCGGGCACGGCTTTCAAAAGATTGTATACCCTGCAGGGGTGTCCCAACTCAGCCCATCACAAGCTCTCACGGTCAACGAAGGAATAGACCTTCTCCCAGGAAGACCCGATCAGTCTCGGAATCCCGGTTCGCAAAACATTTCGACAATGGTAAAACAAGACCAGCAAAGCCGCCCGATGTGCCGACAAATCCTGATAGGAGCTGCACATATCTCGTTCTCAGGGCAACACCGGATGAGACATCCTACAAGTAAAACCAGCCCTCAAGTTTCCCCGAGGTGGCCCCGCAGTCTACTCAGTTCGGACCA
>NC_041386.1:678356358-678361393 GCF_002162155.2 Triticum dicoccoides | reverse complement strand
AAATAAAGATGACCCTTGGGCTCGCGAAAACCCAAGGGAAAAGGGCTTAGGTGGCAAATGGTAAAACCAAGTGTGGGCCTTGCTGGAGGAGTTTTATTCAAAGCGAACTGTTAAGGGGGTCCCATAAATCACCCAACCGTGTAAGGAACACAAAGTCAAGGAACATAACACCGGTATCACGAAAACTAGGGCGGCAAGAGTGGAACAAGTCACCAGGCATAAGGCCGAGCCTTCCACCCTTTACCAAGTATATAAGGTGCATTAATTTAAACAGGAGATATTGTGATATCCCAAAATATCCTTGTTCCGACCAGGAACAAACGTCATCTTCACCTGCAACTAACAACGCTATAAGAGGGGCTGAGCAAAAGCGGTGACATAGCCAAACAACGGTTGCTAGGACAGGTTGGTTAGAGGGTTGACATGGCAATAGGTAGGCATGGTAAACAAAGGCAGGCAGGGCTAACATAACGAAAGAGCGAGTACTAGCAAGCAAAGATAGAAGTGATATAGAAGGTATGATCATCTTGCCTGCAAGGTTCTCAGAGTTGTCGAAGGCTGGATCCTCGTTAGCGTACTCAACAGGTTCCTCGTTCACGTACTCGTCTCCCGGCTCTACCCAAAACAAGAACACAAGCAAGGAACCACAATAAATCACGGTGCAATGCACAGGCATCATGATGCAAAACATGTCACGATATGCGAGAGGTGATATGCAAAGCGTATGCGTGCTTCGGAAGGAAGGATGATGAACAAGGCATCAACTTGGCAAACCAAGTATGCCGCTGGAGATATGAGATGATTTCGGTTGAAATCGATATAAGGATCATCGGATTCGGGTACACGGTTTGCAAAGGACAAGCCAGACAAGATATGATGCAAACAGCAACATGGCCACTTGGATGCAAAGTATGAACAAGCTATAGCACCCAAACATATGAACAAGATGCATAACAGTGATGTACAGGAGATGCCCTACGAAACATGAACACTGAGCTCAACCTAAAAACCACTAGAGCATGACTAAAATAGCATGGCAATATTGCAAGAGATAACAGTTCTACACACTTAGTGGAATTACTAGACATAGCAAAAACAGATTCATCATGGCATCTCTACAGGCTTGATCAACTCATTACCAGGCATGCCATGGCATGGAACAAGTACTAGTATGAAGTAGGCATGACATTGTAGCTACTCAAGTGCAAAACAAACAACTAGCATATTTGCATGAACAAGCACATAAGAGACAAAACAACACTAAGAAGTGAGATGGCATGATTATGAACTTGCTCAAATGCAGAAACTAATGCCACCAATGGATTGGTGGGATTTTTCTACCCCAAAAACATATATAATATGTTAGGGTTGCTGTAGAAAAATCATCACGAATGCACAAAGATAAACCCTGCCTAAAATGGTAATTGATAGAAATGGCACTTTCCATATTTGGAAACGTCCAGAATTGGACTTGCCACCGCGGGGGATCGAACCCGGGTCTCCCCGGTGTGGCTCTGCTACGGCAACCACTGGGCTAGCTAGGAGGTTCTGATAGAAAAGGGCTTCGGCTCCTTTTAGGTAAGCACCAGGTCGAGCCACTCTGTTTTCAAACAGAGAAGACGACGGCGCCGGCGAGGGAAACGGCGGCAATCCAGCGGGTACGGGGCCTCCGGTGGCCGTGCGGAAAGGGGGGTATGGACGCGTGCAACTACGAGGGGATGCAGGGGCGCTCGAGTTCGAGCAGTTGCTCGACTCGGGCCATGGCGTCTACGGCGAACGGCAGCGGCAGCTACGGCGTCGCAGGGAAAAGCCGGGTGCGTGCGCGGGTGCAGATGCAAGCGGGGCTACGGGCGCGGCGAGCGAGCGAGCGCGAGCACGTGGGAACAGGGGAGAGAGCGTGTGCACGGTGCAGGAACAAAACATGTGCAACTAAAAACTACAGAGATCGCCGGAGCACCGAGAGTACGGGAAAGATTGAATCGAAGCAGTGCCTACGGAGATCTATTGACGACAGCAAGGATCGGGGAGGAAGTTGGGTATACCTTCTTACCCTAGGACAAGAAGACGATGACGGAGACGAGCCTGCGACGACACGGACGAGCTCTGAACCTTGGCGCGTTTTCTGACCGAGAGGAAGGAGGAACCAGGGGACGTCGATGAACTCGTCGTCCGGGCACCGTAGTCGACATCGTGGAAGGAGACGACGACGAGGAAGACGAAGGACACGCTCGACAAGGTTGGGAGTGGCCGGAGAGCACACCGGCGACGAGGCGCGCTCTCAGGTGCGCTCGGGACGGGGCGGACGCGGTGGATCTGGTGGCTAAACTCACCTGGAAATGGCGGCAGCGGACGAGGGAAACCCTAGGCGACGCGGGGGACACGGAAACTAGGGCTTATAAGGGCTAGGGCGAGCGGTGCGAGCTCACGCGCGCTCGTGCTCGCGGTCCCCATGGAGACGGCGAGAGGAGAGGGAAAAGGTGGGTGCGGGAACCAGGGGAGGCGCTGACGAGCGGGGCCGATCTTACCACGTGTCGAGGGTCTAGCGGGGGTGCGCGCTTGCGTGGGTGAGAAAAGACGAGGACGCGAGCGGGCTGGCTGGCACGCTGGCTGGGCTGGCTGGCTGCGTGGGGCGCTAGCTGGGCCGGCCTAGGAGGCCGAGGCCCAGGGGGGGCTGCTGCGCTGGCTGCTGCTGCTGCTGCTTCATTTCTATTTTTATAAACAGAAATAGAAACAGAAAAGCTCAGGAAAAAGGGAGAGGAGTTAGAGCATAAAGAAAATACTCTCCAACTCCTGGTATTCTCCACTATTTTAATAAATTACATTGGGCATTCTTAGAGGCAGAAAAATTAGACAAATTTGAATTATATTCAAACTTGTGTCATTTTTGAACCTGGCCAAAACAACTTCAAATAAGGAGATCTTTGGCAGAGAGGTTTAGGGCAAGGAGCAAGATTTACAAGGAGAGGATGAACATTAATAGAGAAGGAAAAATAGCACTTGATAAGAGAAGGAAGGAGAAGGAAGGAGGAGAAGTGATGGTGCCATGGTTGAAAAAAAGGGGGGGGGGACAAGGTCATGCCCATGATGCTCATGGCAACAACATGAATGACAAAATGCAACATGAGATGACATAAGATGACAATGCACTATATGGTGATGACAAGAAGCACAAATGCAATATGGCTAAAAGGAATATGACAAAGAAAAGAATAAACCACACAACCAAACAAGATGAGGTCAAACATGATAAAACCCACAAGAATTGGATGAGGTCAAGTTGATATATTGCCAAATTGGGACATGTTACATCTGGGGTGTTACAATCATGCCTCTCAAAAACGAAAAACATGCGTTTTATTTTTTTTTCTTTCGCGAGAAGCACAATTTTGCTTCCGTGAGAGGCATGGATTTGCTTCTGCCAAAGAAAAAAAAAGAAAAACATGTTGGGTTTGATTTTTTATTCCTTTTTTAGTGTAAAAATCATCAACATCAACATGGGATCTAGTTTTGCATATCTCGACGCGAGGAATCCAACAGTGAAAATGGTTTGAGATTCCGACGCATGGTTCAAGAGATAAAATATTTTAAATAAACAGATCTACGAACAAAGGACAAATTCCCTGGTTGCAACAAGTGGCGCACATGCAGTGTTGATGAAATTAATCTTTGGAAAAAGTGCTCCTTAATTAGTGATCTCCATCACCACCCAAATAAAAGCTAGGACGCAGGTCCTGATTTCAATTTTTTATTTTGAGTTGATCCTGATTTCATAAGCCTGCTGTCACAGGCCGGATGATGAGCTGGGCCGTGGTGGATATTGGGCTGGCTGCAGGCCCACAATGGCAAGGACGCGGCTACAAAAGGGGAGTTTCTCAAAAAAAATATCTATAAAAGGGAATTGGCCAACCTGAGAGAAGGGGATGAACGATAAACTGGCTGTAGCTGAAGCTACTTTGCCCTTCTCCTCTGCTCTTCATCTGTTCTTCCTTGAACCCGCTCTACTTGTATCCTCGATTTGAGCCGCTGTTAATGAAATTGACCTATTCGGTGTGCTGCCACTAGGTTGATCGCAACACCTGCGCGCCCGCCTCTACTGCTTCGCCCTAGACTAGAGAGATCATTTTGGGTCGGGCTTCTCATGAGGCGGCAATACAATGTCGTAGCACGTGTCGGTATTCAAAGTTACATGTGTTGTAGTTAATTACATTGTTACATTGTTGCATTCTCGAACCTTGCACACCGAGGAGTTTGTTCGCTTTGACTTATCTGGCCACTCATACTGGTGATGAAACCGCACACGCACAGTGGCTTTGGATCAAAAACGGATACATCAGGGAACCATGAGATCCAACAAGCACTCTTGATCTGACTCCGAGCGTCTCCTATTCCCCTATTGCATCCTCTTTTTGCCCGTCTGATGTAGATTTATACTACTATTATTGGCCTGTCACATCCATGACGATTTGATATGATAGCTACAGAAAAGTGTGTATCGCCTAACAAAGCATGATTCCACTTGGGTATAGAGTGAACAGAAATATATATGTGCGCACGCGCACAATTAATAAGCAGTCGATGTGCATGGTTGAATGTTGTGGAACCCATGCTACAAACTAGTACAACGGTTTCAGACGAAGTATCATGTGAAAACCAATAGTGAGTGAATGCATGGAAATCTTTGAAAGTGGGCCATCAGTTTAGTAAGGAAGGTGAGATCACACGTGGGGTGATAGCCAGCCACTTAAACCTGATTTTGCAGATAATCCTCTTCTTCTCTGATATATCCACCATTAGGAAAGCCTGGTCGTTTTGTCTTTGATATCGTAGCGCATTGGATAGGGATGAAAATGGAATGGAAACGGATAAAACTGAGTGCCGCCACGTTCGTTTTCATATTATTACTTTTAGCAGAAGCGGAAACGAATACAAAAACATCAAAAATGAATACAAAAATAGATACTATCAGAAACCAACACGGACCGAATACAAAGCGAACACGGAAACAGAAGTTTGAAGTTTGCGCTGACAGGAAAAT
>NC_041386.1:678341834-678356084 GCF_002162155.2 Triticum dicoccoides | reverse complement strand
CAACTTAGGGTAGTATTGTAGTAGTGCTAGAAAAATTCCATATAGGATCTAGTTGAGTACATGTGTGTGGTAGTAGAAGTTGATCCAGAGATGATCCATTCTGTTCATTGTGTTATTGTGTGTGTTTTGATACTTGGTACAAAGTGGTCATAGGCATATAATAGAAACAAAAGTTTCATAATCACGAAAACAGGAAGTTCCTTTTCCATGTCTGTTTCACCTGAATGTTGTTCCGTTTTTGTTTCCGTTGCCACATAAAAAAATTCCATTTTCATTTTCATTTTGCAATTTTTTGTTTCCATTTTTATATTTCTTTCCCGAAATTGCTACACCTACGAACAGCTGTTTCGTAACCTACATAATTTGCTAAAACGCTAAACAAACGGCCCTGATTTCAAGGGTGGGGGTGGGCCCGTGTGCCTAACTAATGATGAATTAAAAACTACCAAATCAGCATTTACGTAAGGTGCATAACAATCCTTACGTAGGTATAGCATTACTCTTTCCTCCCCGTTATCATTTTTTCTCTAAAAAAGCGAAAGATTCCCACTCCATCTTATACTCTCTGCCACCCATGAGCCCTCGCCCTCCGAAGGCCGTGAGCGATAACTCTCCGTAAGCTTTGACTAGTCCTTCGGAGCATCAGTGGCATGCCCCTCCTCTGTCCCTTGCCATGCCCCCCCGCCTCCTTGTAGCCTTGCACTGTTGCACAAGTAAGTAATGGGGTGCCTTTTGATGATTAGTTTTCTTTCTTAATCGATACTCCTGAAGCATCTAAATTGACTCGTTGAAGCTAGCAAGTGCATACATACAAACCGTTACATGTACTCCCTCCATCCGCAAATACTTGTCGGAGAAATAGATGTATGTAAATGTATTTTAATTCTAGATGCGTTCATTTTTATCCATTTCTCCGACAAGTATTTCCAGACGGAAGGAGTACATATCTCGAGCTGGTATGACTATCAGACAAGTATGTATATGTATCGTCCGTTGGCCTAACACTACACGCGTCAGGTTCTGACTTCCCGGTGATTCCCACCATTTTTACAGCACTACTTTCACTCTTTCAGACATCAAGACATGCCAGTGCTGAGTGAAGCAGCAGACGATGATCTGATCTCTGCGTCGCCCTGTTGGAGCAGAGGAAGAAGTTCCGAGAGCCCATGTCCAGCACCTTGCTCTCCGGGTCCAGAGCTGCACATGCCCAACACAGTATCAAGTTGGACTGGAGAACTAATCAATTGAACAATGGAAAATATCACATAAGGCTTGTTACGTATACGTACCATCGAGGACGTACTTGGAGAGGTGCAGCTCGAACCGCGCGGCCACGTCGGTGGCGCCGTCTTCAGCGGTGAGCGGCGGCCTGCGGCCCTCAGCGGCATAGGCGGCGATGGTCGCATGCGCGAGGTCGGTCACATAACATACCTTTGACTCGCCTTTGGTTCCCCATAGAAAAAGGTACTTCTCCATTTAGAGCCATCTTCTTTGCAAACGTACATGTCAATAAAATGTTCACCATATTTATTCAGCTGCAAAGTATAAAGATCATCCCAGAAGACCGCTACACCACCACCTTTGCCTCGAACAGAAACAAAAAACACATTTTTCATACCCAAACTATAGCGCAAACTCTCAACATACTCTTTATGTTTTTTCTTGTTTCAGAAAGAAAGATAATGTTTGGTTGGTGTGTCCTCGAGAGGCACACAAGTTCTTGGACTGTCCGAGGTTGACCCAATCCTCGGCAGTTCCAACTAATTATTTTCATGTTTCCTGACGGGCATCATCAAGCGCGCCCGTCAGTTAAACGGCAGCCCCAGGGCCGGTAGCTTCCTTGGTAGTACCTCCTATATCTTTTCCATCCCCTACAGACACTATCCTTTTGTCCTGAACCTCCTCCACTTCCCCATCTACTTCTTCACTTACATGAATAGTAGACCCATCTATGCCTACAACAGTACCAACTCTCTCACCACACACTCGTTTACAAGACACACTCATGTCCATAGCACCCCTAAACTCTAAACTTTCAGAACTAGTGCTATTCATACTAAACACCAGATCATCTTGGTCATCATGAGAATGCTTCTTGCTACCCGCGGTGCTCTCTAGCATGGCAGAAAAAGCCATTCTGCGATTGGAGAGTTCGCTCCCGCTGTTATGCGGAGTGGGGATACCAAAAACCGCATGTTTAACACATGCAGCCTATACCATGTCCTTCTCGTCACGTTCTTGCCGATGAAGCCTATTCCAGCGCTGGACTCCTGCATCAGCAGCACCCTCGCTGACATCTTGCGCAGAAGCAGTCACCAGGTCGCTGGCCTTCCCATCCAGGTTCTGCTGCTGAACACTCCCCGAAGCAACACACATCAGGGGAGCTTGATCTTGCTCCTGCACTTGGCCATCTACAGCAAGTTGCACCAGGGGCTGGTTCTGCAGATGCACAACAACAGCATCCCGGGTCCCCAAGTGTCCAACAGGTGTCCTAGGAGCACCCAAGTCGGTGTGGAGGTGCTTCCCAGGCACCTTTTCCATGAGCTCTTGTACTGGACCAGCCGGAGCTCCTAGGTTGGTGATGAGGAGAGCTCCAGCCTTGTCCTTGTGCGCCTCCAGGCCTCTTGTAGCTAACCGAGCAGAAGCATCATTGTTGGAGTTGTTGGTGCCCCCACCCGTGATCACACGCTACTCCAGCGCGTTGGCAGCGTCGGAGGCAAACGGCACTACCTCGTCTGCCAAAGCCGACGCCGTAGTCGTAGCAACAGTAGAAACAGATAGTTTTTTAACAGTTGAGGCCACCTCCGCGATCACACCATCCGGCACCGGCATCTCCCCGAAATCAATGTGTCTCCAGAGAGAGGCCCAATACGGCGGCACCCTTATGTCGGCGGAGTAGGCCGCCTTCCGCAACTCCTTTGGCATTCTACAGAACTTCTCCGTTGTGTGTCCCACCAATCCACAGCAAAAACAGAAGTTTGGCAGCTTCTCATATTTGACCTCAAAGAGAATTGGTTTGTTGCTACCTTTTGGGGTGATGTCAACGTTCTTCCTCAATGGCTTCTCCACGAGATGCTGAACACGAACCCGGAGATGCTCTTCAACGATCAGATTGTTGCGGTTCGACACGGCGAGAACGGTGCCGAGCTTTTTCCCAAGCTTCCACCCCATGTCTTCAGTCTTAAGGATGACATGGAGCCCATGGATTTGCACCCAGATATTGAAAGAATCTAGGCGCACGTCCACAGGGTCACCCACACCGTCGAAGTCCTTGATGAGCAGCGCGTCGTTCCGATAATGCCAAGGCCCGGCACGAAGAACGCGCTGCCGGTCCCCCTCCTTGGAGAACTTGATGATGAAACGGTCGTCGGTGCTTGTGACCTGCTGAGGGACGGCACTTCCTTGGAGCCGCCACGCCCCACGCAGGCCGTTGACGACGGCGTTGTGGTCCACCCGGTACGATGAAAGCACCCGTGCCACGATGAGCTTGCCCTTCACCGCCTGCTTGGCCGCCTTCATGTCGATGATAATCGTCTCGTACTCCTCGTCCGCCAACATGGCCACATGCTTGCCTTGTCGACGAGGAGCAGGAGGAGCTGTCGAGGCAGCCGCGAAGCCGATGGAGGGCCTGGGGGAGATGGTCAGCATCAGACCAGTCGGACCACCAACAGAAGCGATCCCCGTTTGAGGCAGAGGGGTAGCCATTGTTGCCGCCACAGTGTCGAGCTCATCAGCTAAGGACCGAGCAGGATCCTCCCGGCCAGCTTCCTCGATGGTGACGAGCAAATCCTTGTTGGACGCCATCTTTCCCTGGTACATACACAAGAAACAGAGAGAAGATGGCACACGCACTTGCTGAAACTGAAGAGTGGAGTGCTCTGTCTCTTGAATCCCCTCCCTCAAATAATTCTCCCCATCCCCAAATTTCTCCCTTGAATCAACCAAATTAATCCCCAAATGAAACTGATTTTGGATCCCATCCTTAACCGGGGTCAATTTGGAGTTAAAGCAGAGGACAGTTTCAGTTTCGTGCCCCCCATTACTCACCAGATCGACAGCTTTCATGGTGGAATCGGACGCCGGCATCTCCGCCGCCGTCACCGCGGCGACCTTCCCATCCATGGCCCCCTTCAAATCCGCCCGAGTTTCGCGTTGCTGAATTGAAGAACTCACCAACCTTTCCCCGCATACGTCGCAGACAGACCTCCGGATCTCGAGCTCGATGGACGATCTCCCTCCCCCGCTTTCTCAAGGTGCTCCACTCCTCACCAGAGTAGCCACCCACCATCGGCCGACCCTGCCGCCGGGGGAGACCGAGCGCCAGGTCCGCCACCACCACCGCCATGGGCGCCTCACAATTTAGTTGCTTTCATCAGTTCAGCAGCAGTTGTCAGTACGTGCACGAAGCAAGGCTATTCTAAGATGTTCATGTTCAATTTCATTAGACCTTAGGGGAGTGGCAATTCTTGATTACTAATGGTCCGGTTTATCTCGATGAAGTGGTATATTTTCATGTATTATACATCTTCTTTTAGGATATTTTATATTCCATTCAAGATTATCGGTTCTGTTCACTTCAAATCATAGGGTTATGTCTTGAGCATAACTAACTCTCTCTCTCTCTCTCTCTCTCTCTCTCTCTCTCTCTCTCTCTCTTAATATTTAAATTAATAACGGTACCTCTAGATGACTCACCATGTAAAGCACTTAAAATAGCATTCTTATTATTTTCACTTCTAAATTAACATTATTGAGCGGCAGGAGGAGAAGTTGATTATCTTCCAAAGAACAACGAATCATTAATGTCTTCAACCACAAAGTGTGGAGCTCAAGCGCAACACAAAATATACTAGAAGTGTTGGATTTGGTCCCACCATCATGGGAAAAAGGTAGGCATTTAAAAAAAATGCTAGGAGACGACTACAAAAGAAGTGATAAAAGCATAGCCGTGGAATGTTGGAGTGAGCCTAATCACTCGACCTCTGGCCGTTTTTCTATGAAATCACTCTATTCCAGATTGATTGGAGGTGCTCCTTCCCTGAGATTCAAGGATGTTTGGCATGCTAGAGTTCTCCTTAAGATCAAAATCGTTGTGTGGTAGGCCATTTGTGGCCGCCTTCCCACGGCGTATCAGATTCGCAAGTGTAATGGTCCTGGGACTGATTTTTGTAAACTTTGTGGGGCTAGGAAGGACACCAACTATGTGCTCTTCGATTGTCATTTGGCTAAACTCCTATGGAGCTGTATTAGATCGTGGCTGGCTGTTAACTGGTCCCATCTTCCTTCTTGGAACAACGGTCCTCCTCTAAGTCCACTAGTAGAAAAGGGGCCATTTGTCCCGGTTCATACGGGCCTTTTGTCCCGGTTGTTGAACCGGGACTAAAGGGTCATTACTAATGCCCTGGCCCTTTAGTCCCGGTTCTTACACGAACCGGGACAGACGGTGTTGGAAATATGCCCTAGAGGCAATAATAAATTAGTTATTATTATATTTCCTTGTTCATGATAATCGTTTATTATCCATGCTATAATTGTATTGATAGGAAACTCAGATACATGTGTGAATACATAGACAACACCATGTCCCTAGTAAGCCTCTAGTTGACTAGCTCGTTGATCAATAGATGGTTACGGTTTCCTGACCATGAACATTGGATGTCGTTGATAACGGGATCACATCATTAGGAGAATGATGTGATGGACAAGACCCAATCCTAAGCCTAGCACAAAGATCGTGTAGTTCGTATGCTAAAGCTTTTCTAATGTCAAGTATCATTTCCTTAGACCATGAGATTGTGCAACTCCCGGATACCGTAGGAATGCTTTGGGTGTACCAAACGTCACAACATAACTGGGTGGCTATAAAGGTGCATTACAGGTATCTCCGAAAGTGTCTGTTGGGTTGGCACGAATCGAGACTGGGATTTGTCACTCCGTGTAAACGGAGAGGTATCTCTGGGCCCACTCGGTAGGACATCATCAGAATGTGCACAATGTGACCAAGGGATTGATCACGGGATGATGTGTTATGGAACGAGTAAAGAGACTTGTCGGTAACGAGATTGAACAAGGTATCGGTATACCGACGATCGAATCTCGGGCAAGTAAAATACCGCTAGACAAAGGGAATTGTATACGGGATCGATTGAGTCCTTGACATCGTGGTTCATCCGATGAGATCATCGTGGAACATGTGGGAGCCAACATGGGTATCCAGATCCCGCTGTTGGTTATTGACCGGAGAACGTCTCGGTCATGTCTACATGTCTCCCGAACCCGTAGGGTCTACACACTTAAGGTTCGATGACGCTAGGGTTATAAAGGAAGTTTGTATGTGGTTACCGAATGTTGTTCGGAGTCCCGGATGAGATCCCGGACGTCACGAGGAGTTCCGGAATGGTCCGGAGGTAAAGATTTATTTATGGGAAGTCCTGTTTTGGTCACCGGAAAAGTTTCGGGTTTTATCGGTAATGTACCGGGACCACCGGGAGGGTCCCGGGGTCCACCAAGTGGGGCCACCGGCCCCGGAGGCTTGCATGGGCCTAGAGTGGAAAGGAACCAGCCCCAGAGTGGGCTGGTGCGCCTCCCACCCTTGCCCAAGGCGCAGCTAGGAGGGGAGAGGGGAAACCCTAGGCGCAGATGGGCCTATAGGCCCACCCTAGGGCGCGCCCCCTCTCTCCCCCTCTTGGCCGCCCCCTCCAAGTCCCATCTAGGGCTGGCCGCACCCCTTGGGGTGGGAAACCCTAAAGGGGGCGCAGCCCCCCTTCCCCCTATATATACTTGAGGCATTGGAGCAGCCCATAACATGAGTTCTCTCCCTCTATTCGTGCAGCCCTGCCTCTCCTCCTCCTCCTCTCCCGTTGTGCTTGGCGAAGCCCTGCTGGATTACCACACTCCTCCACCACCCCCACGCTGTTGTGCTGCTGTTGGATGGAGTCTTCCTCAACCTCTCCCTCTATCCTTGCTGGATCAAGGCGTGGGAGATGTCACCGGGCTGTACGTGTGTTGAACGCGGAGGTGCCGTCCGTTCGGCACTAGGATCTCTGGTGATTTGGATCACGACGAGTACGACTCCTTCAACCCCGTTCTCTTGAACGCTTCCACTTAGCAATCTACAAGGGTATGTAGATGCACTCTCCTTCCCCTCGTTGCTGGTTTCTCCATAGATAGATCTTGGTGACACGTAGGAAAATTTTGAATTTCTGCTACGTTCCCCAACAGTGGCATCATGAGCTAGGTCTATTGCGTAGATTCTTTGCACGAGTAGAACACAAAGTAGTTGTGGGCGTTGATTTTGTTCAATATGCTTGCCGTTACTAGTCCAATCTTGTTTCGACGGTATTGTGGGATGAAGCGGCCCGGACCGACCTTACACGTACTCTTACGTGAGACAGGCTCCACCGAATGACATGCACTTGGTGCATAAGGTGGCTAGCGGGTGCCAGTCTCTCCCACTTTAGTCGGAACGGATTCGATGAAAAGGGTCCTTATGAAGGGTAAATAGCAATTGGCATATCACGTTGTGGTTTTGCGTAGGTAAGAAACGTTCTTGCTAGAAACCCATAGCAGCCACGTAAAACATGCAAACAACAATTAGAGGACGTCTAACTTGTTTTTGCAGGGTATGCTATGTGATGTGATATGGCCAAGAAGAATGTGATGAATGATATGTGATGTATGAGATTGATCATGTTCTTGTAATAGGATTCACGACTTGCATGTCGATGAGTATGACAACCGGCAGGAGCCATAGGAGTTGTCTTTATTTATTGTATGACCTGCGTGTCATTAAAGAACGCCATGTAAATTACTTTACTTTATTGCTAAACGCGTTAGCCATAGAAGTAGAAGTAGTCGTTGGCGTGACAACTTCATGAAGACACGATGATGGAGATCATGATGATGGAGATCATGGTGTCATGCCGGTGACGATGATGATCATGGAGCCCCGAAGATGGAGATCAAAAGGAGCAAAATGATATTGGCCATATCATGTCACTATTTGATTGCATGTGATGTTTATCATGTTTATGCATCTTATTTGCTTAGAACGACGGTAGTAAATAAGATGATCCCTTACAACAATTTCAAGAAGTGTTCTCCCCTAACTGTGCACCATTGCTACAGTTCGTCGTTTCGAAGCACCACGTGATGATCGGGTGTGATAGATCCTTATGTTCACATACAACAGGTGTAAGACAGATTTACACATGCAATACACTTAGGGTTAACTTGACGAGCCTAGCATGTACAGACATGGCCTCGGAACACGGAGACCGAAAGGTCGAGCATGAGTTGTATAGTAGATACGATCAACATGAAGATGTTCACCGATGATGACTAGTCCGTCTCACGTGATGATCGGACACGGCCTAGTTGACTCGGATCATGTAATCACTTAGATGACCAGAGGGATGTCTATCTGAGTGGGAGTTCAAAAGATGAACTTAATTATCCTGAACATAGTCAAAAGTTCTTTGCAAATTATGTCGTAGCTCGCGCTTTAGTTCTACTGTTTTAGATATGTTCCTAGAGAAAATATAGTTGAAAGTTGAAAGTAGCAATTATGCGGACAGTAGAAAGCTTATGTCCTTAATGCACCGCTCAGTGTGCTGAACCCCAAACGTCGTCTGTGGATGTTGCGAACATCGGACATACACGTTTTGATAACTACGTGATAGTTCAGTTAAATGGTTTAGAGTAGAGGCACCAAAGACGTTTTTCGAAACATCGCAGAACATATGAGATGTTTCGAGGGCTGAAATTAGGATTTCAGGCTCGTGCCCATGTCAAGAGGTATAAGACCTCCGACGATTTTCTTAGCCTGCAAACTAAAGGAGAAAAGCTAAATCGTTGAGCTTGTGCTCAGATTGTCTGAGTGCAACAATCACTTGAATCGAGTGGGAGTTGATCTTCCAGATGAGATGGTGATGTTTCTCCAAAGTCATTGCCACCAAGCTGCTAGAGCTTCGTGATGAACTATAACATATCAAGGATAGAGATGATGATCCTTGAGGTATTTGCGTTGTTTGACATCGTGAAAGTAGAAATCAAGAAGGAGCATCAATTGTTGATGATTGGTGAAACCACTAGTTTCAAGAAGGGCAAGGGCAAGAAGGGACACTTCATGAAACGGCAAATCAGTTGCTGCTCCAGTGAAGAAACCCAAGGTTGAACCTTAACCCGAGACTGAGTGCTTCTATAATAAGGGGAACAACCACTGGAGCAGAATTACCCTAGATACTTGGTAGATAAGAAGGCTGGCAAGGTCGATAGAAGTATATTGGATATACATTATGTTAATGTGTACTTTACTAGTGCTCCTAGTAGCACCAGGGTATTAGATACCGGTTCGGTTGCTAAGTGTTAGTAACTTGAAATAAAAGCTACGGAGTAAACGGAGACTAGCTAAAGGTGAGCTGACGATATGTGTTGGAAGTTTTTCCAAGCTTGATGTGATCAAGCATCGCACGCTCCCTCTACCAACGAGATTGGTGTTAAACCTAAATAATTGTTATTTGGTGTTTGCGTTGAGCATAGACATGATTGGATTATGTCTATTGCAATACGGTTATTCATTTAAAGAGAATAATAGTTACTCTATTTATGTGAATAATACCTTCAGTGGTCTTGAACCTAAAAATGGTTTATTGAATCTCGATCGTAGTGATACACATTTTCATGCCAAAAGATAGTAATGATAGTACCACTTACTGGTGGCACTGCCATGTAAGTCATATTGGTATAAAACGCATGAAGAAGTTCCATGTTGATGGATCTTTGGACTCACTCATTTTTGAAAGGTTTGAGACATGCGAACCATGTCTATTGGTGTATATGCATGAAGAAACTCCATGCAAATGGACCATTTGGACTCACTTGATTTTGAATCACTTGAGACATGCAAATCATACCACATGGGCAAGATGACTGAAAGCCTCGTTTTCAGTAAAATGGAACTAGAAAGCAACTTGTTGGAAGTAATACATTTTGATGTGTGTAGTCCAATGAGTGCTGAGGCATGCAGTGACTATCGTTATGTTCTTACTTCACAGATGATTCGAGTAGATGTTGAATATATTTACTTGATGAAACACAAGTCTGAATTATTGAAGTAATTTCAGAGTGAAGTTGAAGATCATCGTGACAAGAGGATAAAATGTCTATGATAAGATCATAGAGATGAGTATCTGAGTTACAAGCTTTGGCACACAATTATGACATTGTGGAAATTGTTTCACAATTAATACCGCCTGGAACACCATAGTGTGATGGTGTGTCCGAAAGTCATAGTTGCACTCTATTGGATATGGTGCGTACCATGATGTCTCTTATCGAATTACCGCTATTGTTCATGGGTTAGGCATTAGAGACAACCACATTCACTTTAAATAGGGCACCACGTAATTCCATTGAGATGACACCGTATGAATTATGGTTTAGAGAAACCTAAGTTGTCGTTTCTTAAAGGTTTGGGGCTGCGACGCTTATGTGAAAAAGTTTCAGGATGATAAGCTCGAACCCAAAGCGGATAAATGCATCTTCATAGGACACCCAAAACAGTTGGGTATACCTCCTGTCTCAGATCCGAAAGCAATAGGGATTGTTTCTTGAATCGGGTCCTTTCTCGAGGAAAAGTTCGTCTCGAAAATTGAGTGGGAGGATGGTGGAGACTTGATGAGGTTATTGAACCATCACTTCAACCAGTGTGTAGCAGGGCACGGGAAGTTGTTCCTGTGGCACCTACACCAATTGAAGTAGAAGCTTATGATAGTGATCATGAAACTTCAGATCAAGTCACTACCGTACCTCGTAGGGTGACAAGGACGCATACTACTTCAGAGTGGTACGGTGATCCTGTCTTGAAGGTCATGTTGCTAGACATCAATGAACCTACGAGCTATGGAGAAGCGATGGTGGGCCCAAATTCCGACAAATGGTTAGAAGCCATGAAATCCGAGATAGGATCCATGTATCATAACAAAGCATGGACTTTGGTGGACTTGCCCGATGATCGGCAAGCCATTGAAATAAATGGATCTTTAAGAAGAAGACGGACGTGGACGGTAATGTCACCGTCTGTGAAGCTCGACTTGTGGCGAAGAGTTTTTCACAAGTTCAAGGAGTTGACTACGATGAGATTTTCTCATCCGTAGCGATGCTTAAAGTCCGTCGGAATCACGTTAGCACAAGCTGCATTTATGAAATCTGGCAGATGGATGTCAAAACGAGTTTCCTTACCAGTCGTAAGGAAAGGTTGTATGCGATACAATCAGAAAGGTTTTGTCGATCCTAAGGATGCTAAAAGGTATGCTGGCTCCAGCGATCCTTCTAAGGACTGGAGTAAGCATCTCGGAGTTGGAATGTACGCTTTGATAAGATGATCAAAGATTTTGGGTCTATACAAAGTTTATGAGAAACTTGTATTTCCAAAGAAGTGAGTGGGAGCCCTATAGAATTTCTGATGAGTATATGTTGTTGACATATTGATGATCAGAGATGACGTAGATTTTCTAGAAAGCATATAGGGTTATTTGAAAGGTGTTTTTCAATAGAAAACCTGGATTAAGCTACTTGAACACTGAGCATCAAGATCTATAAGGATAGATCAAAATGCTTAATAATACTTTCAAATGAGCACATACCTTGTCATGATCTTGAAGGTGTTCAAGATGGATCAGTCAAAGAAGAAGTTCTTGCCTGAGTTGTAAGGTACGAAGTTAAGACTTAAAGCTCGACCTCGGCAGAAAAGAGAGAAAGGACGAAGGTCGTCCCCTATGCTTTAGACGTAGGCTCTACAGTATGCTATGCTGTGTACCGCACCTGAAGTGTGCCTTGCCATGAGTCAGTCAAGGGGTACAAGAGTGATCCAAGAATAGATCACAGTACAGCGGTCAAAGTTATCCTTAGTAACTAGTGGACTAAGGAATTTTCTCGGTTATGGAGGTGATAAAGAGTTCGACGTAAAGGGTTACGATGATGCAAGCTTAACACCTATCCGGATAGCTCTGAGTAGAGATACCGGATACGTATAATGGAGAAACAATTTAGAATAGCTCCAAGTAGAACAGTTATTTGGAATAGCTCCAAATAGAGCGTGGTAGCTGCATCTAGGAGATGACATAAAGATTTGTAAAGCACACACGGATCTGAAAGGTTCAGACCCATTGACTAAAACCTCTCTCACAAGCAACATGATCAAACCCAGAACTCATTGAGTATTAATCACATAGTGATGTGAACTAGATTATTGACTCTAGTAAACTCTTTGGATGTTGGTTACATGGTGATGTGACCTATGAGTGTTAATCACATGGCGATGTGAACTAGATTATTGACTCTAGTGCAAGTGGGAGACTGTTGGAAATATGCCCTAGAGGCAATAATAAATTAGTTATTATTATATTTCCTTGTTCATGATAATCGTTTATTATCCATGCTATAATTGTATTGATAGGAAACTCAGATACATGTGTGAATACATAGACAACACCATGTCCCTAGTAAGCCTCTAGTTGACTAGCTCATTGATCAATAGATGGTTACGGTTTCCTGACCATGGACATTGGATGTCGTTGATAACGGGATCACATCATTAGGAGAATGATGTGATGGACAAGACCCAATCCTAAGCCTAGCACAAAGATCGTGTAGTTCGTATGCTAAAACTTTTCTAATGTCAAGTATCATTTCCTTAGACCATGAGATTTTGCAACTCCCGGATACCGTAGGAATGCTTTGGGTGTACCAAACGTCACAACGTAACTGGGTGGCTATAAAGGTGCATTACAGGTATCTCCGAAAGTGTCTGTTGGGTTGGCACGAATCGAGATTGGGATTTGTCACTCCGTGTAAACGGAGAGGTATCTCTGGGCCCACTCGGTAGGACATCATCAGAATGTGCACAATGTGACCAAGGGGTTGATCACGGGATGATGTGTTATGGAACGAGTAAAGAGACTTGCCGGTAACGAGATTGAACAAGGTATCGGTATACCGACGATCGAATCTCGGGCATGTAAAATACCGCTAGACAAAGGGAATTGTATACGGGATCGATTGAGTCCTTGACATCGTGGTTCATCCGATGAGATCATCGTGGAACATGTGGGAGCCAACATGGGTATCCAGATCCCACTGTTGGTTATTGACCGGAGAACGTCTCGGTCATGTCTACATGTCTCCCGAACCCGTAGGGTCTACACACTTAAGGTTCGATGACGCTAGGGTTATAAAGGAAGTTTGTATGTGGTTACCGAATGTTGTTCGGAGTCCCGGATGAGATCCCGGATGTCACGAGGAGTTCCGGAATGGTCGGGAGGTAAAGATTTATATATGGGAAGTCCTGTTTTGGTCACTGGAAAAGTTTCGGGTTTTATCGGTAATGTACCGGGACCACCGGGAGGGTCCCGGGGTCCACCAAGTGGGGCCACCGGCCCCGGAGGCTTGCATGGGCCTAGAGTGGAAAGGGACCAGCCCCAGAGTGGGCTGGTGCGCCTCCCACCCTTGCCCAAGGCGCAGCTAGGAGGGGAGAGGGGAAACCCTAGGCGCAGATGGGCCTATAGGCCCACCCTAGGGCGCGCCCCCTCTCTCCCCCTCTTGGCCACCCCCTCCAAGTCCCATCTAGGGCTGGCCGCACCCCTTGGGGTGGGAAACCCTAAAGGGGGCGCAGCCCCCCTTCCCCCTATATATACTTGAGGCATTGGAGCAGCCCATAACATGAGTTCTCTCCCTCTATTGGTGCAGCCCTGCCTCTCCTCCTCCTCCTCTCCCGTGGTGCTTGGCGAAGCCCTGCTGGATTACCACGCTCCTCCACCACCACCACGCCGTTGTGCTGCTGTTGGATGGAGTCTTCCTCAACCTCTCCCTCTATCCTTGCTGGATCAAGGCATGGGAGACGTCACCGGGCTGTACGTGTGTTGAACGCGGAGGTGCCGTCCGTTCGGCACTAGGATCTCCGGTGATTTGGATCACGACGAGTACGACTCCTTCAACCCCGTTCTCTTGAACGCTTCCGCTTAGCGATCTACAACGGTATGTAGATGCACTCTCCTTCCCCTCGTTGCTGGTTTCTCCATAGATAGATCTTGGTGACACGTAGGAAAATTTTGAATTTCTGCTACGTTCCCCAACAGATGGGCCTCCACGTGGCCGGTGCGTCGAGTCCGGGCAGGAGGGCCTTTGGTCCTGGTTGGTGGCACCAACCGGGACCAAAAGACATCCACGCGTCAGCATTTCAGGGGCTGGGGT
>NC_041386.1:678336072-678341569 GCF_002162155.2 Triticum dicoccoides | reverse complement strand
TAATTTAGGTGTTTCATATATTGTGTTAGCTAGCTAATTAATAGGGAGAAGTGTCCTCTTTTATCTCCGTGCTTGGTCGATGCTACGTATTATACATAGAGAGGCCCTCGACACGCTAGCTAGTAAGAAAATAAAGGAAACCATTAAGTACAGAAGTTCGTCATGCATACCGAGAGAAGTGATCGATCGACCTCTCCCTCTCCGAGAGATTGGTCGAACAACAATTTTTCGTATTAATTTAGGTGAAATTGTGAATATTATTGCTTACGCACTTCATATTGTCTTTTAGAGTAGCCCTGCTTATTTTTCAAAGTCGTGTTGTAGATGAACTCGCACACGTAGTATCCACAGTAATTATTCCCTTGTTCCTGCCACAAGCACTTTACGAGAAATAGAAGTCAATCAAACTGATAATGAAGCATTATAAATGACATTGATGAAAGTATAGCTATAGAATCAACGGGAGATGCGCGCAACTAGCTAGCCAGTAGTACTTACTTTCGGGTATGTAGATCGCAGCTCCTTCGGCAGTCCCGGAGCTTCTGTGGTGAACTGTTTCCAAACCCTACAAGACAAAGAAAATAATTATTATTACTTGAGATATCAGGAAATGAACAAAAAGTTGCCGATATGGTGCGGTAATGATCGATTGAACTTACTTGTTGAGAATTTTAGTCATGTCCGCATAGGTTTCGGGATCTTTTCGTCTCGAGTCTAAGACGGTTACTAGTCCCCACTCAAGCTTAATCTCCAGAAGAACATAGTGGAAGCTGCGCACGTATGCATAACTCATCAATTACATTACTATAACCTCGCTCGAGTAATAAGGGAAACCGAATATGCACACGACAGTAACACTCACTTGAAGTTGTAAGGAAAGAGTATGGTATCTTTGTTTTGATTTTTGATCAACGATTGTAGCAAGTTGGCCTCGGCGTCTTTGGCGTGCTTTTTAACCTGAATTTCTTCTATGATATTTGTGTTAATGAACCCAATATCATACATTTCTTGTTTCCTGCACTCGACGATCTTCAATCTGCATAATATAGTGAGGATAATTAATTATAAATACATGCAATGAAAGAGCCGAGCTATATATAGAGACTTAATGACAGAAATAGTACTTACAGACAGTAGCAAAAGACCGTTAATTTATCGAGGGCCTTTTGATTGAAGAACTCGAAGACTCCTCAAATGGAACAAGCAACAGATCAGTTCCAACGAGGTCGTGCTCCTCTTTAATTCTCAGATACAAAGTATTCGTCCCCCCAGACTCTCTGCAGGTTTTCATGTACCAATTATGGAATCTTCGCATCATCGTGGTTAGAGATTTTTCATCTTTGACGAGAGACTTCCTGTACTCGTATCTGTGTTCGTCCACCTCCATGAAATCAGGAAGTTGGTCGTCAGGCAGGTAATCTGCAAGATTGCCATAACTGGCCACCGTCCCCGGAGCATTAGCAACGATGTCGCCGCTAGACACATTGAGCGGGGGGCACGATTGATTTGCTTGTTCGCCGAGCTGGGCAATTTTTTTCGCAGCTGCTCGTTCTTTTGACCTTTGATGTCTGACAGTACTTCCCGACCGCTCCGCTTCGAGATATGTTTGTTCAGTAATGTGCTCATAGTTGGTTCTCGGTAGAGACTTTGGTGGTTTCCTCAGGGCATCGATAGTGCGCTTTGCTTTCACCGGATCTACCTTCTCCTTCGGAGGTGGATGTCTCTTTGCTTTCAACCCTTCAAAGAAGTCGTCCACTTCGGCCCGCACAATCTTCGCGTTTTCCTCCTCGGTCCTCTCGTACGGTAACTTCTCTAGAGGCTTGAGAGAAGGACCGTATCTGTATTGCCTGCCACCTCTGGCTATACTGCTAGACGCCGGAGCAGACGGAGCGGCTTCGGCATCTGTCTTCTTTCATGCTTGCTTACGAGGCGGAGGAGAAGGACTACGATGCAGCGGAGCAGCCGGGGCGGCGGCGGGTCTCTTCCGCCCTTGCTGGCGAGGCGGAGAAGGAGGAAGCTGCTGGCTGCTCGGGCGCGCCGGCGCAGGCGGAGAAGGAGGCGGAGTGCTGCCACACGCCGGAGAAGGAGGCCGAGTGCCCTGATTGTCACTCGCCGGAGGAGGAGGAGGAGGTGTCCTGTTCGGAAGCTTGATGAACTCCTTCCGCCATAGGCATGGAGTCTTCAAAGTATAACCCAGCCGAGTTTCCCCTTTACCGGTAGGGTGGTCAAGCTGGAGGTCCTCAAATCCCTCCGTTATTTCGTCCACCGTCACCCTAGCATATCCTTCTAGAATCGGACGACAGTGAAAAGTTGCGCTGGGGTCAGAAGGTCGAGCTTGGCCGACAGCCGCCTTGACTTTTAAGTTCTGCCATTGCGCCATAAGGTGGCAATTTTGAGACTCCGTGATAAAATCCACGGGGTAGCTAGCAGGAGCCATCAAGACATGCTCCGGCTGAAGCAGCTCGGTGGAAGCCACGCTGCTTCTCCGCTGAGATGGCGGGATAGCTTCGGGGGAAGCTTTGGCAGTTCGTTTGCTGGGATCTGCTTCTCGTTCCTCTAGCCCTTGTACCCTTTCGTGCAGCGCTTGCAGTTGCCTATGCTCCACTTTCTTCCTCCTCTCCTCGATTTTGTAACCCCCTGCGTCCGGAAAACCAACCTTCCACGGAATGGAGCCTAGCATGCCTCGTGTCCGTCCAGGGTGCTCAGGATTCCCGAGAGCCATTGTGAGCTCGTCGTTCTCCCTGTCTAGAACGAACGTCCCTTGCTCCGATGCATTGATGTAGTGCCGAAGCCTCTTGACTAGTATTTTCAGTTGCTCGTCCGTCCAATGGCACTTCCCTGATATAGGGTCCAAGGTTCCGCCAGCCCCGAAGAACCAAGTCCGGCAACGGTCTGGCCAGTTCATTGTCTCTAGTTCGATCCCTTTATCAAGCAGATCATTCTCAGCCTTGGCCCACTTAGGCCGGGCTTTGAGGTAGCCACCTGACCCCGTGCGATGATGAAACTGCTTCTTCGCAACATTTTGCTTGTTTGTCGCCGACATCTTCTTACTCTTTTTCGATGTCGTGTGGGCCACAAATGCGGGCCAGTGATCTCTGATCTTCTCATATTTGCCGATGAATTCTGGTGTCTCTTCTTTGTCGACAAACTTTTTCAGCTCTTTCCTCCACCTCCTGAATAGGCCTACCATCTTCTTAAGAGCAAAAGACTTGATTAATTGCTCTGTAACTGGCTTCTCCGGATCCTCCTCTCGCGGTAGGGTGAAATTTTCCTTCAGCTCAGTCCAAAGATCATCTTTCTGCATCTCATTGACATAAGACACCTCAGGGTCTTCGTTCTTAGGCTTATACCATTGGTGGATGCTGATCGGGATCTTGTCCCTAACAAGAACCCCGCACTGAGCAGCAAATGCGTTCTTTGTTCGGATGGGTTCAATCGGTTCGTCGTCGCGCGCGATTGCTGTGATCTCAAACCTTTCATCTGAGCTCAACTTTTTCTTCGGGACTCGTCTCCTTACCGAAGTTGTGCTCGATCCGGAGGGCTAGAAAAAAGAAGAAAGACGAGAGTTAATTAATATGTGTACATATACCAAAACAATGAATGCATCAATTAGCTAATATATATACCTGGCCAGACTCGGTTCGGTCACCGGAGCCGTCATCACGATCTCCTTCTTGCACCGTCATTGGGTCACCAGAGCCATCATAATCATGTCTTTCCTCCTCCATTCTTCGATCACCGTAGCCTGCTTCTTCACCCTATTCTTCTAGACCATCATTGTCGTTAAGATACGACAAGATATCACCTCCGGCTAAGATTATGTCCCCCAACACCTCTTCTGCTTCCTCGTCGCGTATGTGCTCCATTGTTTCTGTAAATATTACAACATGGCAATTATTACACAAACATGACAGCACGTGGATATATTAGTGGCAAATGTAGACCGAGCTTATTCCGGGTTTGGGGTGGCCTCGGCACGCTTCAAGGGTAGGGGCGCGGCAGGAGGGGTAGGAGACCGACATTGTTTTTTTCTAGGGTTTGGGTGTCCTCGAGAGTTTTGGTCGAGCGAGAGGGGGTGGCCTCGAGAGATTTTGTCGGGTAGGGGCGCGACGGGAGGGGGTAGGAGACCAACATCGTTTTTTCTAGGGTTTTGGTGTCCTCGAGAGTTTTGGTATAAGTTATCACAGTCGAGAGGGGGTAATATCGACAACGACGACATACATACACGGGAAAATAATGTTATCGGGGAGGGGGTATATCGACCCCCCCCCACGTGTTGAAGTTATCGGGAGGGGGTTATATCGACAACGATGACATACATACATGGGAAAATAATATTATTGGGGAGGGGGTATATCGACCTTCCCTTGTGTTGAAGTTATCGGGAGGGGTATATCGACGACGACAGACCCGATAAAACATAAGAAACAAAGAAGAAATAAAAAGAGGAGAAGAAGAAAGGAATAGAGGAGAAGATCGAAGAAAAAAAAGAAGAAGAAAAAAGAGGAGAAGAAGAAAGGAATATAGGAGAATAAGAAAAAATAGAATATATATTCTATTCCTTTCTTCTTCTCCTCTTCTTTTTCTTCTTTTTTCTTCTTCTTATTTATTTCTCCTCTTCTTCCTCTTCTTATTTCGTTTTTCCTCTCATTCTTTTTCTTCCTCTTCTTATTTTCCCTTTTCCTCTCATTCTTCTTCTTCTTCTTCCTTTCCTAGCTAGATACATAAAACTTTTCTAAAAATGTAACTTTTGCATATATACATGGAAAAAATGTTATCGGGGAGGGGGTATATCGACCCCCCCTCGACCCTCTTTTCCTTCTTCTTCCTTCTTCCTTCTTCCTCTTTTCTTCTCCAACACAAAACACATCTCATCTCATCTCATTTCATCCAAAAATAATTCTTTGCATATGAATATACATACTTTTACTTTTTTCTTAAATGTTACATATGAACATTTTCTTAAATGAGCATATGAACATTTTCTTAAATATTAATGAGCATATGAACATACATATCACCAAAAAATAGACGTTTTTCTTCCTAACAAAAAAAAAATGCAAAAACGAGCATTATACAACATATACAGAGCATTATATAGTGAACATACATACATACATACATACATACATACATACACTGAGCATATACAGAGCATTATACGGCGACGGCGACGATGGTTGGCAGTGGCACGCGGTTACGGATGGCGTGCGGGGGTGGCAATTAGAAGGAAAGGGGAGGAGGCAGGGGCTCACAGTGCGGGGAGGGGTCAAGGTCGCCGGCCGGAATCGGTGCGGCGGCGGACGAACGGCCTCGGGGATGAACGGGTCACGGGAGCCGGCGTGGTGCTTCCCCGCAGCGACGGCGACGATGGGAGCGGGCGACGGCGACGGCAAAGACGGGCGCGGGCGACGACGACGGCGTCGGTGGGGGCGGTGGGCGGCGTCGGGGCAGCCTGGCGGCGACAGGGCAGGGGCTACGACGGGGGCGCGCGGAC
>NC_041386.1:678327364-678336062 GCF_002162155.2 Triticum dicoccoides | reverse complement strand
GGCGCCTGGGCGGCGGGCGGCGTCGGGGCAGCGGACGGCGTCGATCTGGGCAGCCTGGCGGCGTCGATGAGCTCGGCGTCGTCGGGCGGGCCGGGGGGCAACTGGCGATGAGTTCGTCAAATTTTCCTAAGTGCTAATTATATACCCAGGCCTTTGGTCCCGGTTCGTGTCACAAACCGGGGCCAATGCCCCCCTTTAGTCCCGGTTGGTGCCACCAACCGGGACCAAAGGGGGGCATTGGTCCCGGTTGGTTCCATGATCCGGGACCAAAGGGTGGCATTGGTCCCGGTTCGTGCCACCAACCGGGACCAATGGCCTTGCACAGCGGCGTGGTGGTGGGAGTTTAGTTCCACCTCGCTAGTTGAGAGCGTTGACCACCTGCTTATAAGCACTGCTTCCTCCTCTCTCTCGAACTCCTCTGAACTGCAGGCCTATGGGCCTAATCTGACACTGCTTTGCCTATGGGTCTGCTGGTCCTTCTGCGGGCCTGAATCGAGGCCCATGGTAGGGTTTCTAGTCGTATTCCGGCCGTGGGGGCCTAGTAGAGACACTTTTTTTGTTTTTTGTTTTCTTTACTTATTGTTGCTATTTTTATTTTTTTCCAGTTTTTTTGTTTTGTTTTCTGCATTATTTATTTTCTTTTGTTTTTTGCTTTATTTTTTAATTCTTTTTGCTTTTAGTTTTAGAAAAATTATAAACTTTCTGTTAGTGCCATTAGTTTTCAAATTTGAAAACACTTTTTTTGTTTTTTGTTTTCTTTGTTGCTTTATTTATTTTATTTTGTTTCTACTTACAACAAAATACTTATTGTTGCTATATTTATTTATTTTTTTCCCAGTTTTTTTGTTGTATTTTCTGCATTATTTATTTTCTTTTGTTTTTTGCTTTATTTTTTAATTCTTTTTTGCTTTTAGTTTAGAAAAATTATAAACTTTCTGTTAGTGCCATTAGTTTTCAAATTTGAAAACACTTTTTTTGTTTTTTTGTTTTCTTTGTGGCTTTATTTATTTTATTTTGTTTCTACTTACAACAAAATACTTATTGTTGCTATTTTTATTTTGTTTCCAGTTTTTTTTGTTTTGTTTTCTGCATTATTTATTTTATTTTGTTTTTTGCTTTATTTTTTTAATTCTTTTTGCTTTTAGGTCAGCAAAATTATAAACTTTTTGTTAGTGCTATTAGTTTTAGAAAAATTATAAACTTTCTGTTAGTGCCATTAGTTTTTAAATTTGAATAGTTAAAATTTGAATTGTTTGAAATTTGTGTGAATCACAAGTTTGTGATTAACTTTACTAAAAAAATGAACATAGATGCGCCTATAGAGAAAATTCAACTTAAATTCATAATAAATTTCTATGAATTTCAGAGAAATTCACTATTAATTTAGGTCAAATTCCCTATATAGGGGCATCTATTTCAGAGAAAACCGGTTTGAGCGCCCTTTGGTTGGCGAGGTGGGACTAAACTCTGAGCGCAACGAGGACCAACCCTTTAGTCCCGGTTTGTGGCACAAACCGGGACTAATAGTCATGGGCCAGGGGCGAGGCGCATTGGTCCCGGTTCGTGCGTGGAACCGGGATCGAAAGGTTCAGACGAACCGTGACCAATGGCCCACGTGGCTGCCCTCTTGAGAGTGTTCTTGGTGAGAACATAGTTGACAAGGAGCGAACCGGGATTAATGGTATTACGAGGGCCGAACCATAAGACATTAAAGCATTTCAAATGAACTCTTAAAAAGTTGAAAGTTGGCATGGTATGATAATTTCACCCACATAGCATGTGCATGTACAAAACGGACAATGGTATCATACTCATCTGTTACAAAGTTGGCATGGTATCATCATAATAGTTGCGGGAGAAAGTCTTCACTTTTTCTTTGCTTGTGTCATTTGCTTATTGCACCGTAACCATGGATAATCTTCATCGTTTATCAGGATGCTTGGGTCAGCCTTGACTTTGAAGGGAGGAATTTCATGAAACTTTTCATAATCTTCAGACATGTCTGTCTTGCCCTCCACTCCCACGATGTCCCTTTTTCCTGAAAGAACTATGTGGCGCTTTGGCTCATCGTATGATGTATTCGCTTCCTTATCTTTTATTTTTCTCAGTCTGGTAGACATGTCCTTCACATAGATAACCTGTGCCACATCATTGGCTAAGACGAACGGTTCGTCAGTGTACCCAAGATTTTTCAGATTCACTTTTGTCATTCCATACTGTGGGTCTACCTGTACCCCGCCTCCTGACAGATTGACCCATTTGCACTTAAAAAAAGGGACCTTAAAATCATGTCCGTAGTCAAGTTCCCATATGTCCACTATGTAACCACAATATGTGTCCTTTCCCCTCTCGGTTGTTGCATCAAAGCGGACACTGCTGTTTTGGTTGGTGCTCTTTTGATCTTGGTCAATCGTGTAAAATGTATTCCCATTTATCTCGTATGCTTTGTAAATCAATACAGTCAAAGATGGTACCCTGGACAACAAGTACAACTCATCATAAACAGTGTTGTCACCTCTGAGACGTGTTTCCAACCAACTGCTGAAAGTCCTGATGTGTTCACATGTAATCCAGTCGTCGCACTGCTCCGGGTGTTTGGAGCGCAGACTGTTCTTGTGTTCATCGACATACGGGGTCACCAAGGTAGAGTTCTGTAGAACTGTGTAGTGTGTTTGAGACCAAGAATATCCGTCCCTGCATATTATTGAGTCCCTTCCAAGCGTGCCTTTTCCAGTCAGTCTCCCCTCATACCGCGATTTAGGGAGACCTATCTTCTTAAGGCCAGGAATGAAGTGAACACAAAACCCAATGACATCCTCTGTTTGATGGCCCATGGAGATGCTTCCTTCTGGCCTAGCGCGGTTACGAACATATTTATTTAGGACTCCCATGAACCTCTCAAATGGGAACATATTGTGTAGAAATACGGGCCCCAAAATGACAATCTCGTTGAGTATATGAACTAGGACGTGCGGCATGATATTGAAGAAGGATGGTGGGAACACCAGCTCGAAACTAACAAGATATTGCGCCACATCACTCCTTAGCCTTGGTACGATTTCTGGATCGATCACCTTCTGAGAGATTGCATTGAGGAATGCACATAGCTTCACAATAGCTAATCCAACGTTTTCCGGTAGAAGCCCCCTCAATGCAACCGGAAGCAGTTGCGTCATAATCACGTGGCAGTCATGAGGCTTTAGGTTCTGGAACTTTTTCTCTGGCATATTTATTATTCCCTTTATATTCGACGAGAAGCCAGTCGGGACCTTCATACTGAGCAGGCATTCAAAGAAGATTTCTTCCTCTTTTTTCGTAAGAGCGTAGCTGGCAGGACTTTCATACTGCTTCAGAGACATGTTGTATTTTTCGTGCAAACATTGCAGGTCCTCCCGTGCCTCAGGTGTATCTTTTGTCTTTCCATACACGCCCAAGAAGCCTAGCAGGTTCACGCAAAGGTTCTTCGTCACGTGCATCACGTCGATTGAAGAGCGGACCTCTATGTCTTTCTAGTAGGGTAGGTCCCAAAATATAGATTTCTTCTTCCACATGGGTGCGTGTCCCTCAGTGTCATTCGGAACAGCTAGTGCGCCGGGACCCTTTCCAAAGATTACGTGTAAATCATTGACCATAGCAAGTACGTGATCACCGGTACGCATGGCGGGCTTCTTTCGGTGATCTGCCTCGCCTGAAATGCTTGCCTTTTTTTCGACATTGATGGATGGTCGGAAGAAATTGATGATGGACCAGGTACACATTCTTCCTGCAGCTTCCAAGGTATATACTATCGGTGTCAAGTAAATAGTGCGTGCATGCGTGGTATCCCTGGTTTGTCTGTCCTGAAAGGTTACTGAGAGCGGGCCAATCGTTGATGGTCACGAACAGCAACGCCTTTAGGTCAAATTCCTCCATTTGTGCTCATCCCATGTACGTACACCATTTCCATTCCACAGCTGTAAAAGTTCTTTAACTAATGGCCTTAGGTACACATCAATATCGTTGTCGGGTTGCTTAGGGCCTTGGATGAGAACTGGCATCATAATGAACTTCCGCTTCATGCACATACAAGGAGGAAGGTTATACATACACAGAGTCACGGGCCAGGTGCTGTGATTGCTGCTCTACTCCCCGAAAGGATTAATGCCATTCGCGCTTAAAGCAAACCATACGTTCCTTGGGTCACTTGCAAACTCATCCCAGTACTTTCTCTCGATTTTTCTCCACTACGACCCGTCAGCGGGTGCTCTCAACTTCCCGTCTTTCTTACGGTCCTCACTGTGCCATCGCATCAACTTGGCATGCTCTCCGTTTCTGAACAGACGTTTCAACCGTGGTATTATAGGAGCATACCACATCACCTTCGCAGGAACCCTCTTCCTAGGGGGCTCGCCGTCAACATCACCAAGGTCATCTCGTCTGATCTTATACCGTAATGCACCGCATACCGGGCATGCGTTCAGATCCTTGTACGCACCGCGGTAGAGGATGCAGTCGTTAGGGCATGCATGTATCTTCTGCACCTCCAATCGTAGAGGGCATACGACCTTCTTTGTTGCGTATGTACTGTCGGGCAATTCGTTATCCTTTGGAAGCTTCTTCTTCAATATTTTCAGTAGCTTATCAAATCCTTTGTCAGGCACAACATTCTCTGCCTTCCACTGCAGCAATTCCAGTACGGTACCGAGCTTTGTGTTTCCATCTTCGCAATTGGGGTACAACCCTTTTTTATCCTATAACATGCGATCGAACTTCAGCTTCTCCTTTTGACTTTCGCATTGCGTCCTTGCATCGACAATGACCCAGCGGAGATCATCATCATCGGGCACATCATCTGGTTCCTCTTGATCTTCAGCAGCTTCGCCCGTTGCATCATCATCATGCACATCGTCTGGTTCCTCTTGATGTTCAGTAGCATCACCGTATTCAGGGGGCACATAGTTGTCATCGTACTCTTCTTCTTCGCCGTCTTCCATCATAACCCCTATTTCTCCGTGCCTCGTCCAAACATTATAGTGTGGCATGAAACCCTTGTAAAGCAGGTGGGTGTGAAGGCATTATAGTGTGGCATGAAACCCTTGTAAAGCAGGTGGGTGTGAAGGATTTTCCGGTCAGAGTAAGACTTCGTATTCTCACATATAGGGCATGGACAACACATAAAACCATTCTGCTTATTTGCCTCAGCCACTTCGAGAAAATCATGCATGCCCTTAATGTACTCGGAGGTGTGTCTGTCACCGTACATCCATTGTCGGTTCATCTGCGTGCATTATATATAATTAAGTGTGTCAAAAACCATTACAGAACATCATGAATAGATAATTAAGTGACCAAATTAATAAAAGTTCATCATCATATTAAAACCAAAGTACATACATAGTTCTCATCTAACAACATAAAGCTTTGCAGAGCATCTAAATTAATTAAACCATACATTAAAACTATGTAAAACATTTCAATGCGAAAACAAATGCGATCATAATCGCAACCAAGGTAACAACTGATCCAACGGCATAATGATACCAAGCCTCGGTATGAATGGCATATTTTCTAATCTTTCTAATCTTCAAGTGCATTGAATCCATCTTGATCTTGTGATCATCGACGACATCCGCAACATGCAACTCCAATATCATCTTCTCCTCCTCAATTTTTCTTATTTTTTCCTTCAAGAAATTGTTTTCTTCTTCAACTAAATTTAACCTCTGGATAATAGGGTCGGTTGGAATTTCCGGTTCAGCAACCTCCTAGATAAATAAAATCTATGTCACGTTGGTTGGCATAATTGTCATAAACAATAAATGAACCAATAGTTATTAAAAGATAATATATACCACATCCCATAGACAGGATGAGGGCCGACGGTGGCGGATACCAAAACCATAGCACTATATAAGATGCAATAATAAAAGTAAGAAAATAATACAAGTATCTATCTAAACATACAAGTAAGAACATTTCTCCTTTCAGAAAGAAGATAAGAACAAGAGGCTCACCACGGTGGTGCCGGCGATGAGATCGGCGCGAGTGATCGACGGCGGTGAAGACGGGGACGGGGCGTGACGGACCGCTAAACCTAGACAAATATTGAGGAAAATGGAGAAAGCTTAAGTAGTGTGGCTCGGGCATTCCATCGAACACCTTGTGTGCATAGGAGGTGAGCTAGAGCACCACCAAGCCCTCTCCCCCTCGGCGGCCAGAAAAAACAGAGCAGTGTGCTCTGCTCTTACGCGAAGGGGTATATATAGGCACATCATTGGTCCCGGTTGGTGGCATGAACCGTGACTAAAGGACAGCCTTTGGTCCCGGTTCATGCCACCAACCGGGACCAATGGTGGTGGGCCAGGAGCGAGGTCCATTGGTCTCGGTTCGTCCCACCAACCGGGACCAAAAGGTCCAGACGAACCGGGACCAATGGCCCACGTGGCCCGGCCGGCCCCCGGGGCTCACGAACCGGGTCCAATGCCCCCATGGGTCCCGGTTCTGGACTGAACCGGGACTAATGGGCTGACCCAGCCTGGACCTTTGCCCCCTTTTCTACTAGTGGTCCCTCTCTAGTTAGAAGAGGCACATGTTCTAGTTCAGGTTTTCTGCTATGTGTTGGGCGTTGTTGACCACTAGAAATAAATTTACTTTTGGGCAAGTAATATGTATGCTCCCACATACATAATAATAGTTTATCCGCATGGTTGAATGTTGTGGAGCCCGTGCTACTGGGCTAGTACACTGATTCATGGTGGTGGAAACCGACAACCGGTGGAAACTTGGAAAGTGAGTTGTTAGATTGGTAATGTTGGTTATAGTGGGTAGTAACATATACTAGTAGCTCCATAGTGGAAAGTATAATAGTACTAGTAGTGTGATAGATAGCTTCATTTATTAGTTTGTATACTCATTTTTTTCTTGGGAGGCACTATGTTAGGGTAACATATTTTAAAGATACTAACAACCTCTCTCTCCTCATTAACTACATGTCACATAAGCAAATTTACATTGGGGCATGTTATGTTACTAGCTAAGTTACTCCCACTATGACTAGCCTATCGAACTACTCCCTCCATTTTTTACGCTACATATTAGATTTGTTTCAAGTCAAACTTAGATCAAAATTTTTTGGTGCAAAATATATTAACATCCACAACATGACATCAATACCATTACAATCAACATTGAATATATGTTTGCACCATACATATTTTTTGGTGCAAGAGTTCATATTATTCTTCTAGAAGCTTGGTCAAAATTCATATAATTTGACTAAGGTTAACGCTAGTATGAGTAGGAAATAAAAACGGAGGGTAGTGCTATCATTAGTGGTTAGATCATAGCCAGCAACTTAAAACTGATTCTGTAGATAATCCTCCTCTCTGTTACAAATCATCTGGAAAGTTTGATCCTCATCTTTGATATTGTGGCGTGATGGAGACTTTGCCCTCTGTTGTCCGTAAGCCGCCCTTCGACAACAGTGGCATGGCTCACCGCCAACTTTGAAGAGAGAAAGACGTGGTGAGATGGGAGCCCTTTCCTTCTGAATCTTGGTTCTTTTTTTCGAAAAGGGGGTTTGCCCCGGCCTCTGCATCAGAACAATGCATATGGCCATATTATTGATAATTAAAAAGATCCAACATATGTCTCGAAGTCTCAAACAAAAATGGAGAAAGTTCACAAAGAGCCTGAAAGCAAGAACAGGATAGCCACAACCAGTCGGCAAATTAAAAGACAGGAAACTAAACCCCTATCCTATTACATGACCGCCATCCAAACCGGTTGAATATATCTCGTGCTACCATCTTTCATCGGATAGATCCAGTAACCAAATGCTCCCTGGCCTCCGTCAGAGTGAGTAGCGACCACATACTGATGAGTGTAGTGGCCCTGAAAATAACCTGCAAAAAATAAATATTTGTTGTTCTGTTAAAACCAAGTCGTTTCTGCAGTTTCAAACTGCCCATAATAAAGCACAAACTCCTACACGGATGTGTTTCACGGTATCTGCATCTATCACATCTAACCACGTCCCAAATAACGTGTTGATGGCATTCGAAGGAGTAATATTAAAAGCTATGTGGACCAACCTCCACACAATTTTTGCCAATGGGCAGTCAAGAAAGAGGTGTTTGATTGATTCATCACAATCACAAAAACTACATCTTTTAGATCCAGTCCAGTTGCGCTTTGCCAAATTGTCCTTAGTTAGAATAACTTGTTTGTGGACAAACCACCTGAACACTTTGATTATTAAAGGCACTTTGACTTCCAAACATGTTTCGAACTAGGAAGAATGCTAGTATTGATAATATCCAAATACATGGATTTAACGGAAAAGTCACCACTCTTATTTAATTTCCAGCGCAACTGATCGGGTTGTTGAGATAGGTGGACATCCATCAATCTTCTCACCAGATGGAGCCATGCTTTCCAACGGTTTCCCGCTAGCGTCCTCCTGAATTGAACATTCAGAGGGTTGTACCGTAGTACTGTTGCAACGTAAGCGTTTCTTCGCTGAACAATATTATAGAGAAAGGGATATTGGATCGCCGGGGCGTCTCCCCTAGCCATGTATCCTCCCAAAATCTGTAGAAGTACCATTTCCAATCACATATTTTGTCCTGGTTCTTGGTCGACCCAAGCAGCGTGTGACGCTGCTCTTGTTTAGCCGACTGGTGGCTGACATTTGGTAAACAACCTTTGTGTGTGTGTG
>NC_041386.1:678317799-678326955 GCF_002162155.2 Triticum dicoccoides | reverse complement strand
TGCACAGAGAATGCATTCGGTTAGTCCACAAACGTAGCATCATCTGCCCAGCAAGTACTCAGCATGAAGATAGCCCCTGTCACTGGTACCACGACAGGTACAGACCACAGAGATTACACCCCAATCTGTCACAAGTCCTTGTTATGCTGAATGATGTCGTCAGAATTCAGAAGAAACACAAAACATAATCAACAGCACAGATTACATACTTCAGTTTCGTGTGCCTCACGGACAAGATGGTCCCTCATGGCACTAGGTACATATACATATACGTTGCAACTTGCAGCTATATACTACATGCAGCGTCGCAAGGTACATATCTCGAGCTCGTATAATAAAACGGACATGTATCTACATGTATCGTTCCTTGGCCGAACTGTACGTACCTAAGGTAACACTACGTACACATTGATCCAGAGGATCTGACAGACGGATCAACCAAAGAAGGATCGAACTTCAGTTGTATATACTGGACACATGCCGATATGCCAACTCGTTTTACAGGGCACACGCTACTTTCCTTCAGACATAAGACATGTCAGCGATGAGCGAAGAAGCAGATGATGATCTGATCTCAGCGTCGACCTGGGGGCGCAGAGGAAGAAGTTGCGAGAGCCCAAGTCCACCACCTTCGCCTCCGGGTCCAGAGCTGCATCAACGGAATCTTGATCAATTCAGGCGCGCGGCCGGGGAGGTTTAAAGGAGGAACTGGAAGGAAGGCATACGCAACGCGGCCTCTGGATCTTACTTACCGTCGAGGGCGTATTTGGAGAGGTGCAACAAGAACCGTGCGGCCTTGTCGATTGCGCCGTCCTCGGCCGGGAGCGGCGGCCTGCGACCCTCGGCGGCATAGGCGTCGACCGTGGCACGCGCCAGGTCGGCCACCTTAGCGTCGGCGCCCAGCACCACATGCACCGGCCACAGGCTCCGCTCCACCGTCACGTTCACCAGCAGCCGCGACAGCCGCGGCGCCGGCCTATCCGACAGTGCCGCCACCGGGTGGCCCAGCAGCGCCTCCACCGCGGCTGGGACGTGCACGGAGCTCCGCATGACCGGCCGGGGCCGAGGGAGTAATCAATCAAGGTCGATCGACGGCGCGAGGGAGTGGTCCGTTGTCGGACTGACTGATGTTTGCACTGGCACTGAGTCTGGCAACCTATATATATCTACAGAGACTATGTGTGCTTGCTGAGTGCTGGGTAGTGGTAGTGAGCAAATTCGATATGGTGTTGGTCGCGGTGGCAGGGTGGAAGACGACGATTTAATCGGTGCTGGGTCGTGATAGGTGGAGGGAGCGAAGGGATGACGGCATGATAGGTCGTGATATGCTGGTACGAACGATGCGAGGCCACGGGGCGGGGGATGACGGCATGCACGGCGGCGTCGAAGGAGTTCAGCCGGGGGAGGCGCTAGCTGACTCTGGCTATGCGGTGATCAGTCGTAACGTGCTACGGTCGGGGGGTACGTGCTGCATGCCCGCGAGGAGCCTGGGCGACGAATGTACGAGAAATATCATTCTCTATGTATAGAAAGGTCCCTTTATTTGTTCTAGGGTCATTTTGAACATGTTTATGTATTATAATATCACGGGCATGTATTGATTATGAAATTATTTTGTTTCTAAATGAAACTATTTTATCTATCAATAATATATGCAGGTTGCCTGCCGTGTCTTTTCTAGGTTTACCTTCCTTCGTTATGTTGCATCATGTGATGTTACAATTGTGCAAAATAGTGGCTGATCGTGCAGGCGAACAATGGAGAAGGAAAATGCCGTGGTGTACTTGATGGGAAAATACATAGAAGCTCATGGGTGCCCGTGAACCCTATATGAAAGTTAAAGTTTACGGTCAAGATAATTTAATCTGTGTGGATGAATGTGATGGCTTGTTTGCTTGTCTTAATTATACAATAGATTTTTATTATACTTGTCGAAGTACCGTGCACACAAACCTAAAGACAACATTCCTACCTTGTAAGTAAATCTTAGTTTGTAATATATAATATCTTAAGCGCATCATGTCTCTCTGTGTATATCATCAAGTTACCTTGTAGGTGAAGTGGATTTTAGTTATTTTCCAATTGTTATACGCTATCATTTCTATGCATGCAAAATATGATATAATTTTTCTGTCCAAAAATACTTGTCAGAGAAATTGGTGTGTCTAGACGTATTTTAATTCTAGATACATCCATTTTTATCTATTTTTCCAACAATTTTTTCTTGACGGAGGTTGTACGTTATATGCGTAATCAAAAAGAATAAATTAACAGCCTGTGGCAACGCACGGGCATTCTACTAGTATATCAAGTTTCAGAGTTGAGACTTGAAACATGCTTTTTTAGTCGTAGGTACTAAAGTTGTGATTTCATCGGTCGCTCGTACTAAGTTTTGAAACTTAATAGTATTTTTAAAAACACATCAAAACGTATTTAAATTGGAGAGGCTTGGTGCCCCTGCATGTGGGTGTCGCAAATTCTCTTCCTAGCTTGTCCCGGACTTTAATTAAACTCTTACTACTGGGTGCGTTGTGTTTTCCCTTTCACATGTCCTTTTGCTATCTTGTAAATTATTTGTTGTTTTCATTGAAAAATTCGTGAGGAAGACAGATGACCGGTTTTAGAATAACTTTGCATTGGTTTAACTAACACATGGCCCGTGCATTGCAATGTGAGAAAAGCAACATCAGACACCCTTCTTTATTCCTGCCAGATCCTTATTTACGATTTTTGTACATAAGTGGAAATAGAGAAAAAAGAGAAAATACACATAATCGGTTTTAGTGTTGTGCTACTACCTCCGTCCGGGTTTATTGGGCCCCATCGTATTTTGTGTTAAACTTTGACACACTATAAGACTAACAAAATAGAAAGAATTTGTTACAAAATTTATATTATTGCATTTGTATTCGAAATAGGGCAAAAGCCGTCGCGCCGTCCAAATCATGCCGCGCCGCCACGTCCGTCGTTCCGTCCTCCTTCCTTGTAGGATTCCTAGGCCTCGGGTTGATTCATATGTTGTTCTTTTCTCGATTTGATTCTTTCCTCGTGTCGGGTTGCAGTCCCTATGTCTTTCTGTCCTTAGCAATATTCCTATGTATATAAATTGATAAGATGCCATGCAAGCAATCGAGGTGGGACTATGTTATCGCGAATACACACACGAAACCCGGGTGGGGCAGACAAACGCGAGACGCGTGCATGCAGGCCCACAGCCTTGCAGGCCCATAAGACGACGTGGCCTAGGCGTACGAACGGATTTTGAAGATGGACGGACGTACGAAACTGGACGGGCAGGGTGGACGAATGAAAATGACGGACGAAATTACAGTGGTAAGAAGCAATAACCCCTTCATTATTAGGTATAGGTTTGAACGCTCGAGCTCTCTTCGTGCAGGTCTGACTTTGATACGCTAGATTGAAGCACACAAACTTGAGCTTAGTGGGACAATTTTGGAGTTGGTGCTTTGAAAGTGATGGAATAAAAAACCGAAGATATGAAGGGTCGGTGGTTGGGCCCACAAGACAAAGCACAAGAATTGACATAAAACGTGTACAATGGACAAAGCAAAAGAACCTCCCCATGCAGCAAAACCTGGAGATCCCTAGGAAGATTAAAATGTGGTATTTTGACTCGAGTGTTCATTTTTCTTTTTGAGTGAATATTGATGTGTTAGAAACAATTAGCTCGAAGATCATAACCTTCTTTGTTACTGGAATAGTTATAGACAAACAGAATGACTTTGCCATTGCAATTACATCTGTATATGGCTCCCCTTATGAAGAAGAAGAACAATCTTTTATTTCTGAATAACATGTCATGTTTCTAAATAGGTCCAGGGCCGGCCCTGATGTGTATTGCTGGTGGGGTGACGGCCCAAGGCCCAGGCTGGAAGGGGGTCCAGGATGTAGTATACATATATAGTCTAGCCCAACGAAAAACAGGTGGAAAAAAATTTACGGAAGAAAAGAAACAAGATGGGCTTGGCCCATCTGATAGCTAGCGATTAGCGAAGCGTCACGCGGCATGATTCATGCCAGATGCGAGGCATGGCTTTTCCAAATGTCTCTGTTGCATACGGGGTCCTCTTAATAGTGCATGTGACTGTAGCCTCAGCTGAAAGAAGTTTCTCTAAACTGAAACTAGTGAAAAAAATAGTTGATGACAACTATGTTGCAAGATAGATTGAATGGCTTGGCTATGTGCTGCATTGAGAAGGATATCTTGGACAATGTTGATCTTGATTGTCCCCTTAATGACTTTGCATCAAGAAACACCCGAAGAATCTTTTTCTGAAGCACTGAAGTAGTATTGTTGTTGATGGAGTCAGTCGAATTTGGTTATTATTTGAGGTAATCATAACATGTTACTTTCATTTTGCTATCTTTTTAGTATTTTTGTTGTAATATGACATTGTCCACTACTAGGAAAAGGGCTATAGATAGGATTGATACTAATGGCGCATCAGGTAAGTAGTGCGCCACTACTATATACTAATGGGGCACCGGTTGGAGGTGCGCCATTAGTGTGGAAGACACTAATGGCGCACCAGACACACGGTGCGTCACTAGTATTGATTTTTTTCCCATTTTTCCATACATACTAATGGCGCATGATGTCAAAGTGCGCCATTACTAGTTCTAACTAGTAATGGCGCACCTTATAGACAGTGCACCATTAGTATATATATATATATATATATTTTTTTTTTTTACTTTTTTGCAAAATTACTAATGGCGCACCGTGTCAAAGTGCACCATTACTAGTTTAAACTACTAATGGTGTACTTTCCACAGTGCGCCATTAGTATATTTTTTTACTTTTCTGCAAAAACTATTAATGGCGCACCAACCGCAGGTGCACCATTAGTAACCAGGGTTACTAATGGCGCATTTGCTGATGGTGCGCCATTAGTAATCTGGGACCAACAAGATATTTTGGACAACCCACCTACCCACTCACTTTCTCCACTTCATTCTCTCCACCTCCTCCTTCAAGCTTGTCTCGGCCGCCTCCTCCTCCTCACCTCATTTCCATCATAGATTCATCAAAATTAAGTGGTGAAATTACCTTTTTTTGATAGGTACGTAAGGGGAAAGCTATCTTCATGATGTAGATCTACTTTTTTTCTCCCTAGCTCGCTCCAACAACGTGCACATGCACTTTTTGTGGCCTAGCTAGATCTATGTATGTTTGTGGTGTTGCTTGTGTTTGTGGTGTTGCATATATGTTTGTGTTTGCAAGTACCGGTATTTGAAATGCGATAGTTGCCAATATTTTGCCGGAATGTTGATTCATTTCCGTTTCGGCGAGAATTTTGGCACTATGCATTCTTTTTGGTCCTATTTTTAGGGAAGGTCATGCCAAATTTTTTCTTAGTTCTAAAATATCGTTTTGCTCTACCCCGCAGGCGACCATGGTCCGCACGATGACCGAAGGCATCGTGAATAGGTTTTTCAGCTCAGCGAAGGCTGAGATGCTTCAAAAGAATGAGACGGAGATAAGATGTCCGTGTCGAAGATGCAAGCTGAAGAGCCTTATTGCGGACCCAGATTCTGGGCAGGTGCGGGACCACCTGCTCTTGCGTGGTTTCATGGATGGCTATCAGTGGCAAGGTGATGAAGATGACTATGAAGTCGTCCATGGGGGCCGGGCAAGAAATGAGGAAGGGCAACAAGACAAGTACCACCGCGACGAGGGTGGGCGAGAAGACGAAGAATCTCCAGGACATGATCACGGCGGTGATGCTGTACACAGTCATCATGTAGAAGATGTCGTACATGACGATGAAGATGAAGGGCATGATCATGAAGATGAAGATGCCGGAGCAGACGACGATGGAGGCTGGGTGCAGGACCCTCATATTCAAGCTGCTTCTCAAGCAGACGGATAACGCAAGAGGTGCCGCCCGAGAGAAAGCCAAGCTGGATCAACTGGAGATAGACGCAGTTACTCCATTGTATGAAGGATGCAGGCCCGAGGATACCCGCCTGAAAGTAACGCTCATGGCTCTGGAGATGAAGGTAAAATACAAAATGACCGATGCATGCTTCGATGAGAACATGTCATTCTGGCACGAACGTCTTCCCAAGGGGAACAAGTGCCCAACCAGTTTCGAGGAGGCGAAGAAAATCGTGTGTCCTTTGGATTTACCGCACGTGAAATACCATGTGTGCATGAATAATTGCATCATTTATCGGGACGAGCACGCGGAGTCTACCATATGTCCGGTGTGCGACGTCACTCGATACAAGAAGATGAAGAAAGCTCCTCGCAAATCGGTGTGGTATTTTCCGATCACTCCTCGTCTGCAGCGATATTTTGCGGACCCTAAGGTAGCAAAGCTCCTGCGTTGGCACGCGGATAGGGAGGGTAAGAAGCGGGAAGAGGACGGAAATGATCCAGAGATAAATAAAAAAGACAAGATGCTGAGTCACCCTAAGGATGCAAGCCAGTGGCAAGCGTTGAACTTCGAATACCCAGAATTTGGGAAGGATCCAAGGAACATCGTGCTGGGCGCGAGCACCGATGGAGTCAATCCGTTTGGCAGCCAGAGAAGCACACATAGCACCCGGCCTGTGTTTGTGTGGATGTACAACCTTCCCCCCTGGTTGTGCATGAAGAGGAAGTACATTCACATGAGTATGCTAATTGAAGGGCCGAAACAACCAGGGAACGACATCAATCTGTATCTGGGGCTGCTGAAGGAGGAGCTAGACACGCTGTGGAAAACGCCAACCAATACGTGGGACGCCGCAGAGAAAGAATATTTCCCTATGAGAGCCGCACTGCTCACGACGGTGCACGACTATCTCGGTTACGGATATCTCGCGGGGCAGGTAGTCCACAGATTTTCTAGATGCGTAAGGTGCATGGATGACACAACGTATCACCAGCTAGATAGAGATCCCGGGTCTTCGAAAACCGTGTTCATGGGACATCGAAGGTGGCTTCGCGACGATGACCCGTGGAGGAAACGCAAGGATCTATTCGATGGTGAAACCGAACCCCGAAAACGCCCGTGTACGAGGAGCGGCGAGGAAATAGACGAGTTGTTGAAAAATTGGAAAGACTGCCCACTGCCGGGAAAGAAGCAAAAGGCGCTAGAGCCGGGAAAAAAGCGAAAGGCGCCAGAGCCACTGCTGAAGGTATGGAATACGAGGTCTGTTTTCTAGGACTTGCCGTACTGGAAGATCCACCGTGTGCCTCACAGCCTTGATGTCATGCATATCATGAAGAACGTGTGCGAGAGTCTGCTTGGTACCCTGCTCAACATGTCAGAGAGGACCAAAGATGGGCCGAAAGCAAGGGCAGACTTGAAATCAATGGGCATCAGGCAGGAGCTTCACGCTAATGATGATGATGATGATGATGATGATGATGATGATGATGAAGATGATGATGATGAGGTGAAGCAGGACACAGAAAGCCGTCACAAAGGCAAAAAGGCCAAGAAGACCGGAAATGACTACCCTCCCGCGTGCTTCACTCTAAGTCAGGAGGAGATCGAGCAGTTTTTCACCTCCCTCCTAGGAGTAAAACTTCCTTACGGTTATGCGTGGAAGATAAGCAGATACCTAGACCCAGCAAAGCAGAAGTTCAGCGGGATGAAGTCTCACGACTGTCACGTGCTGATGACGCAGATACTTCCAGTTGCAATCCATGGGATCATGGACGCGCACGTCCGTGAACCGCTATTTGGCCTATGCAACTTTTTCGACATCATCTCTTGGAAGTCGATTGGCGTGAGGCAACTCAGAAGGCTACAGGAAGAGATCGTGGTGATACTATGCGAGCTTGAGATGTACTTCCCGCCCGCATTCTTCGACGTTATGGTGCATCTTCTGGTCCATATCGTGGAGGATATCATCCAACTCGGGCCGACGTTCCTGCACAGCATGATGCCGTTCGAAAGGATGAATGGTGTCATCAAAGTATACGTTCGCAACATGTCACGTCCAGAGGGAAGTATAGCCAAGGGCTTTCTGACCGAAGAGTGCATCTCCTACTGCACGAATTATCTAGGCATCGAGAACCCCGTTGGTCTGCCCGTCAACAGGCACCTAGGCAGGCTCACTGGATGGGGTCACCGTGAGGGTCGCCGCGAAATGCATGTCGACTTCGAGGGTCGACTCGCCGATTTTGAAAGAGCAAACTAGTCACGCTACAACACATAGACATGGTCGATCCTTGGGTGGTAGAGCACAAAACCTTTATTGAGAAGACGTACAATGACCGAGGCCAACAGAGGACGGACGGAGATATAATCAAAGAGCACAACTCATGTTTCACGCGTTGGTTCAAGCAGAAGCTTCTGTCGTACCCTTTACATGAGGATTCTTCTGCGGAAGGACAACTCATATTCGCCTTGTCACAGGGCGCCGAGCACAACCTGATGACCTATGAGGCGTACGATATCAACGGCTACACATTCTACACCGATGTAACGCCCCGGATTCGTTGCGCCAGGTGTCTGCCAGTTATTCGCCGTTGTTGCCATGTCATTTTCTTGCGTGTTGCATTTCATCATGTCATCATGTGCATTTCATTTTGCATACGTGTTCGTCTCATGCATCCGAGCCTTTTCCCCGTTGTCCGTTTTGCGATCCGGCGCTCGTATGTCCTCCGGTGTCCCCCTCTTCTCTCTCTTTGTGAGTGGGTGTTAAACGTTCTCGGAATGGACCGAGTCTTGCCAAGCGGCCTTGGTATACCACCGGTAGACCGCCTGTCAAGTTTCGTGCCATTTGGAGTTCGTTTGATACTCCCACGGTTAACCGGGTAACCGCTAAAGCCTCCTTCTCCTTGCAGCCCGACACCCCTTCCAAAGTGGCCCAAAACCCATCTAACTCCCTTCCATGCTCTTGGTCGTTCGATCATGACCACGTGGCCGAAAACCGCTCCTCATTTGGACTCTCCTAGCTCCCTCTACCTATAAAACTAGCCCCTCCCCCGAAATTCGCGGATCAAATCGCAGACGAAACCCTAAAATCGCCCTCCGCCGCCACTGGACGCGTCCGCGACGGCCGGACATGTCCGCCGCCGCCGCGCCCAGCCAACCCCGCTACGCCACGTCATCGCCCGCGCCTTTCTCTTTCTCTCCTCCACCGCCGGCCCGCGGGACCCGGTTCGGGCCCGCGCGAGCCCATCTAGCGCCG
>NC_041386.1:678285061-678317609 GCF_002162155.2 Triticum dicoccoides | reverse complement strand
CGCCCGCCGCTCGCCGGTTCTGGCGCCGCCCTTGCCCCCGCGAGAGGAGTCGCGCCGCCCCGCGCCTCCTCCTCCGGGCGCCGCCGCCCTTCGCCGGTTCCCGATCGTGCCGCCGCCGGAAAGGCTCGGCCCCGCCGCCCTCGTCACCGGCGCCGCCTCCCCGGCCTTCCCCGGCCCCGGATCCGGCCGGCCCCGCTCCGGTCGCGCCTCCCCGGCCTCTCCCTCGTCTCCAGCCGTCTTCCCCATCTTCTCCGGCGAGCTCTCCGGCGAGATCCCGGCCGCGTTGACTTTTTTCCCGGAGGTGAAATTCTGCCCAAGTCCCAGATTTTTGTAATTATCATGCCTTGTTCATCATGTTGTATCTCTGCATCCATAGCTCCGTTTTGTGCGTGTAATATTTCAAATTGTTCGCCTCGACGAGTACATCATTTCATTCCATTGCATCATATTCATTTGAGGACATATTGATGCCTGAATCATCGTTGTAAGAGTGCTTCATAATGTTTTCTACTGTCTGTTAACAGAACGAGCTCTTTTGTCTTTTTTGCCATGATTGATGTGTGCATCCTATGAGGTTGATGTTTTCATGTGTTTTGATCTATGCTATGTCTTCTTTACAGAGGTGCTTACCATGTATTTTTGTGATCAATATGGTGACTTGCACAAGCATGCAAACTAGACATCGTGATGTTACTATTTTTAGTCCCTGTTCTGTTGTTATTTTGATGCCATGTAAACTTGATGCTACAGAGAGATCCATGCATATTTTGAGATACTTCAGTAAGGATGTTTTGAACATATGTTGTTCTCTATCCATTCATGCCCCTGTTTGTAATTATGGAGTAGTCTAGCATGTCATTTTCATGCTCTATGTTTGCTTCAAAATGTTTCCTGGCAGATTATTTACTTGTTATTCAATTTGGCCAAGGTTGTTGTAGTTGATCCTTGCATGCTATGAACTTGTTCTTGCCTTGGTTTGTTTCACAAACATGTCTTCTTGATGATGCCATGCTTATCTTGTCATGCAATGACTTGTGGTGAGTGAATCGAGCTTGTTAAGTAGTGTACTCGCTGTTGCTGTTTCGCTAGGCTGAATCTGTTACTTCGTGATGCCATGTAAACATGTTGCTACTAATCATTCTATGCATAATCTGGAGATGATCACTAAACATGTTTTGTTCTACATGTCATGCTATATCCATCCATGCCCCTGGTTGCATTTATAGCTTGCTTTAACTTGTTGTAATCTTGCTCCAAAGTTGCTTCATAATGTTGTTGTCAGCCTGTTAACATTAAGTTCAGTTGTTGCCATGTGTTTTCCTAGTGTTCCATGCACCCTATGACCTTGCTCTTGCCATTCTTAACTTCACAAACATCCCTTCTTACTGTTGGGTTCCTTTCCATGCCATGTTTTGCTCTGTAGTGAGTTGCACAAGCTCATCTACATGCCTTCATAATTCTGTTTCTGCCATGTATGAATCTGTATAATAACTTGCTATGTTTACGTGGGTGCCATCATATTTTCTGATCCTTTTTGGCTTATGGTCATTAAAGGACTTTTGATCTATGCTTTGAGTAGATTCATTCCATGCCTTTTTTTGCCATGATAAGTTCCTGTAACATGTTGTTTGATAGCTCTAAACATTACATCGTGATGTTATTTTCTGCAAAGTCTGAAATTGTTATAACTTGCAATCTTACCATGTGTGTTTGAGCATGTTCTAGTGATTTCTAGAGATAGCTCAGTGTTCATGTTTTGTTGTGCTTTACGTGTACATCATGCCCATGCCTTTTGTTATTATGTTGAGATCCTGTAGCATGTTGTTTTGATGCTTGTAATATGCCTAGTTGCTGTTTTGGACAGCTTGTCCTTTAAACTTGTATAGAGTGCATGTGTTGAACCGTTGCTCCGTTTTGAGTGTGCTCTATATGAACTTGCTTGATTTTGCATGTAGCTTCATATTATTATGTTGAATCCTTGTTTCGGTGTGTTTGCTTGATGTTTGGGTGCATTTTGCATCAATGCCATGTTTATCTTGTTTTGCTCATATCTTCTAGGCCGTAGCTCCGAACTAAATGAACTTTATATGTAACTTGACTAGAATTTCGTGTAGATCATCTTGTTGCATCTTAACTTGCTGTTTAACAACTTGAACATAAGGTTTATTCAGATCTGGACCAACTTCGAAATTTGCATATGAAGACTTACCGGAATTGTTATATGTTGTTCCCGGCCTCATTTAAACTTGTCTTGATGTGTTGCTCTTGTTTTGCATCATCCCTTGCCATGAGTAGCTTCATGTAGCTTTTTCATGCATCATGCTTGTTGTGCATCATGTCTTGTTCATGTGTGGTGTGTTTACTATGTTGTGTGCTTCTTTTCGATAGTTCCTGTTTCGTTGCGATCGTGAGGATTCGTTCGTCTACGCTTGGTTCGGCTTCATCCGTTCGTCTTCTTCATGGACTCGTTCTTCTTCCTAGCAGGATTTCAGGCAAGATGACCGCTGCCCTGGATCTCACTACTATCATTGCTATGCTAGTTGCTTCGTTCTATCGCTATGCTGCGCTACCTATTACCTGTTTATCAAGCCATCCCAAATTGCCATGAACCTCTAACCTTTGACACCTTTCCTATGCAAACCGTTGTTTGGCTATGTTACCGCTTTTCTCAGCCCTCTTATAGCGTTGCTAGTTGCAGGTGAAGTTGAAGATTTCTCCATGGTGGACAGGATTTTGGTTGGGATATCACAATATCTCTTATATTATTAATGCATCTATATACTTGGTAAAGGGTGGAAGACTCGGCCTTTTGCCTGGTGTTTTGTTCCACTCTTGCCGCCCTAGTTTCCGTCATACCAGTGTTATGTTCCCGGATTTTGCGTTCCTTACGCGGTCGGGTGATTTATGGGACCCCCTTGACAGTTCGCTTTGAATAAAACTCCTCCAGCAAGGCCCAACCTTGGTTTTACCATTTGCCTCACCTAGTCCTTTTTCCCTTGGGAGTCGCGCTCTCGAGGGTCATCTTTATTTTACCCCCCTGGGCCAGTGCTTGTCTAAGTGTTGGTCCAAACCGAGCGATGTCCGGCGCCCCCTGGGCAACCAGGGTCTATGCCAACCCGACGTCTGGCTCATCCGGTGTGCCCTGAGAACGAGATATGTGCAGCTCCTATCGGGATTTGTCGGCACATCGGGAGGCTTTGCTGGTCTTGTTTTACCATTGTCGAAATGTCTTGTAAACTGGGATTCCGAGTCTGATCGGGTCTTCCTGGGAGAAGGTCTATTCCTTCGTTGATCGCGAGAGCTTGTCATGGGCTAAGTTGGGACACCCCTGCAGGGTATAATCTTTCGAAAGCCGTGCCTGCGGTTATAAGTAGATGGGAATTTGTTAATGTCCAGTTGTAGATAACTTGACACCAGATACGAATTAAAACGCATCAACCGCGTGTGTAGCCGTGATGGTCTCTTTTCGGCGGAGTCCGGGAAGTGAACACGGTTTCTGGGTTATGTTTGATGTAAGTAGGAGTTCAGGATCACTTCTTGATCATTACTTGTTGACGACCGTTCCTTTGCTTCTCTTCTCGCTCTTATTTGTGTATGTTAGCCACCATATATGCTTAGTCGCTGCTACAACCTCACCACTTTACCCCTTCCTTTCCCTTTAAGCTTTGCTAGTCTTGATACCCATGGTAATGGGATTGCCGAGTCCTCGTGGCTCACAGATTACTACAACAACAGTTGCAGGTACAGGTTTATGCGATGATCATGACGCGAGAGCGATGCTTGCTTGCGTTGAGTTCTTCTTCTGCTTCTTCTTCGATCAGGGGATAGGTTCTAGGTCGACAGCCTGGGCTAGCAGGGTGGATGTCGTTTGAGTTTCTGTTTGTGTTTCATCCGTAGTCGGATGATGCTCTGATGTATTGTGATGTTGTATTCATGTGGCATTGTATGCCTCTTGTATGTATCCCCATCTATTATGTAATGTTGATGTAATGATATCCACCTTGCAAAAGCGTTTCAATATGCGGGTCTATCCTTGGTGGGACTTTCGAGTTCCTTTTGGATAGGGTCGCATATTGGGCGTGACAACCGAGAACAAGGACATGAAGAGCGATGGTTATCAGAACTCTGGGGTAACGATGGAATCCTACACCGGCAACGACAAGGACAGATACTACGGAAGGATCGAGGAGATCTGGGAGCTGAGCTACGCTGGAGAGAAGGTCCCGATGTTCCGTGTTAGATGGGCCAAGAGCGTCCTAAAAGAAGACCGGTATTTCACCACCATGGTTATACCCGAAGCCAAATCCAAGACCGCGGGCGCAAACGTCATCGCGAAAAATGAGCCATGGGTACTGGCTTCCCAAGTGGACCAATGCTTCTTCATTACCGACCCGTCAAAGCCCAGTCGTGTTGTCGTGAGGAGAGGCAAAAGGAAGATCATCGGAATGGATGGAGTAGCCAATGAGCAAGACTTCGACAAGTACGGCGACCCGAAGATCGAACATGACGACGACGATGAAGTAGCAGCACACACCACAAGAAGAAGCAGGACCACCCTACCTAAAGGACGTCCGTTCCGCAGAAGAACTCCATTTGCGAAAAAGAAGGGAAAGAAGATTGTGAACAGATAGCTAGCTAAGATCGATTGTATTTAAATCATAGTCTTCATTTCTCGATTGTATTTCATGGGCACTTTTTGATATCATGAATATTTTTAAATTTCATGGACACTTCTTTATCTCGATCTCGATCCCACCCGCAGCCTCCCCCGCTAGCTCCACTGCCGCCGATGACCCACCGCAACCCTCCCCCGCTCCACCGCCGCCGACGAGCACCCGGCCCCCCGCACCCTCCCCCGCTCCACCGCCGCCAACGGGCACCCCCCGCACCCTCCCCCGCTCCACAACCACCGCCGATGATATTTTCAAGTAACAAATTTGAAAATATTTTTTTAAAAAATATTACTGTTTTTATAAAAAAATATTACTATTATGATTTAAACAAGTTTGAACATATTTAAACACAAATAAATATCAAACAGGATTTAAAATGCATAAAAAATATATTAGGGAGCCTGGGAATCAAACCCAGGACCTCTTGGTGTGTGTGCTGTGTACTGACCAGCCAGGCTAGTGGGCGGGTTCTATTGTAGATAGGGTTAGGTGGTATATAACCTGACAAGTCGGGCTAGATTAAATTACTTATGGCGCACCCCTCGGTGGTGCGCCATTGCTATGTATGTACTTATGCGCACCCCTGGGTGGTGCGCCATTGCTAAGCCTCCCCCCACACTAAAGTCACTAATCCCCAATCCACACTCTAATCCCTCCCCTGCCTCATCTCACCCGCCGACCGCCACTTCCCCCGTGCTCGCCGTCCCCGACTGTGCACCCGACCACCTTCCGCCGTCGACCACCTCCCTCACCGTCCCCCCTCCGCCCACGCCCGCGCCCTCGCCGTCCCCCTCCCCCCGCGGCCCCGCCTGCGTCAACCTCCCTCCTGAGCGCGACAGCTAGGGTTCCTAGCTGCCGCCACCGCTGCCAGCCCGCCGCCGCGGCGTGCCCAGCCGGCCGAACCCTTTGCTGCCCCGTCTCCGGTACAGGCCCCTGCAGCAGCCGGCGAGCGCGGCCCCGACACGCCCACCCCGCCTGCCCCTGCCGTCCTCCACCACCGGTCACCTCCGCAGCAGCCGGTGAGCCAAGGACGGTGCCGTGACCCTGGCCACCACCTCCCGCCGTCTCTTCCTGCGCATGGCCAGCGGCTGCTCTCCTTCGACCGCGGCCTGGGGTGAGCCTCTCTTCCTTGCCTCTATGCTTCTTGTCCATGTCTCTGTTCCCTGTTCCTCTCTTGTTACATGGATCAATGGATGTTAGATAGATGTATGTATGTTGATGTTAGTTAGGTATATGATGCTTGATGGATGGATGGATGAGTTGTGCTAGTTGCTTGCTAGATGGATGGATAGTAGTTTGGTTCTGTTTTTGCTGGTGTTTGGTTCTAAAGATGAGTAGCAATTATAGTAGGAAGATGATGCATAGTAGTTTTATGCTGTTGTAGTAGTTGTAGTTGTAGATGCAGTAGCAGTATCATGTGCTACTATTGTAGATACAGTAGTTGTAGGAACATTAGATACAGTAACAAGTGCCATGTTGTTGTACTAGATACAGTAGTAGTATAATGTGCTGCTGAAGATGAGTAGTTGTAGGAAGATGATGCCCTAATGGAAGTGGCATGAATATTTGGCCTACCTTTTTTTCTTGTAGAATTTTTTTTATTGATGGTATAAACGAATCAGAGACTCGCTAGGTAGGTTCTCCTAATTAATTAGAAATGATGCATCTTGCAATTAGGGGGAATATTGCAACCTGCTGCTAAACTAGATCATGAATATGTCATTGCTTTTCAGTGAGCTCCTAAGTGTACAAGGCAGCAAGGAGCAAGCGCATCATATATAATAATGTTGTGTTTGTTCTGGCTGACTTTGGGAACAGATTCAAAGACAAATAAAAAATTCAGAAAAGAATTTTCCTCTCACTACATCTCTATTCATCTAGTTTGTCGATGTTGGTTCATTAATCTTAAGCCCATCATGTTTGTTGGTTGTTTGCTGTCATGTTGTTATTACTTCCATTAGGGCATTTGTTGGTTCATTAACCTTTCTAACATCTGCATATTTCAGGTTTCCGAGGAGGTAAAGGAAGTGAAGTTCAGACAGTGCAGCAGCAGCAACACCTCCAAGGTGAGAAATATGTTCCTATTTATCTTTTTTTGCTCAAGTTCTTCAGTACATCATATAATATAGAGAAGTGCAGATCAAGTGGTGCAATCATATACATCTGCCACTTAAGTCATCCTTCCCTTTAAGCAGAGTGATGCCTTTCGATGTCACACAATAATGTTTGTTGCAAGAACATTCTGCTCTTAGTGTTCGTTTGTTTACAAAGATCCTCCTTATATATACTGATGATGAGTCTTGTTGAAACCTTACATATGTTGGTTCCTGCTTATTTGCTCCAACGGCACAAACTTGAGCTGCTAGCATAAAAAGTGTTGCAGGCAACAGAAAGTGAGGAGCTACTGTGAAAAACTTGAGCTACTGTCAAAAAATTCAGTTAGGTACAGTTAGCATCATGTAAGAAAATGGCCATAATGTGCCTTGATAATGATGTATTTTGTCATAAAAATATATAGTGGACTGCCATGATAATGACATGGCCCTGTGTTTGCAAGCTGTCATAATCTTCAGTTTACTTGACTTTTGAGCCTGCTAGTAGTTTACTTCCATGAGTTGTTTTATTGAGATGGCACATTTGCAATGTAGTTTTATATATCTTAGGCACTGTTCATTAATAGCACGTCAGTTTTGCTGTTGTTATGCCTGTATCACTGTTGCTGCTGCTCTACTTGTGATGATGTTGTACTTGTGATGATGCTACTTGTGATCTTCTGAAATGACCCATTGGCGACTTCATTACGCGGGGATAATGATTTTGCAGGTACCCCGAGAGGCCCTTGAGTTTTCCGGAATGTCGATTAACTTCTGTTCCGGCAAATTCGGGTACTCCATATGTCCTATTTTCAGCAAAGGTCATGCTGAAATTTTCCATGAATTTTAGCATGACTTTGCTAAAAATAGGACATATGGGTACTTGCGACTAATGCATGGGCCGGGGTATCTTAGTACTTAGTTAAGTAGGATCAACTGCCCCGCCATTCTTGCTGCATTAAACCATAGGTGGCAATAGATCCAAGTGATCAGGCCCAACTTAGAATTCTCCTTAGCATCGATAAACGCTAGATGATAAACCCAACATAGGTGGCCCAACCTAGGGTGCCTCGGCATCGATAAACCCTAAATGATGAAAACTTAACTTAGCATTTAGGGTGCCTCGGCGTCGACAAACCCTAAAGGATGAAACCTTGGCTTCTATAGGGTGCCTCGGTGTTGATGAGAACCTAAATGATGTACGCTTAGGCTTTTAGGGTGCCTCGGCGTCGACAAACCCTAAATGATAAAAGCTTAGCTTTTAGGATGCCTCGGTGTCGACAAACCCTAAATGATGAGACCATGATCTTGTTCCTTGACAATAACCAACTTTTTGACCAAACTTTTTTCCTATTTAGAGCAAAACATGGCCCACAACGATGAGGCCGGTGGTTCGGGCGGCAAGCAATTCTGGGAGCTGTCCCAGGAGATGGAGGAACAAACTCACCTCTATGAGGACACCGCAGAAGACACCGATCCTGACTACACAACCCCTAGTGGCTTCGGGGATGACACCACTGATGGTGCCACCGAGGATGCCACCACTGATGATGGCGGCGCACACACAGATGGCAGCCAACCGAAGAAGCAAAGGAAGGACCGGCGCCCGAATGCGCTCCGCACCCTCAAGGAGGAATTCACTCTCAAGTGGACTCCAACGGGAATCCAACGGAGCCCAAACATATAGTCAAGGGGTACGCGCTTCAGCTCGGGTGCATTCTCCGGAGCACCGTCTCGATCAACACCGATAACCTTAGGAATAAGGACCATGAGAATTTGCGCAACCTCCTCTTCACGAAGCTGCACGAACGATACAAGTTCCCCGCCGAATTTGAAAACACACGCCTCTCAGGGAATAAAGTGAACAGTGCCGCCCTCACGAAGATGAGCACGGCCCTATCTACTTGGAGAAGCGCGATGAAGAGAATGATTGATAAAGGTGATAGTTATGAGAAGATCAAGGCGAAATATCCTTTGATGAGTGGAGATGAGTACAAGGAGTTCAAGATCAAGTGCGAGAGTAGCGCAACCTCCGAATCAAGTTAGTGGGGGAAAGAAATGCGGGAGTTGAACTTAGGGGAACACAAACTTGGTCCTGGTGGTCACAGAGTGGCGGAGCCTATATGGGACAAGGAGGACGCGGAGCGTGCCGAGCAAGGCCTACCGCCCCGCTTCGAGAAATACAGCGGTGACAAGCAGATCAGGAACTATGTTAGGGCCCGGTACAAGGAGGACCCGATAACAAAGGAGCTTACCATGGATCCGAAGACCAGGGCGCTTGAGCTTGTTCTGGTAAGGAATACACCCCCGCGTAATTAGCTCCATATGGTTGCACTCTAATTAATCCCCAATATTTCTAAATGGTTCACGTTCCTTTCGCAGGACACTGAAAGCAGTAGCGCGGGGTCGTCTCAAAGCTCCCCTTTCGACACCCCTTTAAATAGGGCGTTGAACATAATGAAAAGCAAGGATAAGCTCACTAAGCCGACGTCAGCTGGTCGTGTGGCCGGCAAAGGCTTGTCCACAAAATGGGGGTCATACTATACCGTTGGTGTGCGGAAGGAGAAAAAGGCCAGCTCGGAAAGCCAGACACGCGAGGTTGAAGCACTCAAGGCACAAGTGGCGCGGATTCCGGAGCTTGTCCAAGAGCAAGTGGAACAACAACTGGGAACGAAGCTCAACGCCATGGTGCCTACGTTGATTCATGGGCTGACAACGTGGATTGCAGGCGGCCAACAGGGGCCTCCCCCGGTTCCCAGCTTCACGGCCAGCAACTCGCACAACGCGCAGGCAGCGCCATTGGTGTCTCCGGCGGCGGCGCCATTGGTGTCTCCGGCGGAGGCGGTATTCGTGTCTCCGGCGCCGGCACGGGCATTGGAGCTTAATGCACCCGGGTGTACGCCGACCGGCACCTCGCCAGCAAGCGCCCCTCCGTCAGTTGCACACCCGCCGTTGGCGGTGCCTCGACATTAGCCGAGGTCGACGGCATCACGGTAACTAAGCCTCTCGGCCGATGACTTCATCTCCTTGCCTTTGACTGGGCATCCCTGACGCCCTGTACATGTTTTCGCAGGGCACCGCCGACGTTCCTTGCACTCTTCTGCACTTCGTGGGCGCCAAGTTGGTCGATGTCGCCAAGGCCAGAATCGTTCAACCGGGCAACCCCATGTTCCACGGTAATCCGATGCCACCCATAGTGTATAGGGTTGAAGTGGTTCGGGTGCTGCCTGGCTGCGACGAGCTGTTACCTCCGGTTCGACCCACTGGGGCCGACGAAGAAGATGAGATGACCCTCAGCGCCTGCGTAAACTGGCCCCTGCTTTGGCCGAAGAGCCAGATTCGTTTGGGGGCGGGGGACACCACCCCACAGACAAGACCGCCAGTCGTGCCGGCGCCAAGCCATGGCAAGAACGCCGCAACGCTACCGGACCTGCCGGACATCCCTATGGCACAGGATCCGGACAGCCCTATGGCACAGGATCCGGACGACGACAACAACAACGAGTTCTACGAGCCTCTTTCTCAAGAACCCAACCAAGATGACCGTAATCTAGCTGGTACGGCGGAGAAATCCAATTGCAATAGGCGTCATCTGGCGTTCAGTTCTCAGGAGACGCCTCCAGCTCCCGCCTTCACCGAGCCTTAGATAGCTGAGGTGCGAAATATTATCAGCCCCAACAAGCTCAAGAAGGCGGTCTGTGAGCAGAACTCGGTCCCATTACAGGAGATCAAGAAGAAGGGACGGAAACGAAAGACTAACAAGGGCGCCGGTGCGAGCCAGCCGGCACCGAGTTCAATCCGTGCTCAGGACGGGCCACCTTCACATAAGGATATCTCGAGGAGGGTGCATGTGGCGGGTAGGGTGATGCTACCGCCAAATATGCTGAATGCTGCAACCGGTGCTATGCGGAGTCTGCACGACAGTGTTCTTTCTTTGGAGAAGCGGCGTCTCAGAGAGAAGGATGTGGCATACCCGGTTTTCGTGGACAAGGTGCCAGAGGGCAAGGGCTTTGTGGATGGCGACATTGGGGGTACGATTGTCCTGTGGTTTGATGACATCTTTGCTATGTTTAACCTTCATCTGCTGGACTACACCTTTGTTCGGCTGTTTTTGCTGAGTATGGAGATGCGGATCATTAGAGACAAGACCCCGTACATCGTGATAGTCGACCCCTTATACATGCATGCCAAGCACTTGAGCAGTGCTGGGGACCGCCAAGTTGCGAGTTCACACCTCGAAGGCGTCATTCTGGCAAACCCAGATAAGGATAACTTCCTTGTGGCTTACTTTCCCGAGTAAGTCATCCCTTAACTGCCCCGTAACATATGATTTCTTAGATTTCGATCGTTCTTTTTTTTCTAACATTCCGTGTTCTGTGCAGTGACACACATTGCACACTCATCCTCTTAAGACCGAAATATTCCATGGCCATGTATTTCGACCCGAACTGTAACTCCAAAATAGCCTACACAAATGTCAAGAAAGTTCTTGATGATGTTCTCCCCGGCTACGCCAAATCTGGAGGCACCTTCACCAGGGCGTTTCGTAAGTACGGCAAGCACATGTTCTCACACAATATGAAGTTCTGCTGCGTCAAGCAGCCGCCTGGCGGTCGGAAGGATGCCTACTACGCCCTCCATCACATGCGGGCGATCATAAGGGACCATCATCAACTTCTTCTACCAGATAATCTCAAAGGTTGGGCCGCAAACTTGTCGGCAATCTAGGACGCGGACCTCAGACAAGAATTCTTTCGCATCCAGTCGGAGTTTGCGGACATCATCCATCAAGATGTCCTTCATACCTCGGGGCAGTTCTACCTCAGATATCAACCGTCCAACAATGAGATAGATGGAACCCTACAAATGCAGGGTGACAAGACCGCGATTTCATGACCATCACGACAGACGGTGGCTTCATCCAAGCTCCTGTCCGATGAGTCGAGTCGAAAGTAGTGATGTGTAGTTCTGAAACATTGATTGGCTCATGTTGTAATTAAACTTTAATGAATTCGTATGTCTCTTTGGTTTGGACAGTCGTTCAACTTAGATGTAATCGATGCTATTTATTAGTAGGACCATGAATCGTGCTATTAATGTCTTTCTTTTCTCTTCCGATCCTTTTGTTGCATACTTACATATTGCTTATGTATTGTATATTGTTTGGCTTGTGCATAGAGATGTCGTCGTATGTCGTGTACAAGGGTAAGGTTCCCGGAGTCTACGACGACTGGCAGGAGTGTCAGAGACAGGTTCACCGTTTCAGCGGTAACATTTACAAAGGGTACACCACTAGGGCGGAGGCCGAATCTAGATATGCCCGCTATCTAGCGGGAGAGAGGAGGGAGCGTTGGAGGAACCGGATGAAGACCAGTTTGATCGCGACGATGCTCATCGTGATGACCACAACTCTCTTTTATGTGATGGTAGTTTAGATGATCGATATCGACTTGTAATGTGAAAACAAACTCGATACTCGCGGTCTTGAGACTGGTAATGTTTTATCTTTGTTCGGTCTTTTGAATTCGGAGACTAATATGATGAATTGTATTCGGAGACTAATCTTCTATTGTATTCGATGAATCTGATGTTGCTGTGTGCTGCTGTCTATATTCTGTCCAATAATATATTTTGTAACCTGTGCAAAAATCAGAAAAGCAAAAAAAACAAACAAATATTCATACTAATGGCGCATCACCACAAGGTGCGCCATTAGTATGCCAAAAGGATACTAATGGCGCATCAAGGCACGGTGCGCCATTAGTATGACGAAGCACATGGTTACGTATGGGCCCCCGGGAGGCATACTAATGGCGCACGGTGTTACATACTAATGGCGCACTTCCTGGTGCGCCATTAGTACACCAGATACTAATGGCGCACCAGAGGTGCGCCATTAGTAAAAAATACTAGTGGCGTGCTACTAATGGCGCACCGGTAGTGCGCCATTAGTAGGCAAAACCGGTGCGCCATTAGTAGGCCTTTTCCTAGTAGTGGTCCAACAATTATTATAGTCAAATCTTAAACAAAAGATGTCTGGTTGAAAGTTACTCCTAATATGTATATATGTTTATGTATCACACACACACACACACACACACACACACACACACACACACACACATATATATATATATGGTCTTACGACATAGGGGCCCATGTCGTCGATTTCGCCTAGGGCCTCCCGAAACATAGGGCTGGCTCTAAATAGGCCAGGGCCTCCTATTGTTCTTGGTTATTTTTACCTTGTGAGAACACAACAATATATAAGTAGTGGTAAGAATATATCATATGAGTTGGGCCGACAAAACAACCCACAAGTCCACCTTCTACACAACTCTACTACGTTCCAGCAAGATCGGGGCAAGAGCTCACTATTGGAAATATGCCCTAGAGGCAATAATAAAATGGTTATTATTGTATTTCCTTGTTCATGATAATTATCCATTGTTCATGATTTAATTGTATTAACCGAAAACCTCAATATATGTGTGAATACATAGACCACAACATGTCCCTAGTGAGCCTCTAGTTGACTAGCTCGTTGATCAAGGTCATGGTTTCCTGACCATGGACATTAGATGTCATTGATAACGGGATCACATCATTAGGAGAATGATGTGATGGATAAGACCCAATCCTAAGAATAGCACAAGATCGTGTAGTTCGTTTGCTAAAATCTTTTCTAATGTCAAGTATCATTTCCTTAGACCATGAGATTGTGCAACTCCCGGGTATCGTAGGAATGCTTTGGGTGTACCAAACGTCACAACGTAACTGGGTGGCTATAAAGGTACACTACATGTATCTTGGGTTGGCACGAATCGAGACTAGGATTTGTCACTCTGTATGACGGAGAGGTATGTCTGGGCCCACTCGATAATGCATCATCATAATGAGCTGAATGTGAATAAGTAGTTAGTCGCGGGATCATGCATTACGGAAGGAGTAAAGTGACTTCCGATAACGAGATTGAACGAGGTATTGGGATACCGACGATCGAATCTCGGGCAAGTAACGTACCGATTGACAAAGGGAATTGTATACGGGATTAATTGAATCCCCGACATCGTGGTTCATCCGATGAGATCATCGTGGAACATGTGGAAGCCAACATGGGTATCCAGGTCCCGCTGTTGGTTATTGGCCAGAGAGCTGTCTCGGTCATGTCTACATGATTCCCGAACCCGTAGGGTCTACACACTTAAGGTTCGGTGACGCTAGAGTTGTTATTGGAATTAGTGTGCAGTTATCGAAAGTTGTTCGGAGTCCCGGATGAGATCCAGGACGTCATGAGGAGTTCCATAATGGTCCGGAGGTAAAGATTTATATATGGGAAGTCCTATTTTGGCCACCGGAAAATGTTCAGGATTTTTCAGTATTTTACCGGGAAGGTTCTAGAAGGTTCCGGAGTGGGGCCCACCTGCATGGGGGACCCACATGAACGTGGGTAGTGGGGGCAAGGCCCCACACCCCTGGTCAAGGCGCACCAAGATCCCCCCTTAGAAGGAATAAGATCATATCCCGAAGGGATAAGATCAAGATCCGTAAAAAAGGGGGATAACAATCGGTGGGGAAGGGAAATGATGGGATTTCTTTCCTCCCACCTTTGCCAACGCCCCAATGGACTTGGAGGTCAAGAAACCAGCCCCCTCCACCCCTATATATAGTGGGGATGCGCATGGGAGCTTCACCCCTTGCCCCTGGCGCAACCCTCCCCCTCTCCAACTCCACCTCCTCCTCAATAGTGCTTGGCGAAGCCCTGCCGGAGAACTGCAAGCTCCACCACCACGCCGTCATGCTGCCGGAGCTCTCCCTCAACTTCTCCTCTCCCCTTGCTGGAACAAGAAGGAGGGGACGTCCCTGGGCTGTACGTGTGTTGAACGCGAAGGCGCCGTTCGTTCGGCGTTAGATCGGATCTTCCGCGATATGAATCGCCATGAGTACGACTCCCTCATCCGTGTTCTAGTGACGCTTCCGCTTAGCGATCTTCAAAGGTATGAAGATGCTCATCCTCTCCCTCTCTTGTTGCTAGAATCTCCATAGATTGATTTTGGTAATGCGTAGAAAATTTTGAATTATTGCTACGTTCTCCAACAGTGGCATCATGAGCTAGGTCTATTGCGTAGATTCTATGCACGAGTAGAACACAAGTAGTTGTGGGCGTTGGTATGTTCAATTTGCTTACCGTTACTAGTCCTATCTTGTTTCGATGGTATTGTGGGAAGAAGCGGCCCGGACCGACCTTACACGTACGCTTACGTGAGACAGGTTCCACCGACTGACATGCACTTGTTGCATAAAGGTGGCTAGCGGGTGCCAGTCTCTCCCTCTTTAATCTGATCGGATTCGATGAAAAGGGTCCTTATGAAGGGTAAATAGCAATTGGCATATCACCGTTGTGGCCGTTGCGTAGGTAAGAAACGTTCTTGCTAGAAACCCATAGCAGACACATAAATTATGCAACAACAATTAGAGGACGTCTAACTTGTTTTTGCAGGGTATGCTATGTGATGTGATATGGCCAAAAGAATGTGATGAATGATATGTGATATATGAGATTGATCATGTTCTTGTAATAGGAATCACGACTTCCATGTCGATGAGTATGACAACCGGCAGGAGCCATAGGAGTTGTCTTAATTTATTGTATGACCTGTGTGTCAATGATAACGCCATGTAATTACTTTACTTTATTGCTAACTGTTAGCCATAGTAGTAGAAGTAATAGTTCGCGAGACAACCTCATGAAGACACGATGATGGAGATCATGGTGTCATGCCGGTGACGAAGGTGATCATGCCGCGTGAGGGAGTCATGGATTAGGGGGTGTCCGGATGGCCGGACTATGACCTTTGGCCGGACTCCCGGACTATGAAGATACACGATTGAAGACTTCATCCCGTGTCCGGATAGGGACTTTCCTTGGCGTGGAAGGCAAGGTTGGCGATACGATATGAAGATCTCCTCCCATTGTAACTGACTCTGTGTAACCCTAGCCCTCTCCGGTGTCTATATAAACCGGAGAGTTTTAGTCCGTAGGACGAACAACAATCATACCATAGGCTAGATTCTAGGGTTTAGCCTCTCTGATCTCGCGATAGATCAACTCTTGTACTACCCATATCATCAATATTAATCAAGCAGGAGTAGGGTTTTACCTCCACCGAGAGGACCCGAACCTGGGTAAAAACATCGTGTCCCTTGTCTCCTGTTACCATCCGCCTAGACGCATAGTTCGGGACCCCCTACCCGAGATCCGCCGGTTTTGACACCGACATTGGTGCTTTTATTGAGAGTTCCTCTGTGTCGTCGCCTTGAGGCCTGATGGCTTCTTCGATCGTCAACCACAACGCGGTCCAAGGTGAGACTTTTCTCCCCAGACAGATCTTCATATTCGGTGGCTTCGCACTACGGGCCAACTCGCTTGGCCATCTGGAGCAGATCGGAAGCTATGCCCCTGGCCATCAGGTCAGGTTTGGAAGCCTAAACTACATGGCCGACATCCGCGGGGACTTGATCTTCGATGGATTTGAGCCACGGCCGAGCCAACCGCACTGCCTCGATGGGCATGATCTAGCTCTGCCGTCGGGCAGCGCCCAGAGTGCCGCTCAGGTGTCCGCTCCGACCATTAGCTCGGAGCAGACTGCGCTAGTTAGGGACGGACGGTTGGACGCCGCCCCTGAAGCCGCAATCTCTACGGCGATAGAGCCGAATACCAGCCTAGTCCTTTGCAAGGCCCGTGACTCCAAGGTGCCGGACTATGTTCTGGACTACGAATATTCTACACCTCTCCCGATCGAACCTGATTGGGCTCCGATCAGGGAGTTCACCACCGCGGACGTCTTTCAGCACTCGCCCTTTGGCGATATCCTGGATTCACTAAAGTCTCTCTCTTTGTCAGGAGGGCCCTGGCCGGAGAATGGTCAGCAGGGTTGGGATGCGGACGACGAGGAAATTCGAAGCCCACCCACCACCCACTTTATAGCCACTGTCGACGATCTAACCGACATGCTCGACTTCGACTCCGAAGACATCGACGGTATGGACGCCGATGTGAGAGACGACCATGAACCAGCACCTATAGGGCACTGGAAGGCCACCTTGTCATATGACATATACATGGTGGACACCCCCAAAGCAGGGGATGGCGATGAAAAAGCGGAGGATGACCCCTCCAAGAAGCAACCCAAGCGCCGATGTCAGCAGCGCCGCTCTAAATCCCGCCAAAGCAAGAACGGCGAATCCGGCACCGGAGACGTCAACACCTCAGACAGTGCCGAAGACAACCCCCTCCAGCAGGATTCAGCGTGGGAGGACGAAGGAGCCAGCCCTCATGAGAGAGCGGCAGGCATAGAGGTCGAGGACGACAATTATATGCCTCCCTCCGAAGACGAGGCAAGCCTCGATGACGACGAATTTGTTGTGCCAGAGGATCCCGTCGAACAAGAGCATTTCAAACGCAGGCTTATGGCCACGACAAGCAACCTCAAGAAAAAACAGCAGAAACCTTAGAGCTGACCAAGACCTACTAGCCGACAGATGGACCGAAGTCCTGGCGGCCGAAGAGTATAAACTCGAACGCCCCTCCAAGAGTTACCCAAAGCGCAGGCTGCTACCCCAACTAGAGGAGGAAGCAACTAAACCTACATCACCAGCGTACGATGCGCCCGATCGGCCACCCCGTGGCCGCGACAGAGAGGCCTTTCGGCCCTCAATCCAAGCCGCACCCCGGCGCCGCTCTAAAAATACCAGAGCACGGGGAAAAGCAATAGACCTGCGAGATATATTGGAGGATAAGGCAAGGCAAACAAGATCGATATACAGATCGCGTGTGCGCCCCACATCACGGGACGATAACCATCACGCCAGATATGATAAATACGGCCAGGACGAATACAACAGAAAAAGCTCATCCGAGCTACGTCGCGATATAGCCTAGTACAGGGGCGCCGCACACCCACTATGCTTCATAGACGAAGTAATGGATCATCAAATCCCAGAGGGTTTTAAACCCGTAAACATCGAATCATACGATGGCACAACAGATCCCGCGGTATGGATCGAGGATTATCTCCTTCATATCCACATGGCCCGTGGGGATGATCTACACGCCATCAAATACCTCTCGCTCAAGCTTAAAGGACCAGCTCGGCATTGGCTTAACAGCTTGCCAGCAGAGTCAATAAGTTGCTGGGAGGACCTAGAATCCGCATTCCTCGATAACTTCCAGGACACTTATGTGCGACCACCAGACGCTGATGACCTAAGCCACATAATCCAGCAGCCAGAGGAATAGGCCAGACAATTCTGGACACGGTTCCTAACCAAGACAGCTGGCTAGCTCGTAGCAATAACATAACCAAGAGCCCTGGCAATTCGGATACCAAGGACAACAATGGCAGGTCATGTCGCAACAAGCACAAGCACCGCATTAATGGCAACAATACTGAGGATACGGCAGTCAATGCCGGATTCAGAGGCTCTAAACTCGGTCAGCGGAAGAAGCCATTCAAAAGAAACCCTCTGGGCCCATCCAATTTAGACCGGATACTCGATCGCTTGTGCCAGATACACGGCACCCCCGAACAACCAGCAAACCACAACAACAGGGACTGTTGGGTGTTCAAGCAGGCAGGCAAGTTAAGTGCCGAAACCAGAGACAAGGGGCTACATAGCGACGATGAGGAGGAGCCCCAGCCGCTGAACAACAGAGGACAGAAGGGCTTCCCCCCGCAAGTGCGAACGGTGAACATGATATACGCAACCCACATCCCCAAAAGGGAGCGGAAGCGTGCCCTCAAGGACGTCTATGCGTTGGAGCCAGTCGCCCCAAAGTTCAACCCATGGTCCTCCTGCCCGATCACCTTTGATCGACGGGACCACCCCACAAGCATCCGTCACGGCGGATTCGCCGCATTGGTCCTAGACCCAATCATTGACGGATTTCACCTCACTAAAGTCCTCATGGACGGCGGCAGCAGCCTAAACGTGCTTTATTAGGATACAGTGCGAAAAATGGGTATAGATCCCTCAGGGATTAAACCCACAAAGACAACCTTTAAAGGCGTCATACCAGGTGTAGAAGCCTCATAGATGAACTCAATTATCATGAACATAGTCAAAAGGTCTTTGCAAATTATGTCGTAGCTCATGTTTCAGTTCTACTATTTTAGATATGTTCCTAGAGAAAATTTAGTTGAGAGTTGGCAGTAGCAATTATGCGGACTGGGTCCGTAAACTGAGGATTGTCCTCATTGCTGTGAGAAGGATTATGTCCTTAATGCACTGCTCGGTGTGCTGAACCTCGAGCGTCATTTGTGGATGTTGCGAACATCTGACATACACGTATTGATGACTACGTGATAGTTCAGTGCGTAATGCTAAACGGTTTAGAATTGAGGTGCCAAAGACGTTTTTTGAAATTTCGCAGAACATATGAGATGTTCCAAGGACTGAAATTGGGATTTCATGCTAGTGCACACGTCAAGAGGTATGAGACCTCTGACGAATTTCTTAGCCTACAAACTAAGAGAGAAAAGCTCGAATAGTTGAGCATGTGCTCAGATTGTCTGAGTACTACAATCGCTTGAATCGAGTGGGAGTTGATCTTCGAGATGAGATAGTGATGGTTCTCCAAAGTCATTGCCACCAAGCTACTAGAGCTTCGTGATGAACTATGACATATCAGGGGTAGATATGATGATCCTTGAGCTATTCGCGATGTTTGACACCGCGAAAGTAGAAATCAAGTAGGAGCATCAATTGTTGATGTTTAGTAAAACCACTAGTTTCAGGAAGGGCAAGGGCAAGAAGGGATACTTCACGGAACGGTAAATCAGTTGCTGCTCTAGTGAAGAAACCCAAGGTAGAACCCAAACCCGAGACTAAGTGCTTCTGTAATGAGGGGAACGGTCACTGTAGCAGAACTACCCTAGATACTTGGTAGATGAGAAGGCTGGTAAGATCGACAGAAGTATATTGGATATACATTATATTAATGTGTACTTTACTAGTACTCCTAGTAGCACCAGGGTATTAGATACCGGTTCGGTTGCTAAGTGTTGGTAACTCGAAATAAAAGCTACGGAATAAACAGAGACTAGCTAAAGGTGAGATGATGATGTGTGTTGGAAGTGTTTCCAAGGTTGATGTGATCAAACATCGCATGCTCCCTCTACCATCGGGATTGGTGTTAAACCTAAATAATAATTATTTGGTGTTTGCATTGAGCATAGACATGATTGGATTATGTTTATCGCAATACGATTATAAAAATAAGGAGAATAATGGTTACTCTGTTCATTTGAATAATACCTTCAATGGTCTTGCACCTAAAATGAATGGTTTATTTAATCTCGATCGTAGTGATACACATGTTCAAGCCAAAAGATAGTAATGATAGTATCACCTACTTGTGGCACTGCCATTTGAGTCATATTGGTATAAAACACATAAAGAAGCTCTATGTTGATGGATCTTTACACTAAAGTTTGAGACATGCGAACCAAGTCTATTGGTATATACGCATGAAGAAACTCCATGCAGATGGATCATTTGGACTCACTTGATTTTGAATCACTTGAGACATGCAAATCATACCACATGGGAAAGATGACTGAAAGGCCTCGTTTTCAGTGAGATGGAACAAGAAAGCAACTTGTTGGAAGTAATACATTTTGATGTGTGCAATCCAATGAGTGCTGAGGCACAAAGTGGATACCGTTATGCTCTTACTTCACAGATGATTTGAGTAGATGATGAGTATATTTACTTGATGAAACACAAATCTGAATTACTGAAAGGTTCAAGTAATTTCAGAGTGAAGTTGAAGATCTTCGTGACAAGAGGATAAAATGTCTATGATATGATCATAGAGATGAATATCTGAGTTGCGATTTTGGTAAACAATTAAGACATTGTGGAAATTGTTTCACAACTAATACCGCCTGGAACACCATAGTGTGATGGTGTGTCCGAACATCATAAATGCACCCTATTGAATATGGTGCGTACCATGATGTATCTTATCGAATTACTACTATCGTTTATCGGTTAGGCACACTACAAAAAAAAGACACATCCGTGACATTTAGGGCCGAACGAAATTTTTTTCTGTCATACATATGACACTTCTATGACGATAATTGTGAGAAAACCCGGTATCATCATAGATGTGGTGCGCTCCTACTTCTATGACAAAAAATCATGACAGAAAATGGGCTTTTCGTCCTGGGCGGGCCGGAGACGCAGTTGCATGGCATTCTTTGGGCCGTCCATGACGGAAAAAACCGTGGTAGAAGCAAGGGGGAGGAAAATTTCGGGGAGTTGCCGGTTACGGTGGGAGGTCAGGGGCCGAGCGATGCGCGTTTCTCTCGTACGTACGCGCGTGTGTGCGAGGCGTTGGCTCTAGCTGAACCCGAGCGAGGCGTTGGGCTCTAACTGAACCCGAGCGATTGCACTGCAGGCTATGCGTTACTGAACCCGAGGGATCGATCGATGGTTGTTAACTGAACCCGATGGAGCGATTCCTTCGGTACTACTGCTAACTGAAGCCGATCGATTGGATGAACAGTGAGCGTTGCGGGGGGAGGGGGGGGGGTTGGATGAACAGTGAGCGGTGGCGTTGCCTTTGGATGAACAGGAACCCGTGGTGTGGAGGGCTGGATGAACAGTAGACGGTGGAGGGGTGGTTGAACAGGACCCTTTGGCGTGGAGGGCTGGATGAACAGTAGATGGTGGAGGGGTGCCCGTGGAGGGGTGGTTGAACAATAGCCGGTGGAGTAGCGCGCAGTGGAGGCTAGATGAACAGGAGCCTGTGGAGGCTGGAGGAGGTCGATGGTAGCCCGTGGAGGCTGGAGGAGGTCGACGGTGGAGATGAACAGTATCCTGTGGAGTCCCGTTTTGCGGTACGCCACACCCCTCCCCCTGTTTCGACCGTAGCGCTCCAACACAAGTACGTTTCGTCCGTTTTGCGGTACGCCACACCCCTCCCGATGAACTGGACCCCGGTTTCGACCGTAGCGCTCCAAGACAAGTCCGTTTCGTCCGTTTTGCGGTACGCCACACCCCTCCCGATCAACGGGACCCCCGTTTCGACCATAGGAGGTCCGTTTCCTCCGTTTTGCGGTACGCCACACCCCTCCCGATCAACAGGACCCCGTTCCGAACGTAGGAGGTCCGTTTCCTCCATTGTGCGGTACGCCAGGCCTCGTTTCCACCACCTGTTCCTTCCAAGCCCTCCTGATGAACACGACCACGCATTCCGTTCCGACCCAGCCGGTTGGCTCCCACGCGTTCCGTTGCCTCCCGATGAACACGACGCATTCCGTTGCCTCCCCATGAACACGACGCATTCCGTTGCCTCCCCATGAACACGACGCATTCCATTGCCTCCACATGAACACGACGCATTCCGTTGCCTGCCCATGAACACGAGCCCTCGCCGTACGTATACACGACTAGGCGTTCGAGACCCCGCCCGTATGTACACATACGTGACCGTATTTTCTTTCTTGCACCCTGGCCGCTGTACGTACGTGTACATGCTACATGCGCGCATCTACTACGACACGTGCGCGCCTCAACTACGACACGTGCGCGCCTCTACATCGACCAGTATGTACGTACACGTTCACGAACAGGATGACAACGCTACGTACGCTTCGACCAGGTGGGTCCCGACTGTTAGGCACTTCCTTGCCTGCGAAGATGTAGCTGGTGGGTCCCATCAGTCAGGGGGGCGAATCGTTATTCTTTTGCCCGGACGCACTTCCTTGCGTGCGAAGGTGTAGCTCCTGGGTCCCAGCAGTCAGGGTGGGCAAATCATTTTTTTTACCGGGACGCACTTCCTTGCGTGCGAAGGTGTAGCTGCTGGGTCCTAGCAGTCAGGGGTGAATCGTTTTTTTTGCCCGGATGCACTTCCTTGCGTGCGAAGGTGTAGCTGGTGGGTTCCAACAGTCGGGGGGCGAATCGTTTTTTTTTTTGGACGCACTTCCTTGCGTGCAAAGATGTAGCTGGTGGGTCCCAGCAGTCAGGGGGGCGAATTGTTCTTTTTTCGGACGCACTTCCTTGCGTGCGAATATGTAGCTCGTGGGTCCCAGCAGTCAGGGGGCAAATCATTTTTTTCGCGAAATACGGTGGCCCGTCCGGTGGGTCCCCGCTGTCAGGTGGAGGAATAACTATTTTGCGTGTAATAAGGAGGCACATCCTTGCGGCTGCCGTGGACCCAGCTGTCAGCCTCTTCACGTGCAGTCCACGTCTGATGGAAGTCGTTCCTTGACCACGTTGACCAGGCCGTGCCGAGAGCACCACGGCAGTGGACGACGGCGAGGCCTAGGAAGGGGACGACGCGGAGCCAGGGAAGACGCGGCAGTGGATGCACATGCGGAGAGGAGTACGAGGGTTCACTGGTTCGGCTGCGCTGCCGTCGCCGCAGAATAACAAGGGGTGTGGGTGAGTGGAGGGATGGCCTGGCCAGCGGTGGGAGTAGTAGGGGGCGGTGAGGCCTTCGCGGCAGCACAGCCGGCCACGGGAGGCAGGAGCAGGCGACACGACCGGCGCTGCTTTGGGCGGCTGGAGCAAGAAGACCAGAAGTTGAAGAAGCACGACGGCCGTTGGATGGACATCGTACGGTCACTACAGCTAGAATCGTTTATATTGACTAAGTTGACAAAGCCCTTGGTACGTCAACTTAGTAGGCCCACAGGTCAGCTTCCAAAATGGTGCACCCCAGATGTTAGGGGGATGAATCATTTTTTGGGCGAGTGAAGCTAGAATATCCGAGATTGAAGAAGAAGCGCGGCATCTGTTGGATGGACATCCAACGGCCACTACTACTAGAACCGTGTGTTGACTATAAGTTGACAAAGCCTTGCATACCTGTCAACTCTGTTTTTTAGGGGACGCGTGAACTTAGTAAGGCCAGAAGTGTGTGGCAGAGAACTTATAGCCCATTTGAGATTTGTAAGAATGTGTAGCCCATTTTTGAATTCTAATGGAATTTACTACAGCCCATTTACAGTTTGTTAAAATTACAACCCATTTCAACCAACCGTTCAAAACAGAATTCAATAAAATTTCCCACATTTTGATGGGATCCGAATATTTTTATCCCGAAATTTTAGTCAAATTAAATACAATTTCAATATAAATTTATATTGCATAAAAATCCAACGAAACATTCCTCTCGCAACAATTAATGAAATTAAAATTTTCAATATTCCAAAAATAATATTTTATAAAGTAATCACTGTTTGGTGCATTTTTTTATAGTTACTACCCTGTTTTTATAATTACATCCCATTTATTATTTCTTAAAGCCCATTTCCTTGTTAAGCCTAATGCATCCCTCCTAGGAAAGATTTGCAGCCCAGCGGGGCGGAGAATAACAACTTGACCTTGCCTGGGTATTCCTAAAAAAGTATAGTTGGGCTAGCCATTTTCAGCTTGAAAAAAATTAATATCTGGGCTGGATATCTGGCCTGGGCTAGACGGGCCATAGCCCGCCCAGTTAATACCTGCAACGATGTTTACGTTGTTGTTCAGAGGAGAAAATTAATATCTGGGGTAAACATCGAAAAACTCTGTAGTGCTCACACCTCAAAAACACAAATACTGCTCGAGCTGCTTGGTCCGCGCCATCCTCGCCGGTGCATTGCACCATGACCATCGGCGAGGCCCGTGCCCAATATATGGATAGGGTGAGGCAGATGCGTGAGGAGCAGTTCCGGGAGGCGCAGGCCGACACTGCCTACAACCACCATCTCCTCCAGGAGCACCTGCAGGCGGAGGAGCAGATCGTCGCGGCGCGGGCGGAGCAGGAGGCGCTGCTCGACTCGTACCTCTCTTCCCGCAAGTGCCGCCTCGAGCGCTGGCGGTACCGCATGCGGGTGGCGGAGGCTGCGGTCGCCTACAAAGAGGCTAGCAAAAGGGCGATGAAGCGGACGAGGCAATGTTCGGCGAGACCGAGGAAGAGGCAGAGGACAATGCCGGCTCCGACGAGTCCCCGCTCCACTGGCGTTAATGACGCCCTGCTCCGCCGACGCCCCGCGGCGCCAACAACGAGGCAGAGGACACCGCCGGCTCCGCCGAGGCCCCGCGGTGCTAACAACGAGGCAAAGGACACTGCCGGCTCCGCCGAGGCCCCGCCCCGCCAACAACGAGGCAAAGGACATCGCCGGCTGAGCCGAGGACCCACCATGCCGGCAACATGGGGGAGGATTTCCACCGCTTCGCTGAGGCGCCGCCCGCCGGCAACGAGACAGAGGCATCATCGGCTCCGCCGAGGCCCTGCCCCGCTGCCAACGAGGTCGCGCCACATAGAAAACAAGGAAGAGTAGAACATGGTAGGTCGTCGCCGCTCGGGTCCAAGTAAGGCCACCGCTGCTACCCTCCGGTTGAAGCCAAGCTAGGCGGGTTGACCATTGACGGCCAGTTAGCTTGTTGGCGGCGACATGGAGTCGGAGAGCTGCGCAGGAGAAGAACGCTGCTTCTACTTAACTGCTGGTGCAGTTGGCTGACTGACACGTGGGCCCAACAGGCCACATGTCAGTTACGCAACTGCACCTGCAGTTAAGTCACACTACTAGGGAAAATCCTATACACAGAAAGTTACTAGTAGCGAGGGTTAAAAACCCTCGCTACTGCTACTTACCAGTAGCGCAGGTTTTTAAACCTCGCTACTACTAAGTTTATAGCAGTAGCGCGGGTTTTTAACCCTCGCTACTACTAAGCGGTCTCTACCGTGCCGCCCGGGATATGCCATAGTAGTAGCGCGGGTTTTTAAAACCTCGCTACTACTAAGTTTGCTAGCAGTAGCGTTGGTTTTTAGCCCTCGCTACTACTAAGTGGTGCCATAGTAGTAGCGAGGGGGTAAAAAACCGCGCTGCTACTAAAGGTCCCATTTTGAAACTCTACCTCCCCTGTGGATCGCCTTTTCAGTTTTAAAAAAATAAAAGAAAATGATGAAAATGTCAAAAAAATAAAAGAAAATAAGTTTCCCATCTGATATATGGTCTAGTTGTTGGGAAAATTTGCAAATATGAATTTCGACTTTATTTGCAAAATCTCTCGAGAATTTGTAAAAATGGGCATAACTTTTGCATACTAACTCGGATGAAAAAGTTTTTTATATGAGAAATCATGTACTCGAAAAGTTACATCCAAATTTAACTGGGGGAACCTCGTTAATCATTTTTTAAATCCTCAAAAACCAAACAGAAAAAAGTTACGAGGCTTTTAAGATCTAGAGTGGAAAAAATAAAAAAAAACTTCAAACTGTGTGGTCAAACTGTGGTCAAACAATGGTCAAACTAATTATTCTAGAATATTAGTGTTACTAAATAATTATTAGTTATTTTGAATTTTGGTCAACTCTGGTCAAACTGTGGTCAAACTAATTATTCGAGAAATATTAGTGTTACTAATTTTTTAGAACAATAGTTTCAAAGTCAAATAGTGAAATGTGTGACTTCATGCTCAAGCTAAATTCCTGAGGTTAATAGGATTGACATCTTACTATTGTCAGGAAAACAACAAGTGCAGACTTGGAAACGAGGGAGAATAGAACCCGGAAGTTAAGCGTGCTCAGGCTGGAGTAGTGAGAGGATGGGTGACCGTCCGGGAAGTTAGATGATTTGGAATGATGAGGGGTGATTAGAGATTAAATTGAGCAGCGATGAGGGATGATTAAAATAATTCAGAAATTTGAAAATTAGGGAAAAAATCGAAATATTTTTTTGGGAAAAATCAAAAAAACCCCGCGCTGGTAGTAGTAGCGCGGGTGGCACCCGCGCTACCGCTATAAGTTAGATGTAGCGCCTTATTAGTAGCGCCGCCCCCCGTGCTACTAATAGGCCCTAAACCCGCGCTGCTACTAAAGTGGCAAAATACAGGCCAGCAGTTGTGAAATATCCTTATCTTACCTCAATGGGATATTACGGTGCACATACAGATTGGAAGTCTTGTCTCCATTTGTGCAATTCACTAAAATCAAGCAACATTATCGTACAAGTAGCACAACATATGAAAGCACACTACAGAATCATGTGAAAGAAGGCTAGTACTGACCTCTCATGATGCGGAATTCAAACAACTCACAAGAATAAGATCTGAACCAAATCCTCCTTAACGGATAGGAAGTAAGATCTCCTCTTGTGCAGTTCCACTAAGATCAAGCAATCAAGCAACGTTGTCGGTGTGACATTTTGGTTGAACTGCACAAAACACTCTTAAAACAAAAGTGTTTTGTGCAGTGCAACAAAAGGTCATAAGGGCAACAAGGTGAAGTAGATAACACTGTTTACACAGAGCTGCAAAGGAAACAATTAGTGGTCAATAACGGTGGATGACACAGAAGCCAACAAAAAGAAGCATCTACCTTATCTAAATGGGAAAGAAAGCAAGATAATAGCATTTCTCAAACGGTGGCATTGATTAATATTAACATAGAGATTATATTAACAATAAAATTCGTTAAACATGTAATTTGCTTTTAACTGTGGCATTGCATCAATTTTCTAGCGGCATTATTAGAGGGTGTTTGTTTACAGGGACATTTTGGTGTAGGGACTAAAAAAACTCCGTGTTAGTCACATCTAAACCACACAGGAGGGACTTTTCGAGACTAAAAGTGGGCATTTGGGTCTAAAGAAAGAAGACCCCGAGGGAGTCTTTTTGGGACTTTTTCCAACAGTTGCCCCTGCCACGCATCGCACCTTGTTTCTATTAGTTCATTACTAGGGGTAACATGGTCTTTTATCATGTCATTTAATAACCTCTAGTCCATGTTTAGTCCCTAGAACCAAGCAGGTAGGGACTAGGGAGTTTTTAACCAAGCATGGCCATAGATTAACAACAGCTAATGAGTTGCACGGGACAGTGGATGCACCAGCACCATGTGCATCTACCGATGTACTATGGTCATGCACAGTCTGTTGCAACAAAGAACAAACAACCAAGGAGCATATTTGTGTTGGTCCCAGTTTTGTTATCTTTCGACACCTTTCCCTATGTGAGCGCAGCAAATCTAGTCCTGCTCAGACTCTACAGCCTTGTTCCTTCCTTTCCTTTTTGAACTAGTACTTTTGCCCCTTCCTTTCCTCCTTGAACCACGTCCTAGATTTATGCGATACAACTTTCCCCACTACTTTCCACCATTCCTTTCCTCTTTGAACCACGTCCTAGATTCATGCTATACAACTTTCCCCCTTCATTTCCTCTTTGAACCACATCCTAGATTCATGCTATATACAACTTTTCCCACTACTTTCCCCCACTCCTTTCCTCTTTGAACCATGTCCTAGATTCATGGTATACATGCAGCTAGAGCAATGCATGTGGAGTAAGTAAAATATACCTTAAGGTTCTTGGGACATGGTTCGCTGGGCGACGGGACGGCGGCGAAGAAGAAGGGGTCGGAGGCCCTCCCGTGCCACCGCTGGGTGGAAAGTGAACAGCAGCGCCGGTAGTGGATTCCCTCCCTCGCCAACGGTGACAGCGTTAATCCTCCTTCCCTTCCCGGTGGACGGATCCTGCTGGCTCTTTGAGCAGAAGTGAGGGGAGAGAGAGGCGAACGAAGTCTTGTTTAGATCTGGAGAGGGCGAGAGAGTGTGAAGAGAGCAACTACAAGCGTTGAGGATCCAGCGGGAGAGGGCGAGAGAGTGTGAAGAGAGCAACTACAAGCCTTGAGGCTCCAGCGTGTATATATATATACTGGAGAGAGAGTGTGAAGCGTGCAAACCCTAGAAAACATTTTGACCAGTCAAAGAATCCTCCTGGCTAAAATTATGCTCAAGTGTAGTTATCGAACCCGAGACCTCAAGTTTGATGAGAGAACAGGCTAACCAGCTACACAACCCTCCCGTTATGTTCAACGAGAGGAAAATAACCTTTTATACATTCCTGCATTCGTGTGACAGGCATGGCGTGTTTTTTTTGTGTGTGTGTGGGAGTCATTAGGATTTCAATCATAATCGTGTCATGTAGCTTTGGTGGTAAGACTATCCACCGTGGTGCGGAAATAATGCAGCCTTAGTCACCTTACCTCTCTCCATGTAGTACGTTGGGTCCCACCAGTCAGAGGGTGAAACAAACAAATTAATAAGAAAAATTAGAAGCGCCAGCGGTGTATCTTACTACCTCACACATCTCGCTACTTCTCGGGAACACTGTCCAATTGATCCCTCTGTTTGCTCACGTACAATTTTAAGTGAATCCTTATTATAACATGCACACAAATTTTGGGCACTTGTATTCGACTTAAGTCAGTGTGCCACCGTATCTCGTATACTTACTACTCCCTCCGTCTAAGTGTAATAAGTCACGTTAGAAGGTGCAACAGGACCAAGGTGCGTGCGTGTGCGTGCGTGTGTTTAACAGCATGTGTGTGTTAGAGAGTGCGACAGATCGACCTACTCCTACAGAGATATGGTGTGTAGTGTACGACTCCGCGAGAGTCGGTGCATCCTCTCGTTTCTCGGCGTGTCCGGTAGGGACATACGGACAGCTGCCACGCCCGCTCCTGACCAGCCTGTCCCACCCAAAGCCCCTCCACCGCCCGCGCGCGCTTCCCTCCTGAAACGGTCAGTGCCGCTGCAAGGAATCGGTGCCGCATTCATGCCCGGGTAGAGCGGACACGACCTCTCACTGGCGCAAGAGTGATGGTTGCTTCGTCCGTCCAACTTACTTCTGGGTCTATGTGATTTGACGGCTCATTGGTCTTTATTACTGTGGTGGTTGGACTGCTGGATGTCCCACGCTTTCAGCGAAAGGAGGTAGTAGATTGCAATTTTCTCCATTCTTACAGCGGAGGAGTGCAAGAGCAGTGAAAACACGCAGGCTCAGTGATTACATGGCCCACCTGACCCTATCACCGCGCAACACCTAACTCTTTACATAGTACTCCCTCCGTTCCTAAATATTACTAGATGAGTCCCCGCTCGTTGCCGCGGAAAAGCGGTATATCTCTCTGCCTAAAATTATCGATTTCATAGAACTAAAAAAAAATCTATAACCGCATGACAAATGTGGTAGCCAAACTAAATAAACTCCCATCATCATTTAGATCATCCCACATAAGGAAAAAAGATCAGCCAACTCCTACCGCATAATGGGATTATATTTTTCTTTTTGACATATTAATGGGACTTAAAAGCTCACTTACATGCATGCTACCGGTGCATGCTTGCATGCAGACATGTTGATGTGATTTAAAACCCACTCACATGCATGTGCCACGGTATTTCTGCATGCTTGCATGTGGCTTAGTGCTGAGCCTCTCAACGTCTAGATCAGACGGCTATTATGACTAATTTACTTCATCTAACGGCTACGTCAATTTTGATGATGTGGCTCAAGGAGAGGATAGAGAATTCCTAGTAGTGGGGGCTAGCTATTACTAGTAGATAAGTCTTTGTAGAGATTCCACTAGGTGAACTACATACGGAACAAAATGAATGAATCTACACTTAAAATGCATCTATATACATCCGCATGTGGTTAATGGTGAATCTCTACAAAGACTTGTATTTAGGAATGGAGGAAGTACTAGTATAGTACTAGTACGTACTATAATTTATCAGCGAGATAAATTTGTAGAATGCTATGAAGCTTCCAGCTCCTGTTACATGTATCTTGCGTCCAAGGTTGCCCGTTGCAACATTTCATCAAATACAAAGGAGACTAACATGCATGCTATTGCATCTCAATGATTGACAGATCATAGCAAATATGTACTCCCTCCGTTCCAAAATAGGTGCCTCAACTTTGTGCAAACTTTAGTACAAAGTTGTACTACTACTAAAGTTGACACTTATTTTGGAACAGAGGCAGCTAAAGAAAAAAACGATCCATACAGTCCCTAGCCCTTGAACCGTGAACCCTGACCAGGCCTCAATTTGCTGGCAACGTTCGAGCTTCCTAATAAATGAAGTTTGCAACCTTTTGACCATCGGATCATTTTGTGCAGTTTCACCAAAATCAAGATGAGCAACCCTGTGGCAAAGAAATTGAAGAAGCGTGATTAGAATAAGATTACTAGGACTAGTTGATGAGACATAAACTCATCACAAATACAGTACGTAGAAACCAGTAGATGTATCAGGTATGTGCGGGGCAAAGAAATAGAGAAATATCCACAGGGAGTGATGTGGGCAGCTGGAGCAGTGGTGCAAGCCGGCTGTAAAGGGAGTTGTACCTGAGGGACATAGCTCGACCTTGAGGAGGGCGGTGGGAGGCGGCAACTGCCAACGTCGCGGCAGTGAGCAAGGGACGAAGGCAACCTCACCGGCTTTGTGAGAGAGAATGGCGGGGACCCGTGATCGCGACGTGCCGACAGTGGGTTTTCGCCGTCGGCGACGGCCACCGCATCTACACTAAGCATCCACCCCTTCCCCAAGCAGACTTGATCCGCCGGGATGTTAGAGATATGGCCACAGTCGTTTTGTGCGAGAGAGTGTGAAGAGAGCAACCCCAGCAAGCAACCGTGCAGGCTGGCCCGTCCTGACTATGTATATAGTGGAGCGGTTTCCTTTTCTCTCCATATGAACCTATCATATTGCGTACGTGCCACTGAAGAAAAAAATATATTTATAAATGACGGGGCACCTACTACTCGTTCTCCTATAACCTTGCGCTTGGCATCTCCAAAATATTAACCTTGCGATTGGCTCTTCGCCTCTTTGGGAAGTTGAGCAATAATGGTAGTGCAGTATATATCGTTCTAGCTATATGAGACCGAATGAATTGCTGCACGTCCACCACGTGGGCGAGGGTCGAGGGGCGAGGGAGAGTGCTACTACATACGGAGCAAAATGAGTGAATGTACACTCTAAAATACGTCTATATACATCAGTGTTTGGAGTATGTACTAGTAGTTCATATTGAAATCTACTAAGGACATATATATTCCAAACAATATGATATAATCTCTATAACCAAGGTAGTAGGGACGAGGAGTAAACGGAGGGAGTAGTAATTTTTTCTCCTCGTCCAGCGAGCCATCGCGCGCATGGGCGAGGGAGGAGCAAGCTTCACCTCATCCTGCGAGCCACCGCGCACGTGGGCGGGGGAGATGGCGTACTAAGCAAGTTTCTCCTTGTTCTGCGAGTTGACGGGACACATCAAAAGTACTCCATTGTATAGAGCCTTGCCTCTAAGGTAGGCCCCACATGGTTTGCCTCTTTTTTAATTTAACATAACGCGTCAAGTCGCAATTTGTTTGTTCACCCGTGGTAGACGTCCTCCCTCCACCAAGTGGACAACCAGTACACGTGCCAAATTACCACGTGGGCTGCCTTTTCCATACAGAAATGAGCTCCACCGTGTACCCGCGCGGGTGTGGTTGGGAAAGAGACGGGAGTACGTGCGCCGTGCATGCACCTCTTCTCTTCGTGCACATCCCCCACCTACGTGGGTGTGTGTGAGAGATACAAACCATGTTCGTGAGTGTTTTTTGTTTTGTGGTGGGGGTGGGGTGGGGTTGATTTCGTGAATTATTTGTGGGAATATGTGTCGATGACATCTCAAACAAAATTTTGCATGCAATGTGTGTGAAATGGAGGCCTATCCATATCATACATCGAGGGTTGGGCAATCCACGAAAAGAGAGGGAGGGGTCATACCTATCAATAGAGTCGAAGAGAGGATCAAGTACGGGTTGGTGCGAGATCGATGAAGAGAGCCATCAAAATTGCGTGTGTGTGTGTGTGCAAGTCAAAGATATAGGGCGACTGGCCTACAGGAACGTTGGAGGGAACATGTCAAGTTTGTGTGTGGCAGGGA
>NC_041386.1:678281899-678284794 GCF_002162155.2 Triticum dicoccoides | reverse complement strand
ACTATAGAGGTAGAACGACTCGTATATGTGTTGAGAAGGAGAGACCCAACTATGTCATGAGGGAGATCGGTCGACATCCATACATAACTGAAGGACGGGAAATGTGATGGGACAGAGAGAGAGAGGAGAGAGAGAGAGAGGGAAGGAGAGGGAGGGAGAGGGGTAGAGTGCTGGATGGGTGATGGAGTTGCTTCTCGGAGATGTTGCGAGAGGCCTACTAGACAAACTGAGGGTGGAACTGCAATGTTATCAATAAGAGTTGGGATGTGTTTCTATGTGTGCATGTGCGTGATAGATCTGTTGGGACGCATCCATGGATGATGAAGGGGAACCATGTGTTTGGTAAGCAAACCTAACTAGATCGGTAGATCAATTGTTGTTTGTCGGAGGAAGGGAGAGACACAACTAATGAGGTAGATCGATCGATGTGTGGGTAAAAACGAGTTATAAGGACCTAGCTGGCTATATGTATAGCGAGAGATCGGTCGGTGTACGTCCATTTGTTAGAGGCAAATAAGGCCCATCGAGACGGATAGACAGAGAGAATGGAGCTAGGAGGTGGTGCGAGAGGCCCAACTACTAGCTAGATAGGGGGAGGAGTGTGCGGTTGTGAGATCGATTAAAAGAGGGGTGAGAGTTTACACGTTTGTCTGACCATATGAGAGACACGAGGCAAGGACACATAAAGGAGGAGATTGAAGCTATGTGTGTATGCTGTAGGCAGGCATCGCTGGAGAGGTTTATCGATCGGTGTGTGTCGAAAATTAGTTGTGGAGACTTTGGGAGAACGACCTAAAGGAAAAAAATGAATGTGCCCGGTGGATATAATGCCGAGGAAGGGGGAGGGTGAGGAGGGCGTGTGCATGCACGAGAGAAAGTTAGTGGTAGCTACAAAGGTTAGAGGATTGTGTGGGTGTAAGAGACTAACAAAGATCATAATTTGATATGAAAGCGGATTCATATATTTGAATAGGAGATCATAGTGTTTTAAACATTGCATGCATGAATATAGCCGTGATACACGTGCTGTGCACATGTTATACCACAATGTGATAATGCATGACGTTTGCAACTCACAGCTAAATGCCAAACAATCTAAACCATACTATACATCAAACAATCTCACATTTTAGTTGAATTTGTGATAATGTGCGGCTTTTGCAGCTTACAACTAAATATCGAGCAATCTAAACAATACTATATATCGAACATTCTCACATTTTATTTGAATTTGTGGTAATGTGTGGTGTTTGCAACTCACATCTAAATACTTGTAGGCGTAGGGGGCGGGGCACCATACATAATGTGATAAACACATTATACATATGAGACATGGTTTAGATTATGAAGATCTAGCTAGAGCTAGAAATGTAATGTGATTTGAAATCAAAATAAACTGGATTCAAGAAATCTAGTTCGAGTTCATATAGTACACATAGTTCATATGTAACTCGATACTGATCATGTGGTGTGTTGTGAAGATAATACACAAACGATGGTTTAACTTGACAATAATGATGATTGTAGATCTTATTAAAACAGAGAAACAAATTCAAATACTTTGACTTCACAACAATCATTACTGTAGATCTTATTCAAATTTAGTTCATATTGAAGCGGTAGTATATACGTTTGGAATGCACTAAAACGTTCATTTGAGTAGTAGGTTGCATGCATTATACACGTAGCGAAATATTTTAATTGAACATAACATGAATTCAAAGTTTTGAATGACATTTGTAGTGCGCATTGATTTGGTACAGAACACGTTAGGCTTGTCCGGAAATTTCAACCCGCGCCTTGTTAGCCCGAAATAATAAGATATATCTTTGTCTCGTTGTGCTCCGACAACTCCCTCCATCTCAACCCGCGCCTTGCTATTCCAAAATTACAACGCGCGCGAAAACTCCCACCTCCTGTGAAATCCCGACACGCGAAATGCTCGTGGTACCCCTAAACCGAAAGAACCGCCTCAAGTCGGTGGGGGTTACTTTCGTAACTTACCCCACATTTTGGACAAGCGCGTCTTCTAAGCCATGGTTCCCCACTGCCATCCCATCCGCCCACCCATTCATACACCGAGGCCGCGAAAACCCGCGACGAAACCCCACACCCTGCTCCATCTGCCACCCAGCCAGAGCTTCTTCCCTGACGACATCGTCCACAGCAACACCTCGACATCCCTCATCCACCGTACCGGATGAGGATCCGTCGTCGATCTCATCGTCCCGCCGGTTCAGCCACCTCGTCCTCCACGTCCAAGGAGCTGCCCCGATGTTCCCCTCGTCTTTCGTGCCACCTCCATTCCCACACCACCGTCTTCACCTGCACCACCAGAAGAGCATCATCATCACCGTTTCCTCGGATGAAGCTGCGACCTAATCGGCGCCACCAAAGAGGTTGTACACTAATCGCCGCATTTTCTTCTTGATTCGATCTCACGGTGCTGCGGGCGCTCGGTCCCGAGCCGACACGGCGTGGCTCCATCCACGGCGGCGGCGCCGGCCACATCCTCCACGGCGTCGCTCCCTCGACGGCGACGTCCACATCAGTAGGAGTTGCTGCTGCTTTAGCTCGCGCTCGCGCTATTGCTCTGCTCTTGCTCTCGGTCCCCTGCCTGGTCTGCTCTTGCTATTGCTCTTGCTCGCGCTGCTGCTCTCGCTCTTGCTCTTGCTTGCGATGCTGATCCGATTTGGCTACACTTCAGTCAACTGAATCGACTTTTGGGTCAGTCGATTTCCAAGGGGTGGGCTCGCAGGGGTGAAGGAAGAACCAGCCACAGCGGGGAGGGGGCTCGCCGGAGAGGTACCCCACTATCTATCTTAGCGTTCAGGATGGTGGCCGTGGTCGCCGGCGGTGGCGGGGCGGTGGCGGGGCGGTGTCGTGGGGATCGCC
>NC_041386.1:678240056-678281497 GCF_002162155.2 Triticum dicoccoides | reverse complement strand
GCGGCGGCGGACCGGCGGTGGGGAGTGTTTTCGGGGCGGGCAGAGCGGCGCAACACCGGCCAGGGGCAGCGGGGGGCTGCAGTTTGGCCGGTGGTGGCTGGCGGCTCAGGGGGGGTGGAGGTTGAAGATGAACCGCAGGCCCTTGATTTCGTATCCAACGGGTGCAAAATAGATTGACCAGAGATGAAAAAGTCAGTCAACCGATGTGTAGCCTCACCTTTCTAATGCGTTCAGTTTCGACAACAAAATTCAGTTTCGATAGCAAAATTCAGTTTTGACAGTTAGGTTCAGTTTCGACGGTTAAGTTCAGTTTTGACAGTGAAGTTCAGAGATGAGCGGTTGATGTATTTTACATCTAGAACTTTGTGGTTATGTATTTTACGTCATGTATTGGAGATGCTATTAAAATTCCACTCAGGTTAACGTTGTTTGTTGTCTCTCTTGTCCTGCTTCAGCCTCGGTGTCGTACAACTCACCGGAGCTGCTCCAACGACGAAACCCTCCATCACAGCGGAGCAGTACCTCGGGCTCCATCTCCAGACGCCTAAGATCTTCTTCCCCTCCTTCGACAGCAAAGTCAGCCGTAGCATCCTCACCGGCCAACCCAATCACGCTGAGATCGACATGGCTTCGCCATAGAGGTTGTACACTTGTTGCATCTCTTTTTTACTCTACATGTTATATATATTGTCCACTGAGCACACGGATTTGTTCCTTTAATGTCTCCTTGAAAGAAAAAAAACGTAGGAATTTTAATTTTCACTTGTCCTCCTTTTCAAATTCCTATTCATGAAGCACAAGACTAAGAGATAGTAGCATAATAGCATTATAACCGTACATTTTCTTGTGGTTTGACTTAATCTCACCATGCTTCTTTGCATCTTGTGATCTTCCAATTGTTTTGAATCAAACACCTAGATTGGCAGAAATCATGTGTTTTTAAATTCTCTGTTTTGCATGTGCATTCCTATCCTATTCCTGTCTATTTCCAATCCCTGCATTGTTGGAATCCTACAATTCAAACGAGCCCTTACAGAATTACTTCTCTTACAGATAGTTGTCAAAGAAAACCTTGCGTGGTTTATCCCGGTCCTGCTGCGCCGTCGTCCACCCCAGCTCAGCTGCTCCAACGACAAAAGGGTCCAGCACATCAGGGATCCGGCCTCCAGACTGTCTTTCGCCGCCTCAGATCTTCTTCCCCACCGCTGGCAGCCATGAAAACTGCATTACCATCATCAACCGAGCAGATGACCTCGAGGACTACACGGGTCCGCAAGAGAGGTCGCACTCTTTTGTGTCTTCTTACGTTATGCATCACTTAATATTACATGCTACTTTATCGTCCTGTTCACCGATTAGACTCTGAGTCAGCTCCAAACTAATGGTCAAACTTGAGTTTTTAAATAGTTGTGGGGTACATATTGGGGCCCCTATCAATAGTATCTATCTACTATCTGGTTAATCTCTGGTGTCTACTATGAGATCCATGTTGGGTGGGAAACAAACAGTAAAGAAGCCATTATCTGTATTTATTAACTGAAGCCATTATCTGCCTGCTATTATTGGTTTTGGGTCTATCCACAGGTTGCTAGCATCACTCTGGATTTCTGCATGCACTCCTGACATAATCTCACTATGTTTTATTCCTATGCATGACAATTATTGTAAACAATGGAACTGAACATGTAGAGCAAAAGATACGAGCCTTGCGTGGCAATATAATTTCATGCAGACGTCGCTCCATAGTAGGCGCAAAGGTAGCCCCCCCCTCCATGCATTTCGGATTGTAATCGAGAGGAAGCTATCTGTTCTGAGGGGGATTCAGAAGGAGAAGATAACTCCTATTCAACCCCTGAGGTCTTCGCTCTAACTTGGCATGCTGATGTTGGTTATATCATGCATATGGTGTCTTGCATTGCTTACTTTATACATCAAATATGTCATCTGCTTAGTTTAGACATACTTTGTGCGAATACCATCTGTTTAGTTTATTCATCGTTTATGTGAATTATGCAATGCCACCTTGTTTAGCCAGGCATCATATATGTAAATTTTGCAATGCCATCCTGCTTAGCCAGTCATCTTATATGTAAATTATATTAGGCCATCCTTTTTTTGTTACATATTACATTCGTCAACAATGTTAGTACATTCAACTGCTCTTCGTGTGCATCAGCCATTTGACACGGTGATGGAAAATTCTGGAGTGAAAACAAGGTCTTCAGAGTAAACTATGCTATCTGACGAAGCGCATATCTCGCTAGTTATGGATAGCTCCTCAGAGGAGTATTCAGAGACAGACGACCAGTCCTATCCCCCCCCCAAGGTGTATGCTCTAACTTGGCAGGGTTATGTTGCTCATATCGTGTGTATGTTGTCTCGCATTGCTATGCCATTTGATTAGTTTAGACATGCTTTGTGTGAATGCCACCTATTCAGGGTCTAATTACCATATATGTGAATTATGCATTGCCATCTTGTTGCAAGACATTATATATGTGAATTATACAATGTTATCTTGTTGCAAAGGCATTATATATGTGAATTATGCAATGCCATGCTGTTTAGCCAATCATCATGTATGTGAATTATATCATGCTATCATTTTTTTGTATTACGTGTTCCATTTGTCGACAACGTTTGTATATTCAACTACTCTTCTTGTGCATCAGCCATTTGATGCGGTGATGGAAGTATCTGGAGTGAAAACAAGGTATTCAGAGCAGACAATGCTACCTGCTGAAGCAGACATCTTGCTGGCTACAGAGAGGTCCTCAGAGGAGGATTCAGAGACTGATGACCAGTCCTATTCCCCCCCTGAGGTCTATGCTCAAACTTGGCAAGGTTATATTACCCATGTCATGCATGTTGTCTTGCATTGCTTAGTTTTTACATCATATATAGATTGCCATCTGCTTACTTGCTTACTCTATAAATCATATATTTGAATTATATCATGCCATCATGTTTACATAGTACATACACATCATCTATCTGAATTATGGCATGGCAACCCATTTAATAAAGACATCATATAGTTATATCATCTCATCCTGTTTAGTGTTTACAGTCATCATATTTAGAATTATGGCATTCTATCCATGAATGTATGTGAATTATGGCATGCCAACCTATTTAATAAACACATTATATAGTTATGTCATGTCATCCTGTTTACATAGTCTCATATTTTGAACTATGTCTTTCCATCTTTTTTAGTTAGCTATCATAATGTGAAATTGTGTCATGCTATCCTGTTTAGTTAGCCATCATATATGTGAAATTGTGTCATGCTATCCTGTTTGGTTAGACAACATAAATATGAATTATTTCATGCCCTCTTTTATTCCTCACTATCCATTGCACCTTTTTATCATACAATGTCTATACTTTCAATTACTTTTCTTGTTTATCAGCCATTTGAATTGGAGAGCATGATGGCAGTATCTAAGGGAGTAACAACACGGTCTTCAAAAAAGATAGTGCTACTAGTTGATGCATATAGAACCACGGTTGTACTTGCCCAAGGACCAGATCCACCACACATAACCCAGACTCTCGCAGATTGTACCCCTACCCAGTTGGATAGAGAACCAGCTACACCCCCTCTAACCCCAACCCCGGCAGATAGTAACCCAGTTCCAGTTGACACAACACCGTCTCCACCACAGAGCACCCAAACACGAGCGGTTAGTAAGGGAACTGCAGTGCCCAAAGAACGAGGACCACCACTCCGTATCCCAACTCAACGCTTAAAGGAGAAGAAGATTTGTTCTCAGGTCAGGTTCTGTAGCTATGGTTCATACTCCTTTGCTCTTGCATTGCTGTATTTACTCATACCAACTATTTTCAAATTTGAAGGATGGAATTGAAACTCCAATGGTGCAACAGGTATGTTTTAAACCTGTTTCTTTAACTGGTTTGCTGTTGTAACCTGCTCTATGTTGATTTCAGTTTCAATTGAATAAACAGTTATGTTCTCATGTCATGCACATTACAAGTGTTGTTATTGCTCTATAGTTACCAACACCTATATTCTGTCTATTCTGCTTTGTCTTGAACAAATATTATTTGAACTGTGTCTCTATCTTGATTCGGCAACAAAAACTAGAATGATATAGACCATAAAGTGACCATGGAACATAGATATATGTTTGTTTCATGTTGTTACCCTGTCCACTTTACTACTGAACTCATTTACCAAAATGAGTTTCATATACAACATGGTAAACATGTGATGTGTCTACTTGTTTCTCTTTTAGAATGCGGACAAAATATTGGAGAACAGTACCGCGTTATCCAATGGTAAAGGAAGTAATGCAGATAAGGTTCAAGATAGTGAGATATCCCCGTTGGTCTCCAAGAAAGCTGATAAAAACCATCTTGACAATAGTGAGGGAACCCAAAAGTCATGTCTTGATGTAGTGTTCGAGTTACTAGGCACTATTGTTGGCACAAGCTCATCGAACTCGCTGCCTGAATCAGTTCATCTTCTTGAATCTCAACTTCAAGTTGAAAGACATCAATCAGATGTGCTGCGACAGGAAGCTGAAGGACTAAGGAAGTCCCTGCAGAATTCAGATGCATATTTTCTGGTGCAACAGCAAGCGCCGGAGGATTTAAGTGCCAAACAAGAGAAAGTTAATAAGCCTGCTAAGCATCTTGCCAGCATTATGGGTACCCAGGATATTGTTTCTTGAGATCTTCTGGAGTGGTTTTAGTTCTGGATTTGTTTTGTTGCGGCGTTTATTTGTGCTAGTCGCCAACTTTGACAACCAGTGTATATGATATGCTGCTTTGTTCCCTATATTTGCACTGGTGGAGAACTTTGATGCCCACTGGATGTAATATGTGTAACAGCCATGATAGCCTAGCATAAGTTGCTTGCTTATTTATTTCCTTGTTGTCTTGTTTATTTGTTTGCTTGTAGTCAGTGCAGTTCTTTTTAAAACTAGGCCACAATAACCATGGGCTAATATTTACTGTAGTCACACTGGGCCTCCTACGGGCCGTAGAAACAGTGGGCCTTCTACGGGCCGTAGAAACAGTAGGCCTTCTACAGGCCGTAGAAACAATGGGCCTTCTACGGGCCGTAGAAACAATGGGCCTTCTACGGGTCGTAGAAACAATGGGCCTTCTACGGGCCGTAGAAACAATGGGCCTTTTATGGGCCGTATCATCAATGGGCCTTATACGGGCCGTATGACCATAACGGGCCATCGTTAATAGGCCGTATTTGATGATGCTATGAAAACAGCCCAACGGATTAACGGACCACAAATGGGCCGATGTAACCACAGGCTGAATTTGGCCCAGAAGTAGAAAATGACAGTAACGGGCCGTAAGTAAACGAATGCTGGAAATGAGCCCAAGAATAAATGGGCTCTGAGAAGTCCAAAAGATAACATTTGCTGGAAATGGCCCAACTGAACGTCTCCGTCGTATCTACTTTTCCAAACACTTTTGCCCTTGTTTTGGACTCTAACTTGTATGATTTGAATGGAACTAACCCGGACTGACGCTGTTATCAGCAGAATTGCCATGGTGTTGTTTTATGTGCAGAAAATAAAATTCTCGGAATGACCTGAAACTCCACGGAACACCTTAGAAAAAACAATAAAAAATCGTCGCCAAAGATGAAGGCCAGGGGGCCCACACCCTATCCACGAGGGTGGGTGCGCCCCCCTACCTCGTGGGCCCCCTGGTGGCCCTCCGATGCCAACTCTAACTCTATATATTAGCTTTCGGGGAGGAAAAAAATAAGAGAGAAGAAATCATAGCATTTTATGATACGGAGCCGCCGCCAAGACCTAATCTCTCTTGGGAGGGCTGATCTGGAGTCCGTTCGGGGCTCCAGAGAGGGGGATCCGTCGCCGTCGTTATCATCAACCATCCTCCATCACCAATTTCATGATGCTCACCGCCGTGCTAAGTAATTCCATTGTAGGTTTGCTGGACGGTGATGGGTTGGATGAGATTTATCATGTAATCGAGTTAGTTTTGTTAGGGTTTGATCCCTAGTATCCATTATGTTCTGAGATTGATGTTGCTATGACTTTGCTATGCTTAATGCTTGTCACTAGGGCGCGACTGCCATGATTTCAGATCTGAACCTATAATGTTTTCTTGAATATATGTGTGTTCTTGATCCTATCTTGCAAGTCTATGGTCACCTACTATGTGTTATGATCCGGCAACCCCGAAGTGAGAATAATCGGGACCACTCCCGGTGATGACCATAGTTTGAGGAGTTCATGTATTCACTATGTGCTAATGCTTTGTTCCGGTTCTCTATGAAAAGGAGGCCTTAATATCCCTTAGTTTCCAATAGGACCCCGCTGCGACGGGAGGGTAGGACAAAAGATGTCATGCAAGTTCTTTTCCATAAGCACGTATGACTATATACGAAATACATGCCTACATTACATTGATGAACTGGAGCTAGTTCTGTGTCACCCTATGTTATGACTGTTACATGACAAACCGCATCCGGCATAATTATCCATCACTAATCCGGTGCCTATGAGCTTTCCATATACTGGTTCTCGCTTATTTACTTTTCCGTTGCTACTGTTACAATCACTACAAAATACCAAAAACATTACTTTTGATGTCTTTACTTTTGTTACCGTTACTACTACTATCATATTACTTTGCTACTAAACACTTTGCTGTAGATACTAAGTTTCTAGGTGTGGTTGAATTGACAACTCAGCTGCTAATACTTGAGAATATTCTTTGGCTCCCCTTGTGTCGAATCAATAAATTTGGGTTGAATACTCTACCCTCGAAAACTGTTGCAATCCCCTATACTTGTGGGTTATCAAGACCTTTTTTTGGCGTCGTTGCCGGGGAGCATAGCTCTATTCATTGAGTTCCTTGGGATTTATGTCTGCTGGACACTATGAAGAACTTGAAAGATGATCGAACTACTATTTTGCCCTCAACTACGAGGGGAGGTAAGGAACTGCCATCTAGCCGTGCACTAGATTCCCCTTCTGTTATAAGTAAGTTTGCGACACCTAAACCTGCTACTGCTATGAATTCTGATATGTCGCATGTTGTTGATGATGCCACTTCTTCTATGCATGATAATTGTGATGAAACTACTTCTATGCTTGATACTACTGTGCCCCTTGGTGAATTTCTTGATGAGCAAATTGCTAGGTCTAGAGAAAGAGAAATTATTGAACCTGAATACGACGATGATAGTGATGATGAGAATATGCCTGCTATTCCTGAGGGTTATCTTTTTGATGTAGAATCTTCTGCAGCTATTTTTGCTTGCCAGGATAGATATGAACTTAAGAGGTTGCTAGTTAAATGGAGCAAAGAATCTTTTAGAGATAGAATGAGACCCGACCCTGCTTTTGCTACTTCACCCATCTGTGTTCCCGATAAGGATTATTATGATTTCTCAGTTGATCCGGATATAATTACTTTGGTTGAATCTGATCCTTTCTATGGTTATGAATCTGAAACTGTTGTGGCACATCTTACTAAGTTGAATGATATAGCTGCCCTGTTTACTAATAATGAGAGATCGCGCTACATTTATTTACTCAAAATATTTCCGTTCTCATTAAAGGGTGATGCTAATATATGGTATAATTCCCTTGATCCTGGTTGTGTGCAAAGTCCCCGGGATATGATTTATTACTTCTCTGCTAAATATTTCCCTGCTCATAAGAAGCAAGCTGCTTTGAGGGAAATATACAACTTCGTGCAAATTGAAGAAGAGAGTCTCCCACAAGCTTGGGGGAGGCTTCTCAAGTTACTTAATGCTTTGCCTGATCATCCTCTTAAGAAATCTGAAATACTTGATATCTTTTATAATGGACTAACTGATGCTTCCAGAGATTACCTGGATAGTTTTGCTGGTTCTCTTTTCAGGGAAAGAACACCGGATGAAGCTGAAATTCTATTGAACAATATGTTGACAAATGAAAATAATTGGGCACCTCCTGAGCCACCTCTTGAGCTAGCTCCAGAGCCAATTACTGAACCTATTCCTAAACCAACTCTGAAGAAGAGAGGTGTTCTACTTCTCAGTTCCGAAGATAAGCAAGAGGCAAAGAAATCTATGAAAGAAAAAGGTATTAAAGCTGACGTTGTTAAGAATTTACCTCCTATTAAAGAAATACATGGTCTTAATTTACCGCCTGTTGAAGAAGTATATGATCTCAATTACTTTTTTACTGAAGAACCTCCCGATATCCCGACATAGGTAGTAAAGGTAAATTCTATCTATAGATATGATAAAGCTGAAGTCCCTCCTACTAAAATTGCTAGTCAGTGCTTGGATGAGTTTGATGACTTTATGTTTAAGCAAGATGACTTTAATGCTTATTTTGGTAGACAACTAAAACAGAATACCTTTATGATTAAAAGCTTGGGTGATTATATGGCTAATATTAGAGGTGAACTTAAACTTGTTAGCAAACATGCTTCTATGTTTACCACTCAAGTAGAACAAGTACTTAAAGCTCAGAAAGAAGTGCTTGATGAAATGAATAGTAAGAAAAATGATTATGATGTTAGAGTGGCTACTAGAACTGGTAGAATGACTCCGGAACCTTTGTATCCTGAAGGCCACCCTAGGAGAATCGAGCAAGATTCTCAGAGAAATAATATCGATGTACCTAGTTCTTCTAAGAGGAAGAAAAAGAAAAATGATAGGACCTTGCAAACTTCTGGTGAACCTATTACTGAACCACCTGAGAATCCAAATGATATTTCCATGTCTGATGCTGAAACACAATCTGGTAATGAACATGGACCTACTGATAATGTTAATGATAATGTTCATGATGATGCTCAACCTAGTAATGATAATGATGTAGAAGTTGAACCTGCTGTTGATCTTGATAACCCACAATCAAAGAATCAACATTATGATAAAAGAGACTTCGTTGCTAGGAAACATGGTAAAGAAAGGGAACCATGGGTTCAGAAACCCATGCCTTTTCCTCCGAAACCATCCAAGAAAAAGGATGATGAGGATTTTGAGCGCTTTGCTGAAATGATTAGACCCAACTTTTTGCGTATGCGAATAACTGATGTGCTCAAAACAAATCCTTATGCTATGTATATGAAGGATAACATTACTAATAAAAGAAATATACCTAAAACCGAAATTTCCACCATGCTTGCTAATTATACTTTTAAGGCTGGAATACCAAAGAAACTTGGAGATCCCGGAGTACCTACTATACCATGCTCCATTAAGAGAAATTATGTTAAAACTGCTTTATGTGATCTTGGAGCCGGTGTCAGTGTTATGCCTCTCTCTTTATATCGTAGACTCGACTTGAATAAGTTGACACCTACTGAAATATCTTTGCAAATGGCTGATAAATCAACTGCCATACCTGTCGGTATTTGTGAGGATGTGCCTGTTGTGGTTGCAAACGTTACTATTTTAACGGACTTTGTTATTCTTGATATTCCGGAGGATGATAGTATGTCTATTATTCTTGGAAGACCTTTCCTTAATACTGCAGGGGCTGTTATTGATTGCAACAAAGGCAATGTCACTTTTCATGTTAATGGCAATGAGCAGACGGTACACTTTCCGAGGAAACAACCTCAAGTTTATAGTATCAACTCTATTGGAAAAATTCCATCGATTATATTTGGAGTTTTTGAATTTCCTCTACCTACTGTCAAGAAAAAGTATGATATTCTTATTGTTGGGGATTTTCATATCCCCGTTGAGGTAACTTAGTGCTATTCGAAATTTCTCCGGTTCCATTATTATCGGAATGAGTTTGTTAACAAGACTTGATCAACCTTGTTAGTGGATTCTTTTTGATGAGCATGTGATGGATGAAACTAGAAGCACAACCTTCTGTACCCTCTTTATATTTCCTGTTATTTAGTAGAAATAAAGTAAAATAGTATTTTTCTATTTGTTTCCTGACTTATCCGTGCAATATAAAAATATCCCGGAAATAAAAGTCCTCACAAAGCCATGCAAATTTAATATGATTTTTCGGGAATATTTGAGGATTTACTGTGCAAAAATCACCATGGGGGGAGCTGCCACCTGGCCACGAGGGTGGAGGGCGCGCCCTACCCCCCTGGGCGTGCCCCCTGCCTCGTGGGCCCACGGTGGCCCTCCTCCACTTATTCCTGCACCCTTCTTCTTCCTCTATCTCACACAAACACGAAAAACCAACTCAAGCACGAGTTCCAGCCCCCGTTGTTCTGATTTTCAATATCCTTGCTCAAGGCACCTCTCGCAAAACTGCTTGGGGAGATTGTTCCTTGGTATGTGACTCCTCCATTGGACCAATTAGTTTTTGTTCTAGTGCTTTATTCATTGCAAATTTGTGCTGCATAGGTGACCATGTTCTTGAGCTTGCATGTCAAATTTATATGGTTCAAAGTAGTTCCAATGCTTTATATAGGCTCTAGGCACTTGTGGGAATTGTTGCTATCAATTTTAATGAAGTTGGTTCACTTTTATTTGAAGTTACTAAAAATTTCAGATTGTTTCAGAAATAATGAAGATACTTTTGAGGGGCTCGTCGAGCCGAAGCTTGAAGGAAAAACAAAAGGAAGAAGAGAAGAAGCCCAAATTTAATTTGCCTCGCACCGCGGAGGTCCGGCCGTGTGAATGGCCTTCAGATGATTTCTTGAGGAGAGCCAGGATTTACGAGGATTTCTATTTATTGATTGAGAACACCGGCCTCACCAAGTTCCTCCGCGACCAACATCACCAGTATCTCTTACTCACAAATACCTTTGTGCAAAACTTCTACTTTTTGCCCAAGAAATCACCTCCATGAGTAGAGTTTCATTTATATGACGTTGTTAAGAGGATGACCTTAGCTGAATTCTGCGAGGTTTGCAGAATACCCTTTGAGGGCACCTTAGATGAACCCCACAGTAGCGAAGTAGAAACTTTTATTAACACTATCACCGTGGGAGGAACTAGGAAGGTTTCTGATGCGAGGATCACTAGCATACATTTTCCTGTTTTACGCTACTTTGCCTTTTTTGCTAGTCGTTGCTTGATTGGATGCGGAAACTGTGGGAACCTTAGTATTCCTGATATTATTATTTTGTTCCATGGTTTATACCGCAATAACTCTGTTAGTATAGGTGGAATTGTTGCTAGACGGTTAAGTCTGAACCATACTAAGGGCCCCATCTTTGGAGGCATTTATGCTTCACACCTAGCTGAACCTTTTGAAATACCTATTAGGCATGAGGAGGAAGAAGAAACAGCACTGCCCCGTGCTTACTTAGATTATAAGAGTATGATAGCTCATGATTTTCTTGTTAAGGGTCGCCAAGGGGAGCTCAAATATAAATTATACTTTGATAAACATCACCCTGAGACTATTACTTTGCCTGCTCCTTCTTTGTTTAACTTATCTGCAGGTCCTCACATCGTTTCGTGGGAGGCGGTTCAAGCCTATCGGAATCTTGCACCAGCCCCGGAACCGGAACCACAAGATGAGCCTCCACGACTATCTGTTTATTCTTGGGATCCAGAGGAGGTTGCCAGTCAGTGGCAGCCGGAGCCTTCTTCATCACAGTATGACCCCAGCTTCACCTACGGGTATTCGCCGGGCTATCCCTGGCAATAGACCAACTTAGGCCAAAAGCCTAAGCTTGGGGGAGTACGTATTTCCCACCGACGTTACATTCATGTTCACACACACTCATTGCTAGATGTCGGTGCTCATACTCTTTCACTGTAATATCCATGCTAGTTTATTTTCCTTTTCCTCTTTCTTCTTGTGTGTTTGATAAACCTTGAGAAAAACCAAAAAAAATTAGTAGTAGTTTATTTCCTTGCTATAGTAATTAAAAAGAAAACCCAAAAATATTTCCCGTTCTTCTTTTGCTTGTTGGGAGCTTTCCCGTGTAAATAGTTTTCATTTCTTTTACTTTCTTTGGGGGTCGAGAAGACTATATTGAAATTGCTTAGTGGCTCTTATATGCATGAATGATTATTTAACTTAGAGCCCATATTACTTGTCTTCTCTCTTGAGTTGAATGCTTGCAGATTTCATCTTAGTCCAATGCACGTGCACTCTTATTATTATACACTTCGTTCGGTCGTGCAAGTGAAAGGCAATAATGATGATATATGATGGACTTATTGGGATGAGAAAAGCTGGTATGAACTCAACCTCTCTTGTTTTTGTAAATATGATGATTCATCATTTCTGATTCAGCTATTATGAAGTAAACATATTTGCAATGACATTTAAAGATTATAGTTGCTTGTGCCGTGCTTGATTAGCTATGAGTTATAATGGTTTACCTTGCGTGCCAACATGCTATTAGAATGATTATGATGTGGTATGATGGGATGGTATCCTCCTTTAAATGAATTGAGTGACTAGACTTGGCACATGTTCACACATGTAGTTGAATCAAATCAACATAGCCTTCATGATATTTATGTTCATGGTGGATTATATCCTACTTATGCTTGTATTCGGTGTAAATTAATTTTAGTGCATGTTTACGACTGTTGTCGCTCTCTCACTTGGTCGCTTCCCAGTCTTTTGCTAGCCTCCACCTGTGCTAAGCGGGAATACTGCTTGTGTAACCAAACTCCTTAAACCCCAAAGTAGTTCCATATGAGTCCACTATACCTTCCTATATGCGGTATCTACCTGCCGTTCCAAGTAAATTTGTATGTGCCAAACTCCAAACCTTCAAATGAAATTCTATTTTGTATGCTCGAGAAGCTCATGTTTCAACTAGGGTTGCGCTTATCTTCCATGTTAGGTGGTTATTCTCAAGAGGAGTGGACTCCACTCCTCATTCACGACAAAATGGCTGGTCTTCGGGATGCCCAGTCCCATGCTTTGTGCAAACTAAATCAAATTTAACTGCAAACAAAACTCCCCCTGGGACCCATTGGATGTTGGAGTCACTCGTTGTTTCGAGCAAGCCACAGATTGATGCTTGTGGAGGAGGGGGAGTATAAACTTTACCATTCTGTTTGGGAACCGCCTATAATTTGTGTAGCATGGAAGATATTGGCATCTCATAGTTGTTGCGTTGACAGCAAAAGTATGCTGCTCAAAATGTTATTCAATCTCTATTTTAAAAACCGACCTCTGGCACCTCTACAAATCCCTGCTTCCCTCTGCGAAGGGGCTATCTATTTACTTTTATGTTGAGTCATCACCCCTCTTATTAAAAAGCACCTGCTGGAGAGCACACTGTCGTTTGCATTCATTATTATTGGTTTCTATTGGGTATGACTTGACTGGATCTCTTTTACCATGAATTACAATGTTTAGTCAGTCCTTGATCTTTAAAGGTGCTCTGCATTTATGTTTTGCGGTCTCAGATAGGGCTAGCAAGATACCATTTTGTTATATCGTGTTATGATTATTTTGAGAAAGTGTTGTCATCCGAGTTTTATTATTATGGCTCTCTAGCTGATTATCCTATTGATATGAGTAATTGTGAGACCTTTGTGTTATTGTTAGTATGGTTAGTTCATAATAATTGCTGAAACTTGAATGCTGGCTTTTCATGTTTACAACAACAAGAGCAAAGAGAGTTTGTAAAAGTTTTTCTTTTTCTCTTTCAGTTTGTCAACTGAATTGCTTGAGGACAAGCAAGGGTTTAGGCTTGGGGAGTTGATACGTCTCCATCGTATCTACTTTTCCAAATACTTTTGCCCTTGTTTTGGACTCTAACTTGTATGATTTGAATGGAACTAACCCGGACTGACATTGTTTTCAACAGAATTGCCATGGTGTTGTTTTATGTGCAGAAAATAAAAGTTCTCGGAATGACCTGAAACTCCACGGAACACCTTAGAAAAAACAATAAAAAATCGTCGCCAAAGATGAAGGCCAGGGGGCCCACACCCTGTCCACAAGGGTGGGGTGCGCCCCCCCTGGGCGCGCCCCCCTACCTCGTGGGCCCCCTGGCGGCCCTCCGACGCCAACTCCAACTCTATATATTGGCTTTCGGGGAGAAAAAAATAAGAGAGAAGAAATCATCGCGTTTTACGATACGGAGCCGCTACCAAGCCCTAATCTCTCTCGGGAGGGCTGGTCTGGAGTCCGTTCGGGGCTCCGGAGAGGGGGATCCGTCACCGTCGTCATCATCAACCATCCTCCATCACCAATTTCATGATGCTCAACACCGTGCGTGAGTAATTCCATCGTAGGCTTGCTGGACGGTGATGGGTTGGATGAGATTTATCATGTAATCGAGTTAGTTTTGTTAGGGTTTGATCCCTAGTATCCATTATGTTCTGAGATTGATGTTGCTATGACTTTGCTATGCTTAATGCTTGTCACTAGGGCCCGAGTGTCATGATTTCAGATCTGAACCTATTATGTTTTCATGAATATATGTGTGTTCTTGATCCTATCTTGCAAGTCTATAGTCACCTACTATGTGTTATGATCCGGCAACCCCGAAGTGACAATAATCGTGACCACTCCCGGTGATGACCATAGTTTGAGGAGTTCATGTATTCACTATGTGCTAATGCTTTGTTCTGGTTCTCTATGAAAAGGAGGCCTTAATATCCCTTACTTTCCAATAGGACCCCGCTGCCACGGGAGGGTAGGACAAAAGATGTCATGCAAGTTCTTTTCCATAAGCACGTATGACTATATACGGAATACATGCCTACATTACATTGATGAACTGGAGCTAGTTCTATGTCACCCTATGTTATGACTGTTACATGATGAACCGCATCCGGCATAATTATCCATCGCTAATCCGGTGCCTACGAGCTTTCCATATACTGGTTCTCGCTTATTTACTTTTCCGTTGCTACTGTTACAATCACTGCAAAATAGCAAAAACATTACTTTTGGTGTCTTTACTTTTGTTACCGTTACCACTACTATCATATTACTTTGCTACTAAACACTTTGCTTCAGATACTAAGTTTGCAGGTGTGGTTGAATTGAGAACTCAGCTGCTAATACTTGAGAATATTCTTTGGCTCCCCTTGTGTCGAATCAATAAATTTGGGTTGAATACTCTACCCTCGAAAACTGTTGCGATCCCCTATACTTGTGGGTTATCAGGCCCTTAATGGGTATAAAGTGATATACTGTTCATTACGGGACAGTTTCACCATGGGCCGTTAGTGGGTGTAAAGTGATACACTGTTCATTGCGGGCCAGTTTCACCACGGGCCGTTAATAGGCCTGGGCCGAAAGACGTTGATACGTCTCCAACGTATCTATAATTTTTGATTGCTCCATGCTACTTTATCTACTGTTTTAGGCAATATTGGGCTTTATTATCCACTCTTATATTATTTTTGGGACTAACCTATTAACCGGAGGCCCAGCCCAGATTTGCTGTTTTATGCCTATTTGAGTGTTTCGAGGAAAAGGAATATCAGACGGAGTCAAAACGGAATGATATCAACTGGAGAAGTTAATTTTGGAAGGAAACCAACCTGATGGGCTTGGAATGCACGCCAGGGGAGTCCCAGGCTGCCCACGAGGGTGGGGGGCGCCCCCCTGGGCGCGCCCCCCTACCTCGTGAGCAACTCGGAGGTCCACCGACGTACCCCCTGCACCCATATATACCTACGTACCCTAAAACTTCCAAAACAGAAAATAGATCGGGAGTTCCACCGCCGCAAGCCTCTGTAGCCACCAAAAACCAATCGGGACCCTGTTCCGGCACCCTACTGGAGGGGGATCTATTGGAAATATGCCCTAGAGGCAATAATAAAAGGATTATTATTATATTTCCTTGTTCATGATAATTGTCTTCTATTCATGCTATAATTGTATTATCCAGAAATCGTAGTACACGTGTGAATACATAGACCACAATACGTCCCTAGTAAGCTTCTAGTTGACTAGCTCGTTGGTCAACAGATAGTCATGGTTTCCTGACTATGGACATTGGATGTCATTGACAACGGGATCACATCATTAGGAGAATGATGTGATGGACAAGACCCAATCCTAAGCATAGCACAAGATCGTGTAGATCATTTTGCTAGAGCTTTTCCAATGTCAAGTATCTCTTCCTTAGACCATGAGATCGTGTAACTCCCGGATACTGTAGAAGTGCTTTGGGTGTACCAAACGTCACAACGTAACTGGGTGACTATAAAGGTGCACTACAGGTATCTCCGAAAGTGTCTGTTGTGTTGACACGGATCGAGACTGGGATTTGTCACTCCGGATTACGGAGAGGTATCACTGGGCCCACTCGGTAGTGCATCATCATAATGAGCTCAAAGTGCCCAAGTGTCTGGTCATGGGATCATGCATTACGGTACGAGTAATGTGACTTGCCGGCAACGAGACTGAACAAGGTATTGGGATACCGATGATCGAGTCTCGGGCAAGTAACATACCTTCTGACAAAGGGAATTGCATACGGGGTTGATTGAATCCTCGACATCGTGGTTCATCCAATGACATCATCGAGGAGAATGTGGGAGCCAACATGGGTATCCAGATCCCGCTGTTGGTTATTGACCGGAGAGCTGTCTCGGTCATGTCTGCGTGTCTCCCGAACCCGTAGGGTCTACACACTTAAGGTTCGGTGACACTAGGGTTATTAGGAAGACTTGTATGTGATTACCGAATGTTGTTCGGAGTCCCGGATGAGATCCCGAACGTCACGAGGAGTTCTGGAATGGTCCGGAGGTAAAGATTTATATATGGGAAGTTGTCATGCAGACACCGGAAAGTTTCGGGGGCATATCGGTATTGTACCGGGGCCACCGGAGGGGTTCCGGGGGTCCACCGGGAGGGGCCACCCCTCTAGGTGGGCCACATGGGCCGCGTGGGGTAGGGAACCAGCCCCTGGAGGGCTGGGCGCCCCCCTCCTTGGGCCCATGCGCCTAGGCTTTGGGGGGGAACCCTAAAGGGGGCGCACCCCCTTTGCTTGGGGGGCAAGCCCCCTCCCTGGCCGCCGCCCCCCTCTAGATCTCATCTAGAGGGGGCCAGCCCCCTTCCCCCTTTCCCTATAAATAGAGGGGCGAGGGGAGGGCTGAACACCTGATCCAAGGCGCAGCCCCTTCCCTCCCCAACACCTCTCCTCCTCCATTGTGCGCTTGGCGAAGCCCTGTCGGAGTACTGCCTCTCCACCATCATCATGCCGTCGTGCTGCTGCTGGAGCCTTCTTCCTCAACCTCTCCTTTCCCCTTGCTGGATCAAGAAGGAGGAGACGTCGTCCGTACCGTACGTGTGTTGAACGCGGAGGTGCTGTCCGTTCAGCACTTGGTCATCGGTGATCTGAATCACGGCGAGTACGACTCCATCATCACCGTTCCCTCGAACGCTTCCGCACGCAATCTACAAGTGGTATGTAGATGCAATCTCTCTCCCATGACTCGTTGCTAAGATGAACTCATAGATGGATCTTGGTGAAACCGTAGGAAATTTTTTAATTTTCTGCAACGTTTCCCTACAGTGGCATCATGAGCTAGGTCTATGCGTAGTTTGTTGGAAATATGCCCTAGAGGCAATAATAAATTAGTTATTATTATATTTCCTTGTTCATGATAATCGTTTATTATCCATGCTATAATTGTATTGATAGGAAACTCAGATACATGTGTGGATACATAGACAACACCATGTCCCTAGCAAGCCTCTATTGACTAGCTCGTTGATCAATAGATGGTTACGGTTTCCTAACCATGGACATTGGATGTCATTGATAACGGGATCACATCATTAGTAGAATGATGTGATGGACAAGACCCAATACTAAGCCTAGCACAAAGATCGTAGTTCATATGCTAAAGCTTTTCTAATGTCAAGTATCTTTTCCTTAGACCATGAGATTGTGCAACTCCCGGATACCGTAGGAATGCTTTGGGTGTACCAAACGTCACAACGTAACTGGGTGACTATAAAGGTGCACTACAGGTATCTCCGAAAGTGTCTGTTGGATTGGCACGAATCGAGACTGGGATTTGTCACTCCTTGTAAACGGAGAGGTATCTCTGGGCCCACTCGGTAGGACATCATCATAATGTGCACAATGTGACCAAGGGGTTGATCACGGGATGATGTGTTACGGAACGAGTAAAGAGACTTGCCGGTAACGAGATTGAACTAGGTATCGGCATACCGAAGATCGAATCTCGGGCAAGTACAATACCGTTAGACAAAGGGAATTGTATACGGGATTGATTGAGTCCTTGACATCGTGGTTCATCCGATGAGATCATCGTGGAACATGTGGGAGCCAACATGGGTATCCAGATCCCGCTGTTGGTTATTTACCGGAGAACGTCTCGGTCATGTCTGCATGGTTCCCGAACCCGTAGGGTCTACACACTTAAGGTTCGATGACGCTAGGGTTATAAAGGAAGTTCATATGTGGTTACCGAATGTTGTTCGGAGTCCCGGATGAGATCCCGGACGTCACGAGGAGTTCCGGAATGGTCCGGAGGTAAAGATTTATATATGGAAAGTTGTTGTTCGGGTTCCGGGAAAAGTTTGGGTTTTTTCGGTATTGTATCGGGAAGCTTCCAGAAGGTTCCGGAGGATTCCGGAGGTCCGGAAATTGTTCCACCACGTCCAATACAGTAGCATGGGCTGTAGGGGGGCGCCCTAGCCTTAATGGGCCAGGGGCACCAGCCCCCCCAAGGCCCATGCGCATGGGAAGGGGAAAACCCTAAGGGGGAGGGCCTCCACTTGACTTGGGAGGCACTCCTCCCCCCCTTGGCCGCCGCCCCCTCCTCATATTGGATCTGAGGGGGCCGGCCCCCTTCTCCCTTGCCCATATATATATGTGGGGGTGGGAGGGCAGCCACACCCATGTTCTGGCGCAGCCCTCCCCCTCTCCCAATTACTCCTCCTCTCCCGCGGTGCTTGGCGAAGCCCTGCAGGATTGCCACGCTCCTCCATCACCACCACGCTGTTGTGCTGCTGCTGGACGGAGTCTTCCTCAACCTCTCCCTCTCTCCTTGCTGGATCAAGACGTGGGAGACGTCACCGGGCTGTACGTGTGTTGAACGCGGAGGTGCCGTCCGTTCGGCACTAGGATCTCCGGTGATTTGGATCACGACGAGTACGATTCCTTCAACCCCGTTCTCTTGAACGCTTCCGCTTAGCGATCTACAAGGGTATGTAGATGCACTCTCCTTCCCCTCGTTGCCGGTTTCTCCATAGATAGATCTTGGTGACACGTAGGAAAATTTTGAATTTCTGCTACGTTCCCCAACATAGTTCTCTATTGCACGAGTAGAACACAATTTTGTTGTGGGCGTAGATCTTGTCAACTTGCTTGCCGCTACTAGTCTTATCTTGCTTCAGCGGTATTGTGGGATGAAGTGGCCCGGACCAACTTTACATGTACGCTTACATGAGACCGGTTCCACCGACTGACACGCACTAGTTGCATAAGGTGGCTGGCGGGTGTCTGTCTCTCCCACTTTAGTTGCAGCGGATTCGATGAAAAGGGTCCTTATGAAGGGTAAATAGAAGTTGACAAAATCACGTTGTGGTTATTCATAGGTAAGAAAACGTTCTTGCTAGAACCCAATTGCAGCCACGTAAAAGATGCAACAACAATTAGAGGACGTCTAACTTGTTTTTGCAGCAATTGTCATGTGATGTGATATGGCCAGAAGTTGTGATGAATGATGAATGATATATTGTGATGTATGAGATCATGTTCTTGTAATAGGAATCACGACTTGCATGTTGATGAGTATGACAACCGCCAGGAGCCATAGGAGTTGTCTTTATTTTTGTATGACTTGCGTGTCATTGAAGAACGCCATGTAAATTACTTTACTTTATTGCTAAACGCGTTAGCCATAGAAGTAGAAGTACTCGTTGGCGTGACAACTTCATGAAGACACAATGATGGAGATCATGATGATGGAGATCATGATGTCATGCCGGTGACGAAGATGATCATGGAGCCCCGAAGATGGAGATCGAAGGAGCTATATGATATTGGCCATATCATATCACTACTATATAATTGCATGTGATGTTTATTATGTTTTATGCATCTTGTTTAGTTAGAACGGCGGTAGTAAATAAGATGAACCCTTATAATAATTTCAAGAAAGTGTTCCCCCTAACTGTGCACCGTTGCTAAAGTTCGTCGTTTCGAAGCACCACGTGATGATCGGGTGTGATAGATCCTTACGTTCACATACAACGGGTGTAAGACAGATTTACACATGCAAAACACTTAGGGTTAACTTGAGGAGCCTAGCATGTACATACATGGCCTCGGAACACAGAGACCGAAAGGTCGAACACGAGTCGTATGGAAGATACGATCAACATGGAGATGTTCACCGATGATGACTAGTCCGTCTCACGTGATGATCGGACACGGCCTAGTCGACTCGGATCGTGTAACACTTAGATGACTAGAGGGATGTCAAATCTGAGTGGGAGTTCATTCAATAATTTGATTAGATGAACTTAATTATCATGAACTTAGTCTAAAACCTTTGCAAATATGTCTTGTAGATCAAATGGCCACCGCTCATGTCAACATGAACTTCAACGCGTTCCTACAGAAAACCAAGCTGAAAGATGATGGCAGCAACTATACGGACTGGGTCCGGAACCTGAGGATCATCCTCATAGCTGCCAAAAAACAATATGTCCTAGAAGGACCGCTAGGTGATGCACCCGTCCCAGAGAACCAAGACATTATGAATGCTTGGCAGTCTCGCGCTGATGATTACTCCCTCGTTCAGTGCAGCATGCTTTACAACTTAGAACCGGGGCTCCAAAAGCATTTTGAGCAACACGGAGCATATGAGATGTTCGAGGAGCTGAAACTAGTTTTCCAAGCTCATGCCCGGGTCGAGAGATATGAAGTCTCTGACAAGTTCTACAGTTGTAAGATGGAGGAAAATAGTTCTGTCAGTGAGCATATACTCAAAATGTCTGGGTTGCACAACCGCCTGTCCCAGTTGGACATTAACCTCCCGGATGAGGCAGTCATTGACAGAATCCTTTAGTCGCTCTCACCAAGCTACAAGAGCTTTGTGATGAACTACAATATGCAGGGGATGGTGAAAACCATTCCTGAAGTATTTTCAATGCTGAAGTCAGCAGAGGTTGAAATCAAGAAAGAACATCAAGTGTTGATGGTCAATAAGACCACTAAGTTCAAGAAGGGCAAGGGTAAGAAGAACTTCAAGAAGGACGGCAAAGATGTTCCCGCGCCCGGTAAGCCAGTTGCCGGGAAGAAGTCAAAGAATGGACCCAAGCCTGAAACTGAGTGCTTTTATTGCAAGGGGAAGGGTCACTGGAAGCGGAACTGCCCAAATACTTAGCGGACAAGAAGGCCGGCAACACTAAAGGTATATTTGATATACATGTAATTGATGTGTACCTTACCAGTACTCGTAGTAACTCCTGGGTATTTGATACCGGGGCCGTGGCTCACATTTGTAACTCACAGCAGGAGCTGCGGAATAAGCGGAGACTGGAGAAGGACGAGGTGACGATGCGCGTCGGGAATGGTTCCAAGGTCGATGTGATCGCCGTCGGCACGCTACCTCTACATTTACCTACGGGATTAGTTTTAAACCTCAATAATTGTTATTTAGTGCCAAGTTTGAGCATGAACATTGTATCTGGATCTCGTTTAATACGAGATGGTTACTCATTTAAATCCGAGAATAATGGTTGTTCTATTTATATGAGAGATAAGTTTTATGGTCATGCCCCGATGGTCAATGGTTTATTCTTAATGAATCTCGAACGTAATGTTACACATATTCACAGCGTGAATACCAAAAGATGTAAAGTTGATAACGATAGTCCCACATACTTGTGGCACTGCCGCCTTGGTCACATTGGTGTCAAGCACATGAAGAAGCTCCATGCTGATGGACTTTTAGAGTCTCTCGATTATGAATCATTTGACACATGCGAACCATGCCTCATGGGAAAAATGACCAAGACCCCATTCTCCGGAACAATGGAGCGAGCAACCAACTTGTTGGAAATCATACATACCGATGTGTGCGGTCCAATGAGCGTTGAGGCTCGCGGAGGGTATCGTTATGTTCTCACTCTCACTGATGACTTCAGTAGATATGGGTATGTCTACTTGATGAAACACAAGTCTGAGACCTTTGAAAAGTTCAAGGAATTTCAGAATGAAGTAGAGAATCAACGTGACCGAAAGATAAAATTCTTACGATCGGATCGTGGAGGAGAATATTTAAGTCACGAATTTGGTACACACTTAAGAAAATGTGGAATCGTTTCACAACTCACGCCGCCTGGAACACCTCAGCGTAACGGTGTGTTCGAACGTCGTAATCGCACTCTATTGGATATGGTGCGACCTATGATGTCTCTTACCGATTTACCGCTATCATTTTGGGGATACGCTCTAGAGACAGCTACATTCACTTTAAATAGGGCACCGTCTAAATCCGTTGAGACGACACCGTATGAATTATGGTTTGGGAAGAAACCTAAGCTATCGTTTCTAAAAGTTTGGGGATGCGATGCTTATGTCAAGAAACTTCAACCTGAAAAGCTCGAACCCAAGTCGGAAAAATGCGTCTTCGTAGGATACCCTAAAGAAACCATTGGGTATACCTTCTACTTAAGATCTGAGGGCAAGATCTTTGTTGCCAAGAACGGATCCTTTCTGGAAAAAGAGTTTCTCACGAAAGAAGTAAGTGGGAGGAAAGTAGAACTCGATGAAGTACTACCTCTTGAACGGGATAGTAGTGCAGCTCAGGAAAATGTTCCTGTGATGCCTACACCAACTGAAGAGGAAAATAATGATAATGATCAAGGTACTTCGGATCAAGTTGCTACTGAACTTCGTAGGTCCACAAGGATACGTTCCGCACCAGAGTGGTACGGCAACCCTGTCCTGGAAATCATGTTGTTGGACAACGGTGAACCTTCGAACTATGAAGAAGCAATGGCGGGCCCAGATTCCAACAAATGGCTTGAAGCCATGAAATCCGAGATAGAATCCATGTATGAAAACAAAGTATGGACTTTGAGAGACTTGCCCGATGAACGGCGAGCGATAGAAAACAAATGGATCTTTAAGAAGAAGACGGACGCGAATGGTAATATTACCGTCTATAAAGCTCGACTTGTCGCTAAGGGTTATCGGCAAGTTCAAGGGATTGACTACAATGAGACTTTCTCTCCCATAGCGAAGCTTAAGTCCGTCCGAATCATGTGAGCAATTGCCGCATACTATGATTATGAGATATGGCAGATGGACGTCAAAACGGCATTCCTTAACGGGCATCTTAAGGAAGAACTATATATGATGCAGCCGGAGGGTTTTGTCGATCCTAAGAATGCTAACAAAGTGTGCAAGCTCCAGCGATCCATTTATGGGCTGGTGCAAGCATCTCGGAGTTGGAACATTCGCTTTGATGAGATGATCAAAGCGTTTGGGTTTATGCAGACTTATGGAGAAGCCTGCGTTTACAAGAAAGTGAGTGGGAGCTCTGTAGCATTTCTCATATTATATGTAGATGACATACTTTTGATGGGAAATGATATATAATTCTTGGATAGCATTAAGGCCTACTTGAATAAGTGTTTTTCAATGAAGGACCTTGGAGAAGCTGCTTACATATTAGGCATCAAGATCTATAGGGATAGATCGAGACGCCTCATAGGTCTTTCACAAAGCACATACCTTGATAAGATTTTGAAGAAGTTCAAAATGGATCAGTCCAAGAAAGGGTTCTTGCCTGTACTGCAAGGTGTGAGATTGAGCTCGGCTCAATGCCCGACCACGGCAAAAGATAAGGAAGAGATGAGCGTCATCCCCTATGCCTCAGCCATAGGATCTATTATGTATGCCATGCTGTGTACCAGACCTGATGTAAACCTTGGCGTAAGTTTGGTAGGAAGGTACCAAAGTAATCCCGGCAAGGAACACTGGACAGCGGTCAAGAATATCCTGAAGTACCTGAAAAGGACAAAGGACATGTTTCTCGTTTATGGAGGTGACGAAGAGCTCGTCGTAAAGGGTTACGTCGACGCTAGCTTCGACACAGATCTGGATGACTCTAAGTCACAAACCGGATACGTGTATATGTTGAATGGTGGAGCAGTAAGCTAGTGCAGCTGCAAGCAGAGTGTCGTGGCGGGATCTACATGTGAAGCGGAGTACATGGCAGCCTCGGAGGTAGCGCATGAAGCAATTTGGGTGAAGGAGTTCATCACCGACCTAGGAGTCATACCCAATGCGTCGGGGCCGATCAAACTCTTCTGTGACAACACTGGAGCTATTGCCCTTGCCAAGGAGCCCAGGTTTCACAAGAAGACCAGGCACATCAAGCGTCGCTTCAACTCCATCCGTGAAAATGTTCAAGATGGAGACATAGATATTTGCAAAGTACATACGGATCTGAATGTCGCAGATCCGTTGACTACATCTCTCTCGCGAGCAAAACATGATCAACACCAGAACTCTATGGGTGTTCGATTCATCACAATGTAACTAGATTATTGACTCTAGTGCAAGTGGGAGACTGTTGGAAATATGCCCTAGAGGCAATAATAAAAGGATTATTATTATATTTCCTTGTTCATGATAATTGTCTTTTATTCATGCTATAATTGTATTGTCCGGAAATCGTAATACACGTGTGAATACATAGACCACAATACGTCCCTAGTAAGCCTCTAGTTGACTAGCTCGTTGGTCAACAGATAGTCATGGTTTCCTGACTATGGACATTGGATATCATTGACAACGGGATCACATCATTAGGAGAATGATGTGATGGACAAGACCCAATCCTAAGCATAGCACAAGATCGTGTAGTTCGTTTTGCTAGAGCTTTTCCAATGTCAAGTATCTCTTCCTTAGACCATGAGATCGTGTAACTCCCGGATACCGTAGAAGTGCTTTGGGTGTACCAAACGTCACAACGTAACTGGGTGACTATAAAGGTGCACTACAGGTATCTCCGAAAGTGTCTGTTGTGTTGACACGGATCGAGACTGGGATTTGTCACTCCGGATTACGGAGAGGTATCACTGGGCCCACTCGGTAGTGCATCATCATAATGAGCTCAAAGTGACCAAGTGTCTGGTCACAAGATCATGCATTACGGTACGAGTAAAGTGACTTGCCGGTAACGAGACTGAACGAGGTATTGGGATACCGACGATCGAGTCTCGGGCAAGTAACTTACCGTCTGACAAAGGGAATTGCATACGGGGTTGATTGAATCCTCGACATCGTGGTTCATCTGATGACATCATCGAGGAGCATGTGGGAGCCAACATGGGTATCCAGATCCCGCTGTTGGTTATTGACCGGAGAGTCGTCTGGTCATGTCTGCGTGTCTCCCGAACCCGTAGGGTCTACACACTTAAGGTTCGGTGACGCTAGAGTTATTAGGAAGACTTGTATGTGATTACCGAATGTTGTTCGGAGTCCTGGATGAGATCCCGGACGTCACGAGGAGTTCCGGAATGGTCCGGAGGTAAAGATTTATATATGGGAAGTTGTCATGCGGACACCGGAATGTTTCGGGGGCATATCGGTATTGTACCGGGGCCACCGGAGGGGTTCCGGGGGTCCACCGGGAGGGGCCACCCCTCTAGGTGGGCCGCGTGGGGTAGGGAACCAGCCCCTGGAGGGCTGGGCGTGCCCCCCCCTTGGGCCCATGCGCCTTGGGTTTGGGGGGAACCCTAAAGGGGGTGCACCCCCTTTGCTTGGGGGGAAAGCCCCCTCCCTGGCCGCCGCCCCCCCCTCTAGATCTCATCTAGAGGGGCCGGCCCCCTTCCCCCTTCCCCTATAAATAGAGGGGCGAGGGGAGGGCTGAACACCTGATCCAAGGCGCAGCCCCTCCCCTCCCCAACACCTCTCCTCCTCCGTTGTGCGCTTGGCGAAGCCCTATCGGAGTACTGCCTCTCCACCATCATCACGCGTCGTGCTGCTGCTGGAGCCTTCTTCCTCAACCTCTCCTTTCCCCTTGCTGGATCATGAAGGAGGAGACGTCATCCGTACCGTATGTGTGTTGAACGCGGAGGTGCTGTCCGTTCAGCACTTGGTCATCGGTGATCTGAATCACGGCGAGTACGACTCCATCATCACCGTTCCCTCGAACGCTTCCGCTCGCAATCTACAAGTGGTATGTAGATGCAATCTCTCTCCCATGACTCGTTGCTTAGATGAACTCATAGATGGATCTTGGTGAAACCGTAGGAAATTTTTTAATTTTCTGCGACATTCCCCTACAGGATCCCATCACCGGAGGCCATCTTCACCATCCCGGCGCTATCCATGACGCGGAGGGAGTAGTTCACCCACGGGGCTGAGGGGATGTACCAGTAGCTATGTGTTTGATCTCTCTCTCTCTCATGTTCTCTCTCGTGTTCCATCTATGGCACGATCTTGATGTATCCCGAGCTTTGCTATTGTAGTTGGATCTTATGATGTTTCTCCCCCTTTACTCTCTTGTGATGAATTGAGTTTCCCCTTTGAAGCTATCTTATCGGACTGAGTCTTTATGAGAACACTTGATGTATGTATTGCGTGGGATAACCGTGGTGACAATGGGTTATTATATTGATCCACTGGATGTATGTTTTGGTGATCAACTTGCGGGTTTCGTGACACTTGGGAACCTATGCATAGGGGTTGGCACACGTTCTTGACTCTCCGGTAGTAGCTTTGGGGCACTCTTTGAAGTACTTTTACGTTGGTTGGATGAATCTGAGATTGTGTGATGCATATCATATAATCATGCCCACGGATACTTGAGGTGACAATGGAGTATCTAGGTCACATTAGGGTTTTGGTTGATTTGTGTCTTAAGGTGTTATTCTAGTACGAACTCTTTTATAGATCGATCCGAAAGAATAACTTTGTGGTGGTTTCGTAATCGACCATAATCTCTACGTTTGTTCTCTGCTATTAGTGGCTTTGGAGTGACTCTTTGTTGCATGTTGATGGCTTGTTATATGATCTATCTATGTTATTATTGTTGAGAGAACTTGCACTAGTGAAAGTATGAACCCTAGGCCTTGTTTCCTATCATTGCAATACAGCTTACGCTCACATTTACCGCGCGCTACCTTGCTGTTTTTATATTTTCAGATTACAAAAACCTATATATACTATCTATTTTGCACTTGTATCTTCATATCTTCTCCGAACTAGTGCACCTATACAATTTACCATTGTATTGGGTGTGTTGGGGACACAAGAGACTTTTTGTTATTTGGTTGCAGGGTTGTTTGAGAGAGACCATCTTCATCCTACGCCTCCTACGGATTGATAAACCTTAGGTCATCCACTTGAGGGAAATTTTCTACTGTCCTACAAACCTGTGCACTTGCAGGCCCAACAACGTCTACAAGAAGAAGGTTGTGTAGTAGACATCAAGCTCTTTTCTGGCGCCGTTGCCGGGGAGGTGAGTGCTTGAAGTTATATCTTTAGATCTTGCAATCAAATCTTTTTGTTTCTTGTTTTAGCACTAGTCTAGTTTATAAAAGAAAACTACAATAAATGGAGTTGAGTTTTTCTCATACGCTTCACCTTTTTAATATCTTTCGTGAGTATGATGGAAAGGATAATTGTGATCAAGTGCTAGAAGAAGAATTACATAGAATTCTTGGCATGAAATATGTGAATGATGAGCATGATTGCAATGTTGTTAGTATGAACTCCTTGAATATCCATGATGCTAATGATATGCAAAGCCACAAGCTTGGGGAAGCTATGTTTGATGGAGATGATATTTTTGTCCCCCAAGCTTTGATGAGCAAATTTACTATGATGAAAGCATGCCTCCTATTTATGATGATTATTCTGATGATACGTATGTTATAAAGAAAAAGTTTGCTTATGTTGAGAGTAGTAAATTTTCTATGTTTGTAGATCATGAAAAGAATGCTTTAGGTGCTGGTTATATTGTTGAATTCATTCATGATGCTACTGAAAATTATTATGAGAGAGGAACATATGCTTGTAGGAATTGCAATAATGTCAAGTTTCCTCCCTATGTGCTTAAATTCTTGAGGCTATGCTTGTTTTACCTTCCTATGCTAGTTGATTATTGTTCTCCTAAGTTTTTTTCTCACAAAATCCCGATGCATAGGAAGTGGGTTAGACTTAAATGTGCTAGTAATATGCTTCATGATGCTCCCGTTACATTTCAATTCTTATCTTTTATGTGAGCATCATTGTCATCATCATGCCTAGCTAAAAGGCATTAAAGAAAAGCGCTTGTTGGGAGACAACCCAATATTTACCTTTACTGTTTTTGTGTGTCCACATGATTATGCTACTGTAGTAATCATGCTTTATAGCTTTTGTTTCAATAAAGTGCCAAGTAGAACCTTTGGGAAGACTTGGGTGAAGTTTATGTGATCTTGCTGTGAAAAACAGAAACTTTAGCGCTCACGAGATTAGCTGCCATTTTTTACTGGAGAGTGATTTTAGGTTGATTCTTTTTGCAGATGATTAATAGACAAATTTCTCAGGTCCAGCAATTTATTTAATAATTTTTGGGGTTCCAGAGGTATAAGTTTTATACAGATTACTACAGACTGTTCTGTTTTTGACAGATTCTGTTTTCTATGTGTTGTTTGCTTATTTTGATGAATCTATGAGTAGTATCGGAGGGTATGAACCATATATAAGTTGGAGTACAGTAGATATTACACCAATATGAATTTATAATGAGTTAATTACTGTACCTAAGTGGTGGTTTTATATTCTTATACTAACGGAGCTTACGAGTTTTGTGTGGTTGAAGTTTTCAAGTTTTGGGTAAAGATTCGATGGACTATGGAATAAGGAGTGGAAAGAGCGTAAGATTGGGGATGCCCCAGGCACCCCCAAGGTAATATTCAAGGACAACCAAGCAACTAAGCTTGGGGATGCGCCGGAAGGCATCCCCTCTTTCGTCTTCGTTCATCGGTAACTTTACTTGGAGCTATATTTTTATTCCCCACATGATATGTGTTTTGCTTGGAGTGTCATTTTATTTTGTTAGTTTTTGCTTGCTGTTAGTTAGAATAATGTTTTGAATCTTTAGGTTCAATAAAAAAGTCAAGGATAGCCTTTGCCATGCTTATTTTGCTAGTTTGCATGTTGCTGTTTGAAAACAGAAATTTTACCGCTGTTGCAAATATTCCCTAGAAAAGTCAGAGTGTGGTCTAACGTTGAATCTTTTTGCATACTGAGATCTGATAAATTTATTACAATGGGAATTTTAGTTTATAATTTTTGGAGTCAGGGAAGTATTGACACTCTTGCATTCTTTACAGACTGTACTGTTTTGGCAGATTGCTGTTATGGTTGCATTGTTTGCATATGTTTGCTTGTTTAGTGATTCTATTTGAGGATAGGAGTATTAAATATACAGAGTCATTTAGTATTCAATGTTCAATAATAGTGATTTGTTACAGTAGAATATGATAGGGTTTTGCATTGGTTTATACTAACCTATCTCACGAGTTCTTGTTGAGTTTGTTGTTAATGAAGCTTTTGATAAAAAGAGAAACCATGATATGAGAGGAATTAAGGAGACACAAAAGATCAAGCTTGTGGATGCCCAAGGCACCCCAAGATAATATTTCAAGAAGTCTCAAGCATCTAAGCTGGGGATGCCCCGGGAGGCATCCCACCTTTCTTCTTCAACAACTATCGGTTAGTATCTGTTGAGCCTAAGTTTTTGCTTCTTCACATGAGTTGTGCTATCCTTGCATTGTAGTTTTCTTTAGCTTTGCTTGCTGTTTGAATAAAGTATCAAGATCTGAAGTTCTTTAATGAGAGAGAGCCTTACATGATTTGGAATTTGTTAGAATACACTATGTGCTTCACTTATATCTTTTGAGCTTGATAGTTTTGCTCACAGTGCTTCACTTATATCTTTTGAGCGTGATAATTTTTGCTCTAGTGCTTCACTTATATCTTTTAAGAGCTCGGTGCTGGATTTGTTTTAAAGAAACTATTGGCCTCTCATGCTTCACTTAGATTATTTTGAGAGTCGTTAATAGCATGGTAATTTGCTTAATGTTAATATACTTGGTGTTCAAGATATGTGAACCTTTCTTTTGAGTGAAAATAATACTAAGATAAGTTTGATGCTTGATAATTGTTTTGAGATATGGAGGTGATAATATCAAAGTCATGCTAGTTGGGTGATTGTGAATTTGAGAAATGCTTGTGTTGAAGTTTGTAAGTCCCGTAGCATGCACGTATGGTTAAAGTTGTGTAACAAATTTAAAACATGAAGTGTACCTGGCTTGTGCATCCTTATGAGCGGCGGTCGGGGACGAGCGATTGTCTTTCCTACCAATCTATCCCCCTAGGAGCATGCGCGTAGTACTTGATTTTTGATGAATTCTAAATTTTTGCAATAAGTATATGAGTTCTTTTGACTAATGTTGAGTCCATGGATTATACGCACTCTCACCTTTCCGCCATTGCTAGCCTCTTCGGTACCGTGCATTGCCCTTTCTCACCGTGAGAGTTGGTGCAAACTTCGCCGGTGCATCCAAACCCCGTGATATGATACGCTCTATCACACATAAACCTCCTTATATCTTCCTCAAAACAACCACCATACCTACCTATTATAGCATTTCCATAGCCATTCCGAGATATATTGCCATGCAACTTCCATCATCATCATCATGACATACATTACTTTTGTCATATTGCCATTGCATTATCATGTAGTTGACATCGTATTTGTGGCAAAGCCACCATGCATTATTTTTCATACATGTCACTCTTGATTCATTGCACCATCCCGGTACACCGCCGGAGGCATTCATATAGAGTCATATCTTGTTCTAAGTTTCGGGTTGTAATCCTTATGTTGTAATCAATAGAAGTGTGATGATCATCATTATTAGAGCATTGCCCAAATAAATAAAATAAAAAAAGAGAAAGGCCAAAATATATATATATATAAAGAAAGGCCCAAAAAAAAGAAAAGGGCAATGCTACTATCTCTTTTTCCACATTTGTGCTTCAAAGTAGCACCTCGTTCTTCATGTAGTGAGTCTCATATATTGTGCTTCAAGTAGCACCTTGTTCTTCATGTAGTGAGTCTCATAAGTCTTTTTATACTAGTGGGAATTTTTCATTATAGAACTTGGCTTGTATATTCCTACGACGGGCTTCCTCAAATGCCCTAGATCTTCATGAGCAAGCAAGTTAGATGCACACCCACTAGTTTTCTTTTGTTGAGCATTCATAGCTCTAGTGCATCCGATTGCATGGCAATCCCTGCTCCTCATGTTGACATCATTTGATTGGCATCTCCATAGCCCGTTGATTAGCCTCGTCAATGTGAGACTTTCTCCTTTTTTGTCTTCTCCACACAATCCCCAACATCATATTCTATTCCACCCATAGTGCTATATCTATGGCTCGCGCTCATGTATTGCGTGAAGGTTGAAAAAGTTTGAGATTATTTAAGTATGAAACAATTGCTTGGCTTGTCATCGGGGGTATAGAAGTTGGGAACATCTTTCTGTGACGAAAATGAAGCATAGCCTAACTATATGATTTTGTAGGGATGAACTTTCTTTTTCCATGCTATTTTCAGAAGACATGATTGCTTTGATTAGTATGCTTGAAGTATTATTATTTTTGTGTCAATATGAACTTTTGTCTTGAATCTTTCGAATCTGAATATTCATATCACAATTAAGAAGTTTTACATTGAAATTATGCCAAAGTATCACTCTGCATCAAAAATTCTTTTTTATCATTTACCTACTCGAGGACGAGCAGGAATTAAGCTTGGGGATGCTTGATACGTCCCCAACGTATCTATAATTTTTTATTGCTCCATGCTACTTTATCTACTGTTTTAGGCAATATTGGGCTTTATTATCCACTTTTATATTATTTTTGGGACTAACCTATTAACCGGAGGCCTAGCCCAGATTTGCTGTTTTATGCCTATTTGAGTGTTTCGAGGAAAAGAAATATCAGACGGAGTCAAAACAGAACGAAATCAACTGGAGAAGTTAATTTTGGAAGGAAACCAACCTGATGGGCTTGGAATGCACGCCAAGGGAGTCCCGGGCTGCCCACGAGGGTGGTGGCGCCCCCCTGGGCACGCCCCCCCTACCTCGTGAGCAACCCGGAGGTCCACCGACGTACCCCCTGCACCCATATATACCTACGTACCCTAAAACTTCCAAAACAGAAAATAGATCGGGAGTTCCGCTGCCGCAAGCCTCTGTAGCCACCAAAAACCAATCGGGACCCTGTTCCGGCACCCTGCCGGAGGGGGATCCCATCACCGGAGGCCATGTTCATCATCCCGGCGCTATCCATGACGAGGAGGGAGTAGTTCACCCTCAGGGCTGAGGGTATGTACCAGTAGCTATCTGTTTGATCTCTCTCTCTCGTGTTCTCTCTCATGTTCCATCTATGGCACGATCTTGATGTATCCCGAGCTTTGCTATTGTAGTTGGATCTTATGATGTTTCTCCCCCTCTACTCTCTTGTGATGAATTGAGTTTCCCCTTTGAAGTTATCTTATTGGACTGAGTCTTTATGAGAACACTTGATGTATGTCTTGCGTGGGATAACCGTGGTGACAATGGGTTATTCTATTGATCCACTTGATGTATGTTTTGGGGATCAACTTGCGGGTCTCGTGACACTTGGGAACCTATGCATAGGGGTTGGCACACGTTCTTGACTCTCCGGTAGTAGCTTTGGGGCACTCTTTGAAGTACTTTTATGTTGGTTGGATGAATCTGAGATTGTGTGATGCATATCGTATAATCATGCCCACGGATACTTGAGGTGACAATGGAGTATCTAGGTGACATTAGGGTTTTGGTTGATTTGTGTCTTAAGGTGTTATTCTAGTACAAACTCTTTTATAGATCGATCCGAAAGAATAACTTTGTGGTGGTTTCGTACCCGACCATAATCTCTACGTTTGTTCTCCGCTATTAGTGGATTTGGAGTGACTCTTTGTTGCATGTTGAGGGCTTGTTATATGATCTATCTATGTTATTATTGTTGAGAGAACTTGCACTAGTTTAAGTATGAACCCTAGGCCTTGTTTCCTATCATGGCAATACCGTTTATGCTCACTTTTACCGCTCGCTACCTTGCTGTTTTTATATTTTCAGATTACAAAAACATATATCTACTATCTATTTTGCACTTGTATCTTCATCACTTCGCCGAACTATTGCACCGATACAATTTACCATTGTATTGGGTGTGTTGGGGACGCAAGAGACTTTTTGTTATTTGGTTGCAGGGTTGTTTGAGAGAGACCATCTTCATCCTACGCCTCCTACGGATTGATAAACCTTAGGTCATCCACTTGAGGGAATTTTGCTACTGTCCTACAAACCTGTGCACCTGCAGGCCCAGTAACGTCTACAAGAAGAAGGTTGTGTAGTAGACATCAGACGTCATGGGCCATACATGGGCCAGAAGTGAAAACAGGCTGGAATCATATGGGATGGCCCAGATGACGCTACTGAGCCTAATTCGGATAGGGCATAATGGGCCTTGGGTTAGCGGGCTGTAAATGGGCTATATGCGAACAGGCCGTTAACAGGCTTTCCATGGGCCGGCTCGCCACCTTTTGACCAAGTCAAACGGGCCAGCCTTTTCACAAGAATGGGCCTCTGTTGGGCCGTGCCACATGTCGTCGTATCATAGGCGCCTTCTGTCCAATGAGTGGCTGACATCTGTCCCAACGGTGAGCCGACACGTGTTTCCTCCAGCCAATGATGATTTTACACATGGAAAATCCCCATTGGTCGGGGTTGTTAACGGGTTATCGGATCCAAAACCCAACCCGATAGCTTAACGGCGTTCCGTTACGGTGGATGCCACGTGTCGGTCACCCTTGACGAAAGCAGTTCTATGACGCACGATTTATCGTCATGGAAGTGGACACTTCCGTGATGATAATTTTGGTAATGTCATCGAACACTTCTACGACAGCACAGGTATGACTATCTTGATTCTGTCATAAATTTTTCATGGATGTACATGCATGACAAAAAACGCAACTTACTGTGACAAACACGTATCATCATGGAAGTGTATTTTTTTGTAGTGGCATTAGAGACAACCGCATTCACTTTAAATAGGGCACCACGTAATTCCGTTAAGATGACACCGTATGAACTATGGTTTAGAGAAACCTAAGCTGGCGTTTCTTGAAAGTTTGGGGCTGCGATGCTTACGTGAAAAAGTTTCATCCTGATAAGCTCGAACCCAAAACGGATAAATGCATCTTCATATGACACCCAAAATAGTTGGGTATACCACCTATCTTAGATCCAGACGCTAAAGTGATTGTTTCTGGAAACTGGTCCTTTCTAGAGAAAAAGTTTATCTCGAAAGAATTGAGTGGGAGGAGGTGGAGACTTGATGAGGTTATTGAACCATCACTTCAACCAATGTTTAGCAGGGCATAAGAAGTTGTTCATGTGGCGCCTACACTAGTTGAGGTGGAAGCTGATGATAGTGACCATGAAACTTCGGATCAAGTCACCACAAAACCTCGTAGGTCGACAAGGGACGCGTATTGCTTCAGAGTGGTACGGTAATCCTGTCTTGGAGGTCATGTTTGTCGGTGTCAAAAACGGCGGATCTCAGGTAGGGGGTCCCGAACTGTGCGTCTAAGGCTAATGGTAAGAGGAGGCAGGGGACACAATGTTTACCCAGGTTCGGGACCTCTCGATGGACGTAATACCCTACTTCCTGCTTGATTGATCTTGATGATATGAGTATTACAAGAGTTGATCTACCACGAGATCGTAGAGGCTAAACCCTAAATGCTAGCCTATGGTATGATTGTTGTTCTTGTCCTACGGACTAAACCCTCCGGTTTATATAGACACCAGAGGGGGCTAGGGTTACACAGAGTCGGTTACAGAGAAGGAGATCTACATATCCGAATTCCCAAGCTTCCCTTCCACGCAAAGGAGAGTCCGACCCGGTCATGGGACAAAGTCTTCAATCTTGTATCTTCATAGTCCAACAGTCCGGCCAAAGTATATAGTCCGGCTGTCCGAGGACCCCCTAATCCAGGACTCCCTCAGTAGCCCCTGAACTAGGCTTCAATGACGATGAGTTCAACGCACAGATTGTCTTCGGCATTGCAAGGCGGGTCCCTTCTCCAAATACTCCATAGAACATCTTGAACACAAGGATTGTGTCCGGCTCTGCAAAACAATTTCTGCATACCACCGTAGAGAGCACAATATACCACAAATCTAATCCACCGACAACTTTTCACAGCGTGACATCATGCCTTTGGCCTGGTCATTATTCGAACCGTTTTCCAACCTGCTACCGCACATATCGCGAGGCGGTTTTACTGGCACGTCTTCTCAAAGCAGAGATCGTGTCCCCTTATCTTGGGATTCTCATCAATACAGGCGTGGGTAACCCAACCGCGCCATCAATGTGCGCTTGGGGAATAAGCGAGTTTACCGGGCAAGTGGGGAGGCGCAGGATCCCTGCTGCCTTTATAAGGAGATAAGGACTCCCCTTTTTCTCCCACGCCTTCTTCTTTCTCTGCTCATCCATTCCCCTCTGCTTGAGCTCCAGCGCCCAAGCGTTCGTCTTCTCCGCCCAAAAATGTCTCCCGAAAATGTCTGGATCTAGAGTAGGAGGCAAGTGGATGGCCTCTACCGTCCGGGAGAAGGATATCAAAAAGCTTCGGGAGGCCGGGTATCTTGCCAAGAACATCGGCCACCGTGTTCCGACGGCGGGACAGATCGTCCCTACTCCGTAACCCCACGAGAGGGTTGTATTCCTCCCTCATTTTGTCCGCGGGCTAGGGTTTCCCCTCCACCCATTCGTCCGTGGCATCATGTATTATTATGGGATCGATTTTCATGATCTATCCCCCAATTCCTTCCTCAACATCTCAACATTCATCGTCGTATGCAAGGCCTTCCTCCGCATCTCTCCACACTTCGGCTTATGGCTGAAAATATTTAATGTGAAGCCCAAGGTAGTGAGAGGCGAGCACGCCGAGTGCGGAGGCACCATGGTGAGCAAGATGCCCAATGTCACATGGCCAACAGGTACTTTCAATGATTCCGGCAAAGAGTGGAAGTAGCTCTGGTTTTACATCACTGAGCCGCGCGGCACGGATTGGGCCGCTGCTCCTGAATTCCGATCAGGATCCCCCCTGCGGCTTACGTCCTGGCCCAAGAAGGGCCCGAACCGGTCTTCGCCCAACGAGTTGTCGGTGCTCCAGATGCGCGACAAGGGTATGGAAGACAAGAATATCAAACTTGTCAATGTAGTCCAGGTGATGCTAGTTCGCCGGATTCTTCCTGGCGAAGTACCAGACCCTGCTAGAGCTCTTCGGCTCCTCGCACAAGGATATTTGGAAGGTGCTCTTCAAATCCGGCAAATCATGGCCGGACTCCGCCGAGGACCGCGGGTACCAACAGTCCCACCCTGCAAGTTCGGTAAGTCATTGTATGTTGGCAATTCATATGTTTCATTTGCATACCCTGAGGAAAATTCTTAATGTGCTTTCCACAACTCCCCTAGGGATGGACGAAGAAGGCGGGGCACATCTACTGTCCGGCCCCTCTACCGGAAGAACCGGCCGGCCCACTTCTGACAAATATGCTGGTCCCAGCGCCTTATAATGCACCAAAGAAGGAGGCCGAGAAGGTGGCCAAAAAACCAGGGGCGGCTAAGGAAGTCCTGGATTAGGGGGTGTCAGGATAGCTGGACTATAACCTTTGGCCGGACTCGTGGACTATGAAGATACAAGATTGAAGACTTCGTCCCGTGTCCGGATGGGACTTTCCTTGGCGTGGAAGGCAAGCTTGGCGATACGGATATGTAGATCTCCTCCCATTGTAACCGACTCTGTGTAACCCTAGCCCTCTCAGGTGTCTATATAAACCGGAGGGTTTTAGTCCGTAGGACTAACAACAATCATACCATAGGCTAGCTTATAGGGTTTAGCCTCTCTAATCTCATGGTAGATCTACTCTTGTACTACCCATATCATCAATATTAATCAAGCAGGAGTAGGGTTTTACCTCCATCGAGAGGGCGCGAACCTGGGTAAAAACATCGTGTCCCTTGTCTCCTGTTACCATCCGCCTAGACGCACAGTTCGGGACCCCCTACCCGAGATCCGCCGGTTTTGACACCGACATTGGTGCTTTCATTGAGAGTTCCTCTGTGTCGTCATCTTTAGGCCCGATGGCTCTTTCGATCATCAACAACAATGCGGTCCAGGGTGAGACTTTTCTCCCCGGACAGATCTTCGTATTCGGCGGCTTTGCACTGCGGGCCAATTCGCTTGGCCATCTGGAGCAGATCGAAAGCTACGCCCCTGGCCTTCAGGTCAGATTTGGAAGTTTGAACTACACGGCTGACGTCCGCGGAGACTTGATCTTTGACGGCTTCGAGCCACAGCCGAGCGCGCCCCACCACCCACTTCGTAGCCACTGTTGATGATTTAACCGATATGCTCGACTTCGACTCCGAAGACATTGATGGTATGGACGACAATGTAGGAGACGAACAGGAACCAGCGCCTATAGGGCACTGGTCAACCCCTCATCTCACGATGTATACATGGTGGACACACCTAAAAGAAACGACGACGAGGAACAAAGGGACACAACGAGGGATCATTCCCTCGAAAAGAGTCAAAGCGGCGGCGTAAGAGCCACTCCAAACCCCACCTCGATAGAGACAGCAACCATACAGACCCAGCCACAGAGCAGGGCGAACCGGCGGACCACGAACATGCCATCGAGCAACCGTCCGAATAGGGCAACTTGGATAAACAAACCGAACAACCCGTCCCCGGCGAAGATAATAGTCTGGACGACCTCACGCCGGACAAGTTGCTAGAGCAGAAGAACCTCCACAAAAGGCTCGTCGCCACTGCGCGTAGCCTGAAAAAGCAGAAGCGGAAGCTCAAAACAGTGGAAGATGCACTCAGAATTAGAAGGAGCAAAGTACTCAACACCGCAGACAAATACGGCGACAGTCGCCACACAAAGAGGTATCCGAAGCGAAAATTATTGCCAGAATTTGATGAGGAGGCCTTAGAGCCCCCGCAATCAAAAAATAAGGAAGCCACCCGGTCGGATAAACAACCCCATGGCCAACATAGAGCGGCAAACGGCGCCGCACACAAGCCGGCAAGCGATCCGCACAAGGATTCCCATCAAAAAGACGGCCCAGCCAGATCTATCTACAGGCCAAGAAAGCAAGCTCTAGTAAGCAATGCAACGCAACAAGTATCTGAACATCACGGCACACCCAAATATAGGGGTGTCGCACACCCCCTATGTTTCACCGATGAGGTGCTGGACCATGAATTTCCAGCGGGATTCAAGCCCGTAAACATAGAGGCATACGACAGAACAACAGACCCTGGAGTCTGGATTGAGGATTATATCCTACACATACACATGGCTAGAGGAGATGACCTCCACGCCATAAAATACTTACCCCTCAAGCTCAAAGGGCCCGCCCGGCATTGGCTTAAAAGCCTTCGCCAAAACACCATTGGAAGTTGGGAAGAGCTCGAGGATGCTTTTCGGGCAAATTTTCAAGGGACCTATGTCCGACCTCTGGATGCAGACGATCTAAGTCATATAACTCAACAACCCGGAGAGTCAGCCCGGAAACTCTGGAACAGATTTCTTACTAAAAAGAACCAGATAGTCGTTTGTTCGGACGCCGAAGCCTTAGCAGTTCTCAAACACAGCGTTCGAGACGAATGGTGCGCCAGACACCTCGGCCAAGAAACGCCAAGAACAATGGCCGCATTAACAAGACTCATGACCCACTTTTGCGTAGGAGAGCATAGCTGGTTGGCAAGAAGCAGTACCAGCAGCCCAAGTACATCCGAAGTTAGGGATGGAAACGGGAAACCGCGACGCAGCAAGGACCAGCGCCGGACCAAGGGAAACAACCCAAAGAGCATGGCAGTCAGCGCCGGATTCAAAAGCTCTCGGCAGAATCAGAAGAAGCTGCCCCTCAAGGATAATAGGGACGAGCTATCTAACCTAAACAAAATATTGGACAAGATATGCCAAATCCACAGTACTCCTGGGATGCCTGCAAACCATACCCACAGAGATTGTTGGGTCTTCAAGCAATCTGGCAAACTCAACGCCGAACACAAGGGGCTCGACATACCAAGCAAGGACGATGACGAACCCTACAAGCAGAGCACCGGAGAACAAAAGAATTTCCCACAAGAAGTCAAAACAGTAAACTCACTTCACGTGACAAAAGGGAAAACAGAGTGGCGCCTATAGAGATACGCGCCATACGGCCTATCCCAGAGGAGTCCCGCCAATGGTTGTTAAAACCAATCACCTTCGACCATCAGGATTACTCTAGAAGTATCCGGAACGCAGGCTGGACTGCCTTGATATTAGATCCGATAATTGACGGACTCCACTTTACACAAGTCCTAATGGACGGCGGCAGTGGTCTAAACCTGCTATATCAGGACACAATCCGCAAAATGGGGATAAACCCAACAAAAATTCGCCATAGCAACAATTCCTTTCAAGGGGTAATGCCGGGCCCAGATTCCCATTGTACGGGTTCTCTCCTGCTAGAAGTTATCTTCGGCTCCCCCGACAACTTTCGCCGCGAAAAGCTAACTGATGGGGTTATGTACCTAGGGTAGGGTCATGGACCTGATCCAAGTAACTTACCCTAGGACATCCTTAGAAGAGGTCGTCTTCTAGTCGACCAACGAGGATTCACTCGACTGGCCTGAAGGACTCGACCACGAAGACTCACTCGACCACCAGGAGGTCAAGAGGCACTCTGCACTGCAACGGCCTGTAATCAAGTAGCCTTTATGATAGTATAAAGGCCTTTATATGGGGCGTTACCAGTAACGCCCCAGACTTAACGCACCTTAAACCCTCTCCTACGTGGGCTGGCTGGGGTCCTGGCGCACTCTATATAAGCCACCCCCCTCCACAGGCAGAGGGGTTCGGCACCTTGTAGTTCATACACTCATAATCCACTCGACCGCCTCCGGGCTCCGAGACGTAGGGCTGTTACTTCTTCCGAGAAGGGCCTGAACTCGTACATCCTTTGTGCTTACAACTTCTCCATAGCTAGGACCTTGCCTCTCCATACCTACCCCCCACTCTACTGTCAGGCTTAGAACCACGACAGTTGGCGCCCACCGTGGGGCCGGTGTTTTAGCGATTTTGTGGAGAAGTTGCGATTCTTCCGAGTACTTTCATCATGGTGTCTGCTGGAGTTTTGGTCGAGGGTCAAGAGATCCGTCTCGGCACTCTCACCTTCATCGCCGACGACTCCGCATGGCTCCAGGAGGCTCCACTCGACGTAGATGCGCTCCCCGTCCGCGGTGCGACGCATTTTCGGGCATGTGTCCGCAGCGTTCTGCTGCGGCAACCGTCCACCCAGTATCGGTCGGCTCCTCCATCGTCCACCCTCCCGGTCTCCCGCCAGCGCAAGCGCTCAGGCTGGTCGAGGCTTCAGCGATGGGTGAGTCACGCGGTGGCTCGCCAATCGGCCACTACCCAAGTTGCGGCAATCGAGCCCAACGAATCTCTCTACAGCTTGTTCGATCAGTCGACTGGCTCCGTAGAGACTGCATCCGAGTGCGGAAGCAGTGATCCAGCGGCGGAAATCTTGATGGTCGACGGGCCCCACAGCCCTCCTGGCTTCGCCCGTGGTGGTGGAGCAGGTGACGGCGGCGACCCTGCACGAGGCTACGAAGAGTATCAGCCCGAGCCACTCGACTCTCTGCAAAGAGAGGAACTTCGCCGCAGGAACGAGGATCCCCTGCGTATTCCCATCGCAGGAGAAACCCCCGAGGCTCGTGCCTTGGAGGAGGCGCGTCTGGCCAATTTGGCCGAGCGCACTCGACTGGAGAACCTTCAGCGAGCACTCAACAAGCGCGCGCGGCAACGAGTTCTCGACACCAGTCGACGTCAACTCTTCCCGCCGACTTAGGTATATCGAACCCCAATTCAGAATTTAGCAGCTGCGGCCCGTATAGCAGAGTCCATCCAGCCTTCGCAGTCAGAAGCTGGCAGAGGTTTGCTGCAGATCAGGGATCTGCTCCGGGCAGCAGGAGATCAGAATTCAGCCGTGTCTCAGTCGCGCAACAGAATTCACAGTCGATCCGTCACTGTGAATACGGTTCAGTCGGCTCACAGCCCCAGATCGCCTCCGCGGCGCGAAGGGCGTGAGAATCGGCGAGATCAATATGGCGACAGACTCGACCGAGATGATAGGCGTCGAGTACCCTATTCCCCTCCGAGGGGTGGGTCTTACGCTCCTCGGTAGCCAGATGATAGGCGTCAGTACAGTACAGGGCGTAGGGTTCCAGTTGACCCCAGAGAGCCAGGCTTCGACGCGCGATCCATTATCGTGCAAGGGTTGGTCGACCGGAACAGAGCCCATCGAGGCGCACTCGACAGAGATGTACCCACAAGCAGTCGAGTGCATGTTTCTGGTCCTGAATGTTTCATCAGAGCTATCAG
>NC_041386.1:678234697-678239966 GCF_002162155.2 Triticum dicoccoides | reverse complement strand
CCCAATTTCAGGTTGGCAACAGGAGTCAGCAAGTTCACTGGTGAGTCTAAGCCTGAAACTTGGCTTGAAGACTACCGAGTGGCAGTTCAGATTGGTGGTGGGAACGACGAGGTGGCCATGAAGCATTTGCCCCTCATGTTGGAAGGTTCTGCCAGGGCATGGTTGACTCAATTACCTCCTAGCAGCATTTACACTTGGGAAGATCTGTCCCGAGTGTTCGTCAGAACGTTTGAAGGGACTTGCAAGCGACCAGCTGGATTGACAGAGTTGCAAGTCTGCGTGCAGAAAGCTAATGAGACTCTCAGAGAGTATATTCAGAGGTGGATCACTTTGCACCACACTGTAGAGAATGTCTCTGATCATCAGGCAGTATGCGCCTTCAAAGACGGTGTCAAGAACAGAGAACTAAGTTTGAAATTTGGTCGAACCGGTGACATGACCTTGAGTCGGATGATGGAGATTGCTACCAAGTACGCCAATGGCGAAGAAGAAGACCGACTCCGAAGCGGCAAGCACAAGCCGAGTCAGTCGGAAAAGGGAAACACCAGTCGGAAACAGAAGCGGAAGGCTGAACCGGCAGCTCCTGGAGAGGCTCTTGCCGTGACTCAAGGAAAGTTTAAGGGGAAACCAAAAGGATCCTGGAACCCCAAGAAGGTAAAGGATAAAGAAGGGAACGACGTGTTGGATATGCCATGTCACATTCACACGAAGAAAGACGAAGAGGGGAATATCATTTACCCAAAGCACACCACTCGCCAATGTCGACTCCTGATCCAGCAGTTTCAGGGAAAACAGTCTAAGGACAAGGAGAAGGAGTCGGACAAGGCCGAAGACAAAGAGGACAGTGAGGGAGGATATCTGCATATCAACTCCACTCTGATGATCTTTGCAGATGTGGAAAGCAGAAGTCGACTGAAAGTGATTAACCGAGAGGTGAACATGGTTGCCCCAGCAAAGGCAAATTATCTGAAGTGGTCTCAAACACCCATCACATTCGACCAATCTGATCACCCGACTCATATTGCCACCCCTGGGAGGCAAGCTTTGGTGGTCGATCCAGTTGTCGAAGGCACTCGACTGACAAAGGTGCTGATGGATGGTGGAAGTGGGCTGAACTTATTGTATGCAGACACATTGAAAGGTATGGGCATTCCGATGTCCCGACTGAGCACTAGTAACATGAGCTTCCATGGAGTTATACCAGGGAAGAAGGCCGAGTCACTCGGCCAGATAGCTTTGGACGTAGTGTTTGGTGATTCGAAGCATTTTCGCAAAGAAAAGTTGACGTTTGAGGTCGTGGATTTTCAAAGTGCATATCATGCCATTTTGGGGAGACCAGCCTATGCACGGTTCATGGCTCGACCATGTTACGTGTACCTCAAATTGAAGATGCCCGGTCCCAAAGGTGTGATCACTGTCACCGGTGATAGGAAAAAGGCAGAAGAGTGCTTTCAGAAGGGCTCCAAGATTGCCGATTCCCAGGTGACAGCAGTTGAGTTCGAAGAATACAAGCAAAACGCAGATCCGAGTGACTTGCTGCGATCCAAGAAGCCCGCCACAGAGTCTGCATTCCAGTCGTCCGGTGAGACGAAGCCTGTTCACATTCACCCGACCGACCCCGAAGCAGCTCCAACCCGCATCTCCACAACACTCGACCCTAAATAGGAAGAAGCGCTCATCCAGTTCCTCCGTGAGAACTGGGACATTTTTGCATGGAAGCCCGCTGACATGCCAGGTGTTCCCAGGGGACTGGCTGAGCATCGCCTAAGAGTCGACTCGTCTGCAAAACCAGTCAAAGAGCATCTTCGGCGGTCCGCCGTCCAGAAGAGAAAGGCCATCGGTGAAGAAGTGGCTCGACTGTTGGCGGCAGGATTTATCCGAGAGATATACCACTCCGAGTGGCTCGCTAATGTCGTCATGGTTCCTAAGAAGGACAAGTCGCTCCGAATGTGCATTGATTTCAAGCACATCAACCGGGCCTGCCCGAAAGATCACTTTCCTCTCCCTCGCATAGATCAAATTGTTGACTCGACCGCGGGATGCGAGAGGTTGTCTTTTTTAGATGCTTACTCCGGGTACCACCAGATCCGTCTGTATGGGCCCGATGAAGTAAAAACAGCTTTCATCACTCCATTCGGGTGCTTCTGCTATATCACCATGCCATTCGGCCTCAAGAATGCCGGAGCCACATTTATGCGAATGATTCAGAAGTGTCTACTCACTCAAATCAGTCGGAATGTGGAAGCTTATATGGATGATATTGTTGTCAAGTCACGAAAAGGTTCCGACCTGCTCGCTGACCTCGCCGAAACATTTGCCAACCTCAGAAGGTATGATATCAAGCTCAATCCATCAAAGTGCACATTTGGAGTTCCTGGTGGCAAGTTACTCGGTTTTCTCGTTTCCGAACGGGGAATCGACGCTAACCCAGAGAAGATTGGCACTATTCTCCGAATGAAACGCCCTGTGCGAGTGCACGATGTCCAGAAGCTTACTGGATGCTTGGCCGCATTAAGTCGATTCATCTCACGACTCGGTGAAAAGGCACTGCCTCTTTACCGAATGATGAAGAAGGCTGACAAGTTCGAGTGGACTCCAGAAGCTGATGCAGCGTTTGCCGAGCTAAAAGCTCTGCTCTCCACCCAGCGGGTGCTTGCTGCTCCAATCAGCAAAGAGCCTCTGTTGCTCTACATCGCAGCCACAGGACAAGTCGTCAGTACTGTGCTAACGGTCGAGCGGGAAGAAGAAGGGAAAACTCTCAAAGTTCAGCGCCCAGTGTATTATTTGTCTGAAGTCTTGACTCCATCCAAGCAGAGATATCCTCATTATCAGAAGCTTGTGTATGGAATATACATGACCACAAAGAAGGTTGCTCATTATTTCTCTGACCATTCCATCACAGTCGTCAGCGACGCTCCACTATCAGAGATTTTGCACAACAGAGATGCAACTGGTCGAGTGGCCAAATGGGCGATTGAACTTCTTCCCCTTGATATCAAGTTTGAGGCAAAGAAAGCCATTAAGTCCCAGGCGATAGCAGATTTCCTCGCCGAGTGGATTGAACAACAGCAGCCGACTGAAGTTCACTCGGAGCATTGGACCATGTTTTTTGATGGCTCTAAGATGTTGAATGGTTCCGGTGCTGGGGTTGTCCTGGTTTCCCCCAGAGGAGATAAGCTCAGATATGTGCTCCAGATTCACTTTGATTCCTCCAACAATGAGGCAGAATATGAGGCCCTCCTATATGGGTTGCGCATGGCCATTTCACTCGGCGTCCGTCGCCTAATGGTCTAGGGCGACTCGGATTTAGTGGTCAATCAGGTGATGAAAGAGTGGGACGTGAGAAGCCCAGCCATGACTGGATACTGCAGTGCAGTGAGGAAGCTGGAAAAGAAGTTCGAGGGGTTAGAGCTCCATCATATACCCCAACTGAAAAATCAAGCAGCTGATGATCTAGCAAAGATAGGTTCCAAGAGAGAAGCCATTCCGAGTGGTGTGTTCTTGGAGCATATACACACTCCGTCAGTCAAAGAAGATCCTTTCACCGAAGAAACTCCGCAGCCCAAGAGCGCCACAGATCCGACTGTAGTTGAAATCCCAGCGGTGGTCGACTTGATCATGGAGGTTTTGGTGGTCATTCCCGACTGGATGATTCCGTATGTCGCATATATCTTGAGGAAAGAGCTTCCGGAGGATGAGGAAGAGGCTCGACAGATCGTCTGTCGATCTAAGGCCTTTACCGTAATCAAAGGACAATTATACAGAGAAAGCGCGACTGCAGTCGGTCAGAAGTGCATAACACCAGAAGAAGGTCGACTCATCCTCAATGATATTCACTCGGGGACTTGTGGTCATCATGCGTCCTCTCGGACCATCGTGGCCAAAGCATACCGAGCCGGATTTTACTGGCCCAAGGCGAATGAGATGGCAAAAGAGATAGTGGATAAGTGCGAGGGATGTCAGTTCTACTCGAATATGTCGCACAAGCCTGCGTCAGCTTTGAAGACCATCCCACTCGTCTGGCCTTTTGCAGTTTGGGGGCTGGACATGGTCGGTCCTTTGAGAATAGGACGAAGCGGTTTCACGCATGTACTAGTGGCAGTCGACAAGTTCACCAAGTGGATCGAGGCTAAACCAATCAAGAGCCTTGACACCGGTACTGCTGTTAGCTTCATCAGGGAACTAATATTCAGATATGGAGTCCCGCACAGCATCATTACGGATAATGGGTCGAACTTTGACTCAGAGGAATTCAGAGCTTTCTGCAACTCCCAGGGCACACGGGTCGACTACGCTTCAGTCGCCCATCCGTAGTCGAATGGACAAGCAGAACGAGCTAATGGACTGATTCTTAAGGGACTGAAGCCTCGACTGATGCGTGATCTCAAACACGCGGCTGGAGCTTGGGTCGACGAACTTCCATCTGTACTCTGGGGACTGCGGACCACGCCTAATCGGTTGACCGGAAGAACTCCATTCTTCTTGGTCTATGGAGCTGAAGCAGTCTTGCCGAGTGATCTTCTCCACAATGCTCCTCGAGTTGAAATTTACAACGAAGCAGAAGCTGAACAAGCGCGGCAGGACGCAGTCGACCTTTTAGAGGAAGAAAGGGAGATGGCTCTGATCCAGTCGACCATCTACCAACAAGATCTGCGCCGTTTCCACGCCCGAAATGTGAGAGGTCGAGCCTTCCAGGAAGGAGATTTGGTTCTCTGAGTGGATCAGCACAAACCACACAAGCTGGCTCCTTCTTGGGAAGGCCCCTTCATAGTCACCAAGGTCCTCCACAATGGGGCGTACCGTCTTTACAACGTCGAGCATAATTTCGACGAGCCCCGAGCTTGGAACGCGGAGCTACTCCGCCCATTCTACACTTAAGTTTTATCATTCGGATGAGTTGCAATAAAGTACTTTTGTAGTTCATGGACCTCAAAATAATAGTGTCATAGTTCCTCCATAATATCTGTCACTTTTTATTTTTGTCCAATGAAATTCCCCTCAGTGGGTGACTTAGCTGCGAATCCGTTTCGCCTAAGTTTGTAAAAATCCTGCCGAGTGGTGAGCCAGACTCCCACTCGGAGGCTTAGTTGCGAATCCGTTTCGCCTAAGTTGTCAAAATCCTACCGAGTGGTAAGCCAGCCTTCCACTCGGAGGCTTAGCTGCAGCCTCGTGCTCGCCTAAGTTATAAAAATCCTACCGAGTGGTAAGCCAGCCTTCCACTCGGAGGCTTAGCTGCAGCCTCGTGCTCGCCTAAGTTATAAAAATCCTA
>NC_041386.1:678233918-678234687 GCF_002162155.2 Triticum dicoccoides | reverse complement strand
CGGTCGACCTTTTAGAGGAAGAAAGGGAGATGGCTCTGATCCGGTCGACCATCTACCAACAAGATCTGCGCCGTTTCCACGCCCGAAATGTGAGAGGTCGAGCCTTCCAGGAAGGGGATTTGGTTCTCCGAGTGGATCAGCACAAACCACACAAGCTTGCTCCTTCTTGGGAAGGCCCCTTCATCGTCACCAAGGTTCTCCACAACGGGGCGTACCGTCTTTACAACGTCGAGCATAATATCGACGAGCCCCGAGCTTGGAACGCGGAGCTACTCCGCCCATTTTACACTTAAGTTTTATCACTCGGATGAGTTGCAATAAAGTACTTCTGTAGTTCATGGACCTCAAAATAATAGTGTCATAGTTCCTCCATAATTTCTGTCACTTTTTATTTTTGTCCACAATAAAATTCCCCCTCAGTGGGTGACTTAGCCGCGAATCCGTTTCGCCTAAGTTTGAAAAAATCCTACCGAGTGGTGAGCCAGACTCTCACTCGGAGGCTTAGCTGCGAATCCGTTTCGCCTAAGTTATAAAAATCCTACCGAGTGGTAAGCCAGACTTTCACTCGGGGGCTTAGCTGCAGCCCTGTGCTCGCCTAAGTTGTAAAAAATCCTACCGAGTGAAGAGCAACCCTCCCACTCGGGGGCTTAGCTGCAGCCCTGTGCTCGCCTAAGTTGTAAAAATCCTACCGAGTGAAGAGCAACCCTCTCACTCGGGGGCTTAGCTGCAGTCCAAGCACTCGCCTAAGTTGTAAAAATCCTACCGAGTG
>NC_041386.1:678233259-678233908 GCF_002162155.2 Triticum dicoccoides | reverse complement strand
CTCCACAATGGGGCGTACCGTCTTTACAACGTCGAGCATAATTTCGACGAGCCCCGAGCTTGGAACGCGGAGCTACTCCGCCCATTCTACACTTAAGTTTTATCATTCGGATGAGTTGCAATAAAGTACTTTTGTAGTTCATGGACCTCAAAATAATAGTGTCATAGTTCCTCCATAATATCTGTCACTTTTTATTTTTGTCCAATGAAATTCCCCTCAGTGGGTGACTTAGCTGCGAATCCGTTTCGCCTAAGTTTGTAAAAATCCTACCGAGTGGTGAGCCAGACTCCCACTCGGAGGCTTAGCTGCGAATCCGTTTCGCCTAAGTTATCAAAATCCTACCGAGTGGTAAGCCAGCCTTCCACTCGGAGGCTTAGCTGCAGCCTCGTGCTCGCCTAAGTTATAAAAATCCTATCGAGTGGTAAGCCAGCCTTCCACTCGGAGGCTTAGCTGCAGCCTCGTGCTCGCCTAAGTTATAAAAATCCTACCGAGTGAAGAGCAACCCTCTCACTCGGGGGCTTAGCTGCAGTCCAAGCACTCGCCTAAGTTATAAAAATCCTATCGAGTGAAGAGCAACCCTCTCACTCGGAGGCTTAGCTGCAGCCTCGTGCTCGCCTAAGTTATAAAAATCCTACCGAGCGGTAAGCCA
>NC_041386.1:678216931-678233049 GCF_002162155.2 Triticum dicoccoides | reverse complement strand
CCTAAGTTATAAAAATCCTACCGAGTGAAGAGCAACCCTCTCACTCGGGGGCTTAGCTGCAGTCCAAGCACTCGCCTAAGTTGTAAAAATCCTACCGAGTGAAGAGCAATCCTCTCACTCGGGGGCTTAGCTGCAGCCTCGTGCTCACTTAAGTTATCAAAATCCTACCGAGTGAAGAGCAATCCTCTCACTCGGGGGCTTAGCTGCAGCCATGTGCTCGCCTAAGTTATAAAAATCCTACCGAATGAAGAGCAACCCTCTCACTCGGAGGCTTAGCTGCAGCCCTGTGCTTGCCTAAGGTATAAAAACCCTGCCGAGGGGAGAGCAACCCTCTCATTCGGAGGGCTTAGCTGCAGCCCAGTGCTCGCCTAAGTGGTCTAAAGAATAAGTCGATTGCAGTACAGGCACCTTGCTTTGAACCTGCAAAAGACATTCCGAGCCGAAGGCAATCGTATTCAAGCACCAAATCCAAGTTTGAATCGACATCTAAAGGAACCGAAAGAGCTCAGGCGTCAAGCCTCTTAAGGTTTGTCGGTTACAATTCCACTCGGCATACCGAGGCAAATTTAAAGCGTCGAGCCAGAAGAAGTTTTTTACCCCTCCTGTGGAGGGCTGGAAGGTGCAACAAATTCATCAAGGTCAATCCCGTCGGCGATCCGAGTGGCAGCTGCAAGGAAAGTTTCCATAAAGGACCTGAAGTCGTGCTTCTTGGTATTGGCCACCCGAAGGGCCGCCAGCTTCTCTTCTCGCGCATCTTTGCAGTGGACTCGGGCCAGACACAGAGCGACATCTGCACCACACCGAGCCGAGGACTTCTTCCACTCCTGCACTCGACCAGGAATCGTGTTCAAGCGGGCCATCAGCGACTCAAGGTCATTCTGAAGTGTCTCCTCAGGCCAGAGTGTCGAGTCGATGCGAGATGTGGCGGCCTTCAGCCTTGCGAGATAGTCCACGACAGCTGCAACACGAGACTCCAGTCGGAAAACATCCATGGCAACTTCGTCGTTCACCGGAGAATTGACGGGGTCGAGGTTTGGCTCCAGTCGGCTGGTTTCTTCTTCAAAGTTTTGACAAAATTCTGCAAGGATGATCACTAAGTTAAGGGGATAGTCGAATGGAAAAAGCCACAATTGGAAATATTTGCCAAACATGGAGGTTTACCTTCAAGCATAAGAAACAGCTTCTTGGCAAGGCCACTCAGGAAGGCCTCCAGTTCAGTTTTCTTCTCAGTCAATTTGCTGACTTGGTCGGTCAGGGCAGCTTTATCAGTTTTCAGTCGACTGACCTCCTTGTTGGCAATCCCAAGAGCAGCTTTCAGATTGGTATTGTCTTGTTCGAGCTTGGTGACTGAAGCCAACTTCTCGTCAGCAAGCTTGATCTTCTCAGCTAGCTCAAGGTCTTTCTTCTGCTGGGCCTCCCTTACCTTACCTGCAAGTTACAGCAAGATCAGATTTTGAAACAAGCAAGGGGAAAAGCAGTCGTCAGGGTCTCACCAAACATACCTTCGGTCTCCTCCTTTGCCTTTGTCAGCTTCTCCTGAACCAGCTTCAAGCTCAGCTCGACTTGAGTATGTTTTTGTTCCAGCTCTGAGTAGCGAGCCACAAGATCACAGGAGTTCTGCGGAGAACCAATCGACTAAATGTCAAATATAATTCACTTCCGAGTGAAAAAGGGAAAAACACACGTTTCTAAGACTACAGCCAAATACAAGCATTCGACCGTAGTCTCGGGGACTACACCCAGTGGGTGCACTCAGCGTGCCCCCACTAATCCCGATGAAGACAAAGTCGACCAGTCGACCTCAAAAAAAAAGAGAGATGCATTCTCTAAGACTGTGATCAACTGCAAGCAGTCGACCACAGTCTCGGGGACTACACCCAGTGGGTGCACTCAGCGTGCCCCCACCGGTTTGTGAAATCCAATCGACATAGTCGACTGAAAGAAAAATTGACGTCATAAAGCCTAAAGGCCGACTGCCAGCAGTCGACCTTAGCCTTGGGGACTACACCCAGTGGGTGCACTCAGCGTGCCCCCACCGGTTTGTGAAATCCAGTCGACCAGTCGACTGACAGAAAGATTGACATCATAAAGCCTAAGGACGACGGCCAGCAGTCGACCTTAGCCTTGGGGACTACACCCAGCGGGTGCACTCAGCGTGCCCCCGCTAACACGGAGTTTATTCGACACACCCAGTGGGTGACTACTATAAATTCCGGAAAAGAAAAGTTTTTGGTAGCATATCCAACAAAACAAACAGCGGTCGACTGACCTGGACATTGCTTTGGAGGGCAGAACTGGCGTCATAAGATGCCTGGCTCGCGTCTCGGATGGTCTTCAGCTGCTCCATCATGAGTCCCGCCTGGCGTATTGCCTCCTTCGCTGCGCCAGCTTGGTCCTCTGGGACGTGGTGCGTCGTGAAGAGAGAGGGCTGCTGGGCACTCGTCAGTGGATTTGCGAAGGACACCGTGTGTCGAGTGGTGTTCTCTTCCTCCACAGTCAGAATCTCAGGCGCCGTCACATCCTGAAGCACCTTACTGGCGGACGCTTTCCGACTCCTCCTGCGTGCCAGTGGTTCTTCATCCTCGTCGTCGTCAGGGAGATTGATAACAGTGTTGGGTGGAGCTGCGGAGAAGAATCAGGATCAGAGATCGCGAGTCAGTCGACTAAGAACGGTGTTAAGAATACAGTACCTGGGTTCGAAGTTGCTGCATCCTCCATCTCGTGGTCATCATCCCGGGCCGAGGTCTCAGAAGTAGCAGCACTGCAACTCCAAAGGATCAGTCGACTAACTTCAGCGTCGACCAGAGATAAAGTTCACACAAAATGAGAAGACTCAAACGACACAATTACCCTGATATGGTGGGGATGGACACCTTCATCTTCGGCAGGAGCTTGGTCGGCTTTGGAGGAGCCCCCTAGGCTGCTTCGGCGCCTTTTCAGTCGGCGCTGGAGAAGTGGTCCTAGGGCGCTTGGTCGACTGCGTCGCAACCCCCTTGCCACGTTCAGTCGAAGGGTCGTGGACGAGCTTCGAGCGCCTCTCCGAGTGCGGTGGCACGACCTCCTCCTCTTCCTCCTCGTCTTCGGCGTCATCATCATCGCCATCGTCATCATCATCGTCGTCGTCGTCCCCTGCAACGTCCGAGTCCCATTCCTCCTCGTCCTGGCTCTCGCCCCCACTCGCCTCACCCTCCTCAGTCGGAGTTTGTGCCCCATTGGCCATCGAGTACAGCTCGGTGAGGGCCTAGCAGATATCAAGACAATGATCAGTCGACCAGTCGGCAGAGTAGACAGAGATGGATGTGACAAGAATGCAGTGGAGAGCAGGGCAAGTGTACCTTATTTGGATCACTGTTGTGGTCGAGTGGAGGAATCCTTCTGGCTCCGCGTGGGTTGTCCTTGTTTCCGGTGACGGCTACCATCCATCTTTCCAGAGTGACATCGTCGACTACTTCTGGATGGACTCTAGTCTCGTCTTCGGTCCCACAGTACAACCACATGCAGTGGCTCCGGAACTGGAGGGGCTGGATGCGACGCCTGAGGAAGACCTCCAGGAGATCCATGCCCGTCACTCCCTCCCGAACCAACTGCACCACGCGCTCCATCAACATCTTCACGTCAGCTTTCTCCTCCGGAATCAGCTTCAGAGGGGAAGGCTTGCTCACTCGGTCCATGGTGAACGGAGGGAGTCCACTCGACTGCCCTGGCGTCGACTGGACCTGGCAGTAGAACCAAGTCGACTGCCAGCCTCTGACGGACTCGGGAAAGGTCATGGGCGGGAAGGTGCTCTTATTCCTCACCTGAATCCCCAGGCCTCCGCACATTTGGACGACTCGGGTTCTCTCATCACCTGGGCTCGCCTTCTTCACGGTCTGAGATCGACACGTGAATATATGTTTGAACAAACCCCAGTGCGGTCGACAGCCCAAGAAACCCTCACACATGGACACGAACGCGGCAAGATAGGCAATGGAGTTTGGGGTAAAGTGGTGGAGCTGCGCTCCGAAGAAGTTCAAAAAGCCACAAAAGAAAACACTCGGTGGCAAGGAAAACCCGCGATCAACATGGGTGGCCAAAAGCACACACTCACCCTCTTCTGGCTGGGGCTGCCACTCCTTCCCCGGAAGCCTCGCAGCTCCGTGGGGGATCAAGCCCTCGTTGGCCATGTCGAGGAGGTCATTCTCCGTGATGGTCGACTGGATCCAGTCTCCTTGGACCCAGCCCTTCGGCAGGCGGGATCTGGACGAGGACCCTCCGCGGCTGGTGGATCTCCCCTTCGCCTTCTCCGATGCCGACGCCTTCTTTGCACGCTCCAGCGCCGCCGTCTTCTCCTTGGCCATGGTCGCCGGCGAGATGCACGAAGGGAAGTGGTGCGGGGGCGAGAGCGAGCACGCTGAGCAGGGAGGAAGGAAGCAGAGAGAGGGGGAGAATGCTAAGGCGCAGCACAGAAATCCTCGCCGGGCACATTTATAAGGTCCCTTCCGAGTGGATGACAGGTGGGCCCGGTCAATCTAATCATATCTGGAACAGTTATGTAGACGGGATACGTGGCGAAAAAGGCGGCGCGGAGATCGAGGCGTCCATGCCCCGTCCCATCCGAACGCCGCGGTCCGCCCCGCTTCGCGCGCGCCCCAAAATTTCGCATCCCGTGGAATTCGCGAGCAACAAATCAGTCTGTCAGGCGCGGTGTTTCCGGCGATCCGTCGCTCGGAGATCGTCGAAGCCTGAAAGATCACTCGACGCAAAAACAGAATGGATCAAGTCGACTGAAGGCAAGTTGTTTCCTGTCGACAAAGGGATTCTTTGGTCCAGAACAGCGCACAACCGGAGCGCAAAGGTTAATCGGAAACGACATCAACTCCTTCTTCACTCGAAGCCTAAATCCATTCGGGGGCTAATGATGGGGTTATGTACCTAGGGTAGGGTCATGGACCTGATCCAAGTAACTTACCCTAGGACATCCTTAGAAGAGGTCGTCTTCCAGTCGACCAACGAGGATTCACTCGACTGGCCTGAAGGACTCGACCACGAAGACTCACTCGACCACCAGGAGGTCAAGAGGCACTCTGCACTGCAACGGCCTGTAATCAAGTAGACTTTATGATAGTATAAAGGCCTTTATATGGGGCGTTACCAGTAACGCCCCAGACTTAACGCACCTTAAACCCTCTCCTACGTGGGCTGGCTGGGGTCCTGGCGCACTCTATATAAGCCACCCCCCTCCACAGGCAGAGGGATTCGGCACCTTGTAGTTCATACACTCATAATCCACTCGACCGCCTCCGGGCTCCGAGACGTAGGGTTGTTACTTCTTCCGAGAAGGGCCTGAACTCTTACATCCTTTGTGCTTACAACTTCTCCATAGCTAGGACCTTGCCTCTCCATACCTACCCCCCACTCTACTGTCAGGCTTAGAACCACGACACTAACCTTCCACATCGCCCCATTTACAAGTAGCTATCAAGCACTACTGGGACGCGAAGCTTTCGCCCGCTTTAACACAATAACGCATCATGCATCCCTTACGCTTAAAATGCCCGGTCCACGAGGCATCATCTCATTAAAGGGAAATATCGAGTGTTCCTTGAGCGCGGAAGACTGTGCGGCTGCCTTGACAGCCACACACTAAACCGGCTTCACTAATCAAAGCATCTAAAACGGTCATTCAGACCCCGGACATGGCTAGACGAGTCCAGCGTAAACATACAAGGGCTTACTAGCCGCATACGCCCGTACAAGGGGCTCCACGCGTGTATAACAAGAGATAATAAAGCTCAATTTTACCCATTTTCTGAATTATACTTTGTTTATTTAATATAACATACACTTTCACACGATCTTTTTCAACTAAGTTCCTCTCTTTTACAGATGAACACTGTGCTACACCCGTCCAGGATACGGCACAACGGAGACACGGGCGCAGACGTGCCGTAGGGACCCGTTCCAAGGATTCTTTTCAGATTAAGACCCTGCGTAAACCTTTTTCACTGTCTCTTGTTGATACACATCCCCCGGTTTCTTGGTATAACCGAGGAGGAGGATGGCGTCTTGGCATGTGGCCACGTCAGAATTTTGCACGTACCTGGACACCAGGGGCTTCTTACCAAGGGCGTTGTTCAGCCCGTTTTCATAAAGACCGAATACCTTAGGGAGTGTTCGGCGTCGCGAGTTTGGCCTTATATGCATCAGCTCCGAATCATGTCTTTGGTCAAATGTTGGGTTTGCCCGGCTCCTGTGTTTTGCTGCCTTACGTTCCGCTCTATCGGCTAAGACGGCACCAAGAGAACTACTGCGATTGTGCCCCGGTTCGGCCAGGCGAGCACCTCAGTAGAGAAAGCCGAAAACTGACTGTCATGATATAGCGTGAGACTGGTCAACCACTCGATGACCCGCCGGAATGCGGTGCCCCTAGGGGCTATATAGTAGCCCCACTATCAAACTCCTATGGCTAAGTGAAAGTGATAAAGCATTATAGTCCGGTTGCCTAGTTCGATGCGCTATCACCTCCTTAACAGGACCAAGACGTTGGATCAAGTGTGAAAATGCGCCTTCTGTGAACACCCCCGCATTATATGAGTGGGGGCTGAAGCCGAAGACTGCCATCTTTCCGGTTATATACACATATACATTAACAGCCGCACAGGAGGTATTCTAATTCTTCAAGGCACAAGTATAAAAAGCTTTTATATTCCATCAAAACATTGTTTTACAATAATACATGTTATTCGAACATAATATCCTTCGAGCACTCTGTCTCTATTAAACGAGCGCCCTGCAGAACTTCCTGAAAATAGTGCTCGGCAGGTACTCGGCTCTCGTCCGAATATCGGGATGCAACAGCGATGGCCTTCATCTCCGCCCAGTATGTCTTGACACGGGCAAGAGCCATCCGCGCACCCTCTATGCACGCTGACCTCTTCCTTGCATTAATATGCGGCACCGCACCAAGGAACTGCTGCACCAAGCTAAAATAACTCTTCGGCTCGGGCCTTTCCGGCCACAGATGACTCACGACATACTTCATGGCGAGTCCGGATAACCTATTAAGCTCCGCCATGCGGCCAAACGATCGGTTAATGGAAGTGGGCGCTCTGGATTGTGGAACTGCGACCAAAAAAGCTTTTCCACTTCGTGGTCCTTTTGATCTCGGAAGTGTTCGGCCGCGTCCGCGGCACTCGCCGCCAAGTCCAGATAAGTGTTCTCCGCACTCCACAGCCGGTCCAACGGAGCATATTTAGGATCCCCGAACTTCATCCGCAGCATAAAGGGCTTTCCAGCCGTGATATCTCCGGCCTGATGTAGCTCCTCCTTCATAGCTCTCATCGTAGAGAGAGTATCCTTGTCCTCGGTAGTGGCCTTCTCTAGGTCCTTCTGTGCCGCCAGATCTTCTTTTTCAAGAAGCATGCAACGGTCGGCAGCATTCTTCAACTTTACAGCCATCTCAGCCATTTCCTTCTTGCTTTGGCAGTGAGCAGCCTGTTCGGCTTTCAGCTCTTCAGCCGCCTTTAAGGCAGCCGCATCCCTTTTCTTGGCCTGCTCCTTGGCTCGGGTAAGTTCCGCCCGAAGGTTCTCCATGGCAGCGGCACCATCTGCATCAAGCACACATGTTGTAAGGTACGGGCATCAAGCTTCTCTTACCAGGTGTCTTCGGAGAAATTACATACCTTGTGCCTCGTCAAGCCACTTGTTGACAAGCACGATGTCGGCATCTGCCACATCAAGTTGCCGCTTTAGCTCGGTAAATTCATCAGTCCGGCTAGCCAACAGACACTTCGCCACCTACATAGGAAAGGCGACATATTATACCTGGGATTATGATCCTCGGCGGGCCGTCATTTTTGATAATGCATAGAGTCTTAGGGGCTACTACCTATACAGGGCGCATCTTATATATGTGGATCTGTCAAAAGGTACATCATTTCGCGTACCTCAAAACCTGTCAGTAAACTCCCGACGGCCTTGTACAACCCGCTCTCCGCGGATGAAATCCTTCCAATCACCGTAGCCATCAACGCACGTTGTTCTTCTGAGATAGACGCTCGCCCGAGCAGATCCTTCAGCTCCTCTGACCGTGCGCCGGACGGTGCCGGACTCGTCCGATGGCCATTTTTGAAGGCCGGACGCGGAGGGCCTTGGGGGCCATACGACTGCCTTCCGTCCCTGCCGGATTCGGAGAAACCTTCTGTGTCGACACCTCAGGGTCACCCGCCTCGCAAGGTGGTATGGCAGGGGGAGGCGTTCCACTCTCCATCATCTCCGGACGAAGACCCCCCTGAAGATGAGCTCTGCTGAGAAGGGCTGAGATCCAAACTACAAGGTAAAATTTCGGCTATCTTCCTCAGAAATAGAACAGGGGTGTCTCTCATTTTAAAACTCCCCTCTTTACTTACGGCCCGGTGGAGGGCTGATCCCCTTGGGGGCACAATGCGACCGTGGCATCCCCCGGCGCCGGACCCTCTAAGGAAGATTTCTTCCCCCGCTTTGAGACCATGGTCTCCGGGTCTTTAGAGGCGGTCCTCTTTTTCCCCTGGTTAGAGGAATTCTCGATTCCTCCTTTCGTGACAGCCTCCTTCGGGGAGGCGGTAGCTTCCTTGTTCCCCTCTTCGCCTTCTTCCAAAGGCGCAACCTCCAGCATCCTGGTTAACACGGGATTCGACGTAGTCTCAGGGAGGGGGGACGGACACCTGATTAGCTTTGCCTTCGCTATCCACTCCTGTTTAAGGGACAACTCTTTTAAGGGCAATTTTATGATAAATATATGGATAGCGTGTCCGGGTACAGGGCTACTCACTTGAGTATCCGGGCGATTGCAGCTCAAACCTGCATCCTCGGACGAGTCCGGACACATTGCTTGTGATCCGAAGAACAATTTGTACATCTCCATGGGTGTCGCACCCACAAAATGTTGGAGGGATCGTGGTCCCTCCGGATTAAACTCCCACAGGCGGAGGGGGCGACTTTTGCAGGGCAGGGTGCGCGAATCAACATGACCTGCATCACTACGACCAGGTTGATGTCTCTTTCTAGGAGATCTCGAATGCGGCCCTGCAACAAGGGCACGTCCTTGGACGGCCTCCAGTTAAACCCTTTATTGACCCATGACGCTAGCTATGGTGGGGGACCCGGGCGAAAGGCAGGTGGCGCCACCCACTTGGTGCCCCTGGGAGCTGTGATATAAAACCACTCTCGTTGCCATAAGCTGAACTCCTCTTGAAAAGAGCCCTCGGGCCATGGAGCGTCAGCATTCTTGCTTATGAAAGCCCCTCCGCACTCCGCGTGCTGCCCCTTGATCATCTTCGGCTCTACTTTGAAGGTCTTAAGCCACAATCCGAAGTGAGGAGTAATACGGAAGAAGGCCTCGCACACGACAATGAACGATGAGATATGGAGGATGGACTCCGGATCCAAGTCATGAAATTCCAGACCATAATAAAACATGAGCCCCCTCACGAAGGGGTCCGTCGGGAAGCCTAGCCCCCGAAGGAAGTGAGACGCGAACACCATGCTCTCACCAGGCTTGGGAGTGGGAATAACCTGCCCTTGAGCAGGCAGCCTATGCAAGATTTCGCCGGTTAGATACCTGGCATTTCTTAGCTTTAGCACGTCTTCTTCCGTAACGGAGGAAGGCTTCTAGAGGCCTTGAAGGTCAGAACCGGACTTCATCGAAGGTCCGAAGCGCCTGAATCTGGAGCTTTGGGTGTTGGAACTCAAGGTGAGAGGCGGATTCGATTGATATTGAAAGAAAGGAGTCGAGCCTTGGTCTCTTTCTAAAGAGTTTGAATACCAAGAGCCCTCCCCATGACCGTTTGGGACTCGCCTTCGATTGAGGAGACATACCAACATGCACGATTGGGTTACCCACGCCCGTATTGATGAGAATCCCGGAATGAGGGGACACGATCTCTGCTTCGACGAGACATGCCAAGGAAACCGCCTCGCTAAACGTGCTGAGGTGGGACAGTAAAACGATTCGAATAAAGGCTTGGTCGTGGCGTGATGTCACGCTGCGGAATACGTCAGCAGATTAGATTTGTGCAAATATTATTCTCTCTACGGTGGTATGTGGAACTTATTTTGCAGAGCCGGACACTATCCTTGTGTTCAAAATCTTCTATGAAGTATTCGGAGGAGGAACCCGCCTTGCAATGCCGAAGACAATCTGCGCACCGGACTCATCGTCATTGAAGCCTGGTTCAGGGGCTACTGAGGGAGTCCTGGATTAGGGGGTGTCCGGATAGCCGGACTATAACCTTTGGACGGACTCCTGGACTATGAAGATACAATATTGAAGACTTTGTCCCTTGTCCGGATGGGACTTTCCTTGGCGTGGAAGGCAAGCTTGGCGATACGGATGTAGATCTCCTCCCATTGTAACCGACTCTGTGTAACCCTAGCCCTCTCCGGTGGCTATATAAACCGAAGGGTTTTAGTACGTAGGACGGACAACAATCATACCAGGGGATAGCTTATAGGGTTTAGCCTCTCTGATCTCGTGGTAGATCTACTCTTATACTACCCATATCATCAATATCAATCAAGCAGGAGTAGGGTTTTACCTCCATCGAGAGGGCCCGAACCTGGGTAAAAACATCGTGTCCCTTGTCTCCTGTTACCATCCGCCTACACGCACAGTTCGGCACCCCCTACCCGAGATCCGCCGGTTTTTACACCGACAGCGGCCTTCGTCGCCGTGGCACTTCGGACACAATATCCAAAGATTTCGATTCTCGATCTTCCTCCGGAGATAACGAGGAAGAGGGGGAAGACCCATCCCCAGTGAGGGGAGGAAAGAAAAGGACGGCCTCCACATCTTTGGAGCTCGAGTCGCCTAAGAAAGGAAAAACTCCCCTTCCAGAGGAGCCCCTCGTTGCTGCCGACAGCAGCCTGGAGTGGGATCCCAGGGACCAGCCCCTGGTGAACTTGTAAGTATATAGAATCCGAATACGTTTATGCGTCCAGACTCGTCATGGCATAATATTTTAATCTAAGCCATACTTTTTTACAGTCCGGCAAGGTCCCGCACAGATTAATCCTCATCAGAGGATTTACTGGGCTCGGATGCCATGGAGAATGGGACATCCCCGAAGGCTCCTTCCCCCAGACATGTGAATGACACCGAGGTTTCATCCCAGAAGAACCCAGGCCAAGGAGGGAGGGGAGATCATAAGGGCAGCACCAGGAGGTCAAACTTCAGGGGTCGGACACATGGGAGAGATGGCTCCCACGGACGTCGATGGAGGGGGCTATCTTGAGTTCGGCCCCCAGGAGGACGCAATTCCGGAGACCAATACGGCTCCAGAAGCAGGCAGGCTGCCTCCCTCAACTGGAGGGGGTTTGCCCGTTCCACCGGCAACCTCTGTCCAACCAGAGGTGCCGGATACTTTATTGGCGGCGCTGAAAAGTGCCTTCGTCATCGATGAACACCGTGCCGTTATGGGTGCGGTGATTGAGAAGATTCAGTCCACTGAGAGTGGACTGAATGAAGCCTGCATCAGCCTTATAACGGGCTTTGAGGTATGTTTTGTGAGGTTTCGAAGAGTGTCATAGTATAGGTAGTAGCACCTGATACACTGTTCGGTGAAAGAAAGAACCGAATAGAGGATCAAATAAATGTTCACAGGAGACTCACTTTATGGCGCCTCTCTTTTGTTCAAAAGCAGGCGTTTGTAGCAACTGTCGCCTCTCAAATTGCGGAAGTCTCTGGACTGAGGCAGAGTCTGGAGCGGGTCGAAGGGGAACTCGTCCAAGTGACAAAGCAGTTGGAGGATAACCAAGGTATGCAGAAACCTTGTTCGCATTCAGCACAAATGAATTAGTCAGTATGATGAAAATATTTCTATGATGTGCTCTAGGGGCAACAGCCAAAATTGAGGCCCTTAAGAAGGTTGTGGCCGAAGCCAAGGAGAATGCAGACGCAGAGCAGGCTCTTCGTGAAAAGCACGAGGCCAGGCTTTTTCTATACAAAGCGGGTATTTGAAAGGAGAAAATCAAGTTGATAATTTGAATTCTGATTTCTCTAGGGGTATTTACGGAGCTTCCACGCAGCATATCTGATGCCACTCAATTCTATCGAGCAGAAGAGAGGAGCACTGTGGAGAAGCTCTTCTGGTCGCAGTATCTGGCGCGAGTGTATCCGGTGCCACTTGCCGATCAGCTAAAGCAGTTGATCGAACTGCATAAGGTGGCCGAACTAGCCATGAAGTATCTAATTATCCGGCTATGGCCCACCGAGCCGATTCCAAGCAGCTACTTCAGGCTCGTGAAGTGGCTGGTGAGTGCATGCCCTCGACTTGATGTCATTAAGCGGTCGTTCTGTATTGAGGGTGCATGAATGGCCTTCGCCCATGCAAAGGTGCACTGGGGGAAGATGGATGCTGAAAAGCTGATGACCGAGGGACCACCGAAGGGGAAGGAGCACCGCAAGCCCGAATTATACTATGATAGTGTCCTAGAAGGATCCCGCCTTGCGGCGGAGCAATGCACCAAGGACATTATATTTCCATGAATACGGTCATGTTGTCCTTTGTAATGTTGAACAAGGTCATTTCTATTATTTTATTGCCTGTTATTTGAAAGTTTTTCCACCTATGCGGCCGTTTTATATATTAATCCTGAGAATTGGTCGGTCGTCGGCTTCTGCCCCCACGAAGGAAGTATGGGGGTGTTCGGGATAAACCTGAGCACTCTTTATCCTAGTTTGGGGTCCTTGAAGGAGGTGTTCAGCGCAACGAACCAGGCAATCAGACTATAGGGATTTATCACTCTCACTTAGCCATAGGAGTTTGACAAAAGGAAGGTAGGCGCAGCCCCTGGTGTTCAAAAGACCGCACGAGGGGCTCTATAAGCACCTGATCGGAAGAAAAGCTGATCCATCGCACGCTGCATTGGTTATCGCATAATGCGGAAGAAATCCTTAAATATTTTACAACCTCTCGAACAGCTGACCAGCTCTCGCCGTATCATGACAGTCAGTTTTCGGCTTTCTCTACTAGGGCGCTCGTCCGGAAGAACCGGGATACAATCGCAGTAGTTCTCGTTGTGCCGCCCTAGCCGATATTGTGGAACGTAAGGCAGCAAAACATAGGAGCCGGGCAAACCCAACTATTGACCCAAGACATGATTCGGAGCTGATGCATATAATGCTATAAGTTCTGGGTGCCTAACGACCATGAAGGTGGTCGGACTTTATTGTCGTATTGTGGGCATATTAAGTCATATCACGATGTACGGATGCCATTTGACAAAGAGTGTCAATTTGAAACAACAGCAGATGAACGTCATATAAAGTCACATGTTGTAATTGAATAACACGTCAATGCGTATGAGTATAGGTAATGCGAGGAAAATAAACATGATTTCGGAACCTGCTGAGACCAGGCGGGAGGAGGCTGTGCGCGGATCTGGGGTGTGGTCGGATGGTCATCGAGGGGAATATCCAAAGATTCCCTTGTGCGTTCAAGTTGTTTCGATGTCACCAGTTCTGGCCTACGCGAAAGTGAAACTGCAAAGAAAATGCATGAAAAGTTTGTGTGCCACGTAGCAGTTGAGCCGCAGTGTGTGTGGCCTATCCAAGCTCTGCCTCTTTTTACTGCCAGAGTGTTTTAATTAAGCTTCGGACGAGCCAGGCTATCCCGTCGCGAAGTAGTTTGGACTCCCTTGACGCTGTCCGGGAGTTTGGCCGTCGCTTTGAGGTTTGATTGAAAGCTGCCACTCGTTGCTTCTTCTGCTAAGGCGGTGGTATACTCTTTGGCACAGAGGGGGGGTTCGGCCATGCCATTAACTGTTATGAAGCCGCGCGGACCGGGCACCTTGAGTTTTCGGTAGGCATAATGTGGCACCGTGTTGAATCGAGAAAACACGGTTCGTTTGAGCAGTGCATGATAATTACTGCGAAAAGGGACGATGTCGAAGATTAACTCTTCGGTACGGTAATTGTTCGGTGATCCGAAGACTACCTCCAAAGTGATGGAGCCTGCACAACGGGCCTCCACACCTGGTATAAAACCTTTAAAGGTGGTTTTAGTGGGCTTGATCATCGGATGATGAATACCCATCTTGCGCACTGTGTCCTGATACAATAGGTGTAGACCGCTGCCTCCGTCCATAAGGACTCATGTGAGGTGGAATCCGTCAATTATTGGGTCAAGGACGAGTGCGGCTGAATTGCCTTGATTGGTATTGGCCGGACGATCCGTACGATTGAAAGTGATCGGCCATAGTTTGTATTGTGAGGCGACTGGCTACGTTAAGTCGACATCCCGAAGAGTACATGTCCGTTCCAGTTTGGGAATGTGGATGGCGTTTATCATATTCACCATTTTGATTTGCGGAGGGAATTTCTTTTGCCCTCCTTTGTTTGGTGATCGGGGCTCCTCGTCGTTGTCATCGCTTTGAGACCCTTTCTCCTTGTTTTCGTTACCTGACCTACCGGCTTGTTTGAAGACCGAGCATTCTCGGTTGGTATGATTGGCTAGTGTTCCTGGGGTCCCATGAATTTGGCATGGACGACCGAGTATTCGGTCCAGACCGGACGGGCCCGAATTGTTCTTTTGGAATGCCTTTTTCCGCTGACCGGACTTAGAGCCACTGAATCCGGCATTGACTATCGTGTCTTCGGCGTTATCACCATTTTTGCGACGCTTGTGTTTGTTGCGTCGGGGCTTGCCGTTGCTATCTCTAGCCTCTGATGTGCCAGGATTGCTTGCTGTGTTGTTGCTACGAGCCAACCAGCTATCCTTGCCCGCACAAAAGAGGGTCATGAGTGTTATGAGGGCTGCCATGGACTTCGGCTTTTCTTGGCCGAGATGTCGGGCAAGCCACTCGTCACAGATATTATGCTTAAAGGTCGCTAGGGCTTCGACATCCGGACAGTCGACAATTTGGTTGTTTTTAGTGAGGAATCGAGTCCAGAATTGCATGGCTGACTCTCCGGGCTGTTGGGTTATGTGACTTAAATCGCCGTCATCCAGTGGTCGCACATACGTGCCCTGGAAGTTATCCAGGAATGCGTCTGCCAGGTTCTCCCAACTTCCAATGGAATTTGCTGGCAAGCTATTCAGCCAATGTCAAGCCAGTCCCTTGAGTTTTAGTGGGACGTACTTGATGGCGTGTAGATCGTCCCCGCGGGCCATGTGAATGTGGAGAAAGAAATCTTCAGTCCATACCGTGGGGTCTGTTGTACCATTGTATGATTCAGTATTCACGGGTTTAAACCCTTCTAGGAATTCATGATCCATTACTTTGTCAGTGAAGCATAGGGGGTGTGCGGCACCTCTGTGTCGGGCTACATCACGATGCAGTTCAAATGAGTCTGTTCTGTTGTATTCTTCCCGACCGGATTTGTTTTTAGTATATCCGGCATGACGGTCGTCGTCTCGCGTTGGGGCGCGCCCCCGCGAGCCGTAGATCGATCTTGACGGCCCTGCTTTGTTTTCCAATATGTCTCGCAGGTCCTGCATGTAGCCCCGGGCCTTGGTGTTTTTGTTTGATTGGCGACGGGGTGCGGGCTAGTATTCGGGCTAATGCGCCGCTTTGTCTCGGCCACGAGGTGGCCGGTCGGCCGTATCCTGCGCTGGTAGTGTAGGCTTTAATGCCTCCTCCTCGAGTTGAGGTAGCAACCTGCGCTTTGGGTAACTTTTGGTTGGGCGCTCGAGTCCGTATTCCTCAGCTGCGAGGACCTCAGTCCATCTATCAGTTAGCAGATCTTGATCAGCTTGAAGCTGATGCTGGTTTTTCTTCAGGCTTTTTGTAGTGGCTATAAGCCGGCGCTTGAAGCGCTCCTGCTCTACGGAATCCTCAGGAATGATGAATTCTTCGTCGCCGAGGCTCACCTCGTCTTTGGAGAGGGGCATGTAATTATCATCCTCCAAGTCTCCATCCATTGCCTGTTCATGAGGGCTAACTTGCCCATCCTCCCGTTCGGCATGCTCGGAGTCTGGCTGGGTGGGATTGTTTTCGTCTTCGGCATCATCCGAAGTGCTATTGTCTCTTATGCCGGTATCGCTATTTTTGCTATGGCGGGGCTTAGAGCGACGCCAATGACGTCGGTGCTTACATTGCTTCTTAAGGGGATTATCCTCTGTTACCTCATCGCCATCACTTTCTTTGGGGCTGTCCACCAT